>NC_091826.1:4181730-4491346 GCF_038994185.2 Dermacentor albipictus | reverse complement strand
CGGGCAAACTAATTGTATTGTCATTTATGAGCAACAATGTGCAGACGAATATAGGTGCTAATATAGAGTATATATATATTGTGTTGACAAATACAGGTGCTTTATTACGAGCTGCGCCAGATGGATCGCAAGGGCTGTCGGCCTCGGATCCGACGGCCATTTTCCAGCAATCGCCAGCTTGCCTGGCTTGCTCGTTCGCTATGGTCGGCACCGATAAGCAGCACAAGTGGTCCGAGTTTGTGTGCACCACTGGACGCTTAAATGGACACAGTTAAAGAGCAGCCAGATTTACTTGTTTCATTTCGAGCGTGCCTGGTATAAATAAACCCTGCCAAGCTTAGAGCAGTCCAATGATCTTCCACCAAGACTACATAACCCCAAGCCTGATGCTGTGCCAACTTTTACCCCATCTTGTGTCCTTCTCCGGAATATGCTTCATTCCCAAAGCGCCCTCGACGAAATTCGTCAAGGGCGCAGCTATCAATATGCATACGCATATACCGATAGTTGTCGCTAGCCATACTTTCAGATTCGCTGCTTTGTAGTGGATCCACACAAAAGCGGTTGGCCACGCCTAATACAGCGGCGACTTCCGCCTGCAGGAAACAGTCGCCACTGGTAAAGTAAACGACAAGTTAAAGAGTGCGAAAAAGACGAGGACACAAGGAAACAAATACCACAGACAAGCGCTGACTGCCAACAGAAAGTTCATTTGAAATGCACCGGACATTTATACCTCTTTCAGCATAGGCATGCGCACACCAGTCGCAAAAACATCTGTAAATCAGCAACATTATACTCTTTCTTCCAAAAATGTTATTCCTCTTCCCGACAAGGCAAGGAAGGGAGTGCAGTGCGTACACATATATCTCCTTCCTTTCTAATGCGAAAAGCCTCTACCATTTCCCTTTCCTTCTTACCTTCGCCTTTCCCTATGAATTTTGTCTTTTCAAATAAGGGGGTGCAGTGACACTTCTTACAGTGTCCGGCTAAACGACTTCCATAGCCATTCTTCAGGTTACTGGTGTGCTGACAAGCTCTTTCATTGAAGCACTGTCCTGTTTGACCTATACAAGATTTTCCACAGCTGATGAAAGCGAGGACAATGGCCAGGACATCGTAAAGCGCATGCAGGCGTAGCAGACAACTATCAACACGAAGCTCGCATGCTGGCGAGCACGCGTCACAATTTTGTGGGATCACGTGCCCAGCTGTGTTTACTTCATCAGTCGGCGTTGCATCAGTTTACCTTCCTTCATGGTTTACATTCCGTCTTTGGCCGATCTCATTTCTCTCTGAAACCGAAACATGGATTGGTCGCTACAAACAAGACTCCAATTACCTGTCACACTCTAAAGCCAATGATGTTTCGTGCAGTGATTATTGGGTTAATAGCTACTTATTGCAGCAGAAAAAATAAGATCGAAAATTTGTGTCAGTACTCTTTTAATCACGATCACAATTTGGCCGCTAAGGCTGACTAAATGTAAAACTTTATAACCTTGGCATACGTGCTGCGGTAGCAAGAACGATTTTGTGAGGTGTGGTCTGGCTGAAAATAGCGTAGCCTGCATGCACATTTGAGTGACGATTTCAGTTTATTTGTGACCGCAAAGTTTCATGGACGCAAGCATGTCGTTTGTCAGCGTGCTGCACTGTCATTCTGGTGAAGTGGTGCATGTGCGAAATAAGAACTTCACATGCACAGTGTTTGCCCATTAATCAATGCAGATGTACCAATAGGGGTGCAAAATGTATAATGAAACTGATGAGCCACACGCTGAGCAGACTGTATTACCTGAATCATTCAGTGCGGTTTTCCTTCCCGATAGCCCCATATCCAGTTCAAGGCGCCTTTAGGTGGCCCACATATAAGCAACCGCATAACACCTTAATAAAACATTCGTAATGCATTGTATAGCACAAAATGGTTTTCACTTTCTTGATGCCTCGATAGAATGCCACCAAGCCAAGCACATCCACACTCCAATTATGCCAATGCTGAAATGGATTGTAGGACTAAGTGCTAGCCAACGCAAGTCTGTGGCTATGTGGTTGCCACTGAACACACACATACTGCTAAATTTTGCAACTTCATTCGAAATTAGTGTTTTGGTGCAGCTCAATGGTTTCACGCAGCACTGCCACCCCTGCATAAATAATGACATTTCAGCCAAACAAATTTGTATGCTAAATTACGGAGCACATGCAATTTTTTATCACGGAAAGCAAGTAGTATAGAGCAATATTTTTATTTCTTGTGGCACATGTCCCTTATTTTTTCTCAATGCAGATGTGATACGGTTCAATGTGGTAGAGGTATCAAACGTGATACCTGCAGTCACATGAAATAGCCTACTGACAGATTCCAAGTGCAGTGCACAAGTTGGCATCAAATGAGCATGCATGAAGCAAGGAGGAGTCAAAATTACTGTACAGTCAGCATTTTATTGCATGCTAGCCTTCTTGGCAGCCAGTGCAGCCTCCTTCTGCAGGGCTTCATTGGCACGCATCTTTTTCAGGCCTTTCTTGTTGTGCCTCTTGGCAAACCGCATGTTCCGGACAAACTTGGCATCCACCTGCACATGAGTGAGGCCAGCTTAAATGGAGATGCAAACACATTTACCACCCTTTCACATACACCAACACACTAAATTCCTAAAGCAAGTGCACCATGCAACCCTCAAAATAGGAGGTTGGCACAGCATTCTTATAGCCTCATTAAATGGTGATTTCAATTATGTGGTAGAAGACCATATCGGGAACACCAAAAATTGATCTCCACATATGAGAAAACTATGAAGTCACCTGAGCAAATGCTGGGAGCACCTTCAGAGCATCCAGTTCCAGCATGGTACCTGAGCGATTAGCTCAGCGCTACAATTAACCCTTTGAGGGTCAATGACGTAAATATATATGGCGCCGCAAACAAGCCCAAAAGTGGTCGATGCCATATATTTACGGCGCCGTCTGTGCGTTTAAAAAGCGCGCAAATTCCCTAACTTTTTCTGAAAAGTGAAAATCCACAAGGGGGAGAAGGATTCAGCAAAAGGAAAGCTAGCCAAGTTTGCTCTCATGCCGCCACCAGCAAGCCTCCTGGTTAGGCTCAGTTGGTGGCTGAACTAAGACAACCAGCAGGGCCAGGGTTGATCCTTTGACAAGCACAAAATATCCCACTGTGAGGCTTTCTGACTGATAAACTCCTTTGTAGCTTTGATTATTGCACATTGATATTTGTGCACCTAGAACAAAATTTTGATCGCTGCGATCAAAACTGACTGCGCAAGGCCGAACACATCGAACACAAAAGAGCTGTGGTGATCAAGTGGTTTCCGGCCCACATGGGCAGTGACGTGTCGGAACGCGGGAACGTGACCCACAACGAGACGGCCAACTCAGCCACGCGAGGACTAACCAACCGCGCAGCTGCAAGCACGGCCGACTCGGAGTGTTGGTCGCGGTGCAGTGCCAAGGACAAGATGACCACCTTCAACGAAATAGTGAAGTGGTACAGACTTAACAGACAGACTATGCTGCCACCTCATCCGGGGCTTACCCGGAAGGAGGCAGTGCTATACAGGCAATTACAGACGGGGTCCCTGCTCACCCCGGTGCTAGCTACGCACGTGTGTCCGAGCGTGTACGCAAGTGACGTGTGTAGACTGTGCGCTAAGGAGAGAGCTACCGCGGCCCACATCCTTTGGGACTGTAGAATAAATCCGCGAGAAGCCAGCGAGAAGACAACGATCCCGCCGCAGCTAGAGGCTGCAACGAGGAGCTATGACCAAGAGACACAACTCAAGGCCGTCCAGCAGGTCTCGGCAGCTCTAGAGAGGCAGCGACCGCGCGAAACCGAGGAGAAGGGAGCAGCACCCCCAGGAAGGGGGCGGCGACCCTCTCGGATCCCCGGAAGTAGCGAGGCACGCAGACCTAGAGGAGCACAATGCACGAGACTGACGTAGTGGCCGCGTCGCGGTGAAAGCTTGTCCTCCCTGCGTGGAGGGAGCCTAACCGACTCTGCAGGAATTTTCACTAAAGTTGTTCTCTCTCTCTCTTAGATAAGGTACCTGCGTTACCCTGTGCCAACTGCTAGTTCTTGATATCCCTGCGACAGTTGAATGCACAAAGAAAAATGCCATAGGCAACCAGTCCCTTGTTGCTTAACCCGAGTGCCTAAATGTTCTTTGAGCTACCATAAGAGTAGCTTGTCATGTTCTGGCCCACATGGCATTGCGAAGTAGTTTGGCATGTCACTTAAAGCCATTTTAAAATTTTCATGTTCATTCTTAGTGTAGTAGCTTTCACCATGACTGATTTAACACACCCTAGTGAATGCTAAAACAAGTGCATTCAGAAATACAATTTTGCATTTTAAGAAAAGTTTACTGTTTCAGAACTCAAACTAGGGTCATTTACGGTTTTTATTACAGCCCAAAATAAATAAATTAAAAAGAAAACTATTTATTTATGTGGTTTTACATGCCAAAACCATGACCTGACTATGAGGCCCGCCATAGTGGGGGACTCCAGAAATTTTGACCACCTGGGGTTTTTTTAACGTGCACCTAAATCTAGGTACACGGGTGTTTTTGCATTTTGCCCCCATCTGAATGTGGTCGCCATCTCCAGGATTCGATTCCACAGCCTAGTGCTTAGCAGCCCATAAAAATTTACAATTTTTATCCACATACACAAGGGCAATTTTACATGCAACAATAGCTAGCTAGCTAGTATATTCGGAATAGCTTGTCCACACATAAATGTGTTAATCCTGTTGCCTGCACCCTTAGTTACCAATAGAAAATATGGAAACATCACCAGCACTATACTAAGGCGTGCGCAAATATATATAATTTCTTGCTCTAAGTGAATAATTAGTGCCTAATAATTTCGAAGCCCATAGTTTGAATAGTTGTGGCATTTGCATAAAACCTTTGCACAAGAGCAAAATGTTTACAAATTAAAGAAAGAAAAGTATTCAGTAGCCAAAAAGGAAACAGGTTCACATTCAGAGCCAGTTTCTTTTTCAACAGTGCCATTACTCAGACATAATCAAGCAAAAAAAGCAATTTCAACATTTGTTTACAGGCTCTTGTTCACTTTTGTGTTTCGGACTACCGAACATATTGTGGTCGAGACCGTGGGAGCATTTCGCGTTTGCCCGCCGTAATGCTTTGAAGTTGATTTTTGACTGTGACGCCAGCGGTTTATGCTATGTTGCACTAATTCAGTTATATGCTTTCTATCTACACACGAGCTTAACGCGTTCCGTTTTGCATGTGCACAGACGAAAGTTTTATTATTATTATTTATTTAACAGTTCAATCAGGGCGACGGTTTTCTGTGAATTTCAACTTCAGGTGCGACTTCACAGCAACGTGGCCCACGTCGGGACTTAACCACCTTTAGTGAAAAGTTAGCCATCATAATCGCTGAAGAGGTGCAGGGCAATTTGCCCAAAGAGAATGACGTGGCCGATCTGTGCAGTTATTTCTGCAAGTTATATGATATATACTTTTTTCTTTTCAGAGTAAGGCGCGGCGGCGACTTATATGTGGAAAAATAGCTATATTCATTCTTTTCAAATGCTAAAATTTGAGCTGAAGCGAATATCGATTAGTTTAATATCTGATCGAAAGTTTAAAAAACTGAGCATTCACACAAGCCTACAGGCAGTGTCTATTATCATGGCAGCCGAGAGTTTCTGTACCAAATTTCTCATGGCAGTTGCCTCCTATTGGCTGCCTAAAATGACACCGTTAACTGCTGGCAGAATACCCTTTTTCCGCTCTTGCAGGAGCCGTGGGAATTCTCACTCCTAACTTATCCACAGCAGTCAGCAATGTCCCGACTGCCATGTGCTTTCTACCACAGTTTATGCAAAGTGCCAATAGTGAGACAAATTCAATTCTGAGCCCGCGATCATACATTCCCCGTGTGACCCCAGTATTCTATTGAATTCATCACAACAGTTAATGTGGCTGGCTGCTGGTAGTCAGTTACGTATGTGCGTCTCAATCCGCCCAATTGCAGTGAAGATTCTGATGAATTTATCACTGCAGTCACTAACATGACTAACTGCAGTCACCAACTGCTGGTACAAACTACCGTTTTTGAGTGCATTTGGTATCTAATTTCTTAACCATGACATCACGCATTGCACAAAGAAGCGCTAATATTGATCGAGATATACAATGCCGACTCCGCAATAAAAAATGCCATGTGTGACACCATAAGCCAACAAACATTGAAACCAAGGATGACATAGGGGAAATTACTTGTACTTACTAAATGAATTAAAGAAACAATAAATTAATGGAAATGAAAGTGGATGAAAAAACAACTTCACCCAGGCGGGGGCCGAACCCACAACCTTCGCATTTCGCATGTGATGCTCTACCAATTGAGCTACCGCGGCGCCGTTTTCCCATCCACTTTCTTGGGTATTTATGTTTCCTACTAGAACCCTGGGAGCGTTATCCACCGCCACCACTCACAAACCTTCGCGGCAGATATGGAACATCCTTTCTGCCGCAGGCGTCACGATTAAGTGACCTTTTTGGGTGAAGGCAACAGGTCAATAAACCCACACGTGCTACCTGATGGCATCAATGTTGCCAGATTTGAGACCCTCATTATGCAATGAACAAGAAAGGCATTTAACTGAGGGGCCCGATTTTTATCAAGCGTATCACAAGTGAACAAACACTGACACCAAGGTCAACATAGGGGAAATTAATTGTACTTCCTAAATGAATTAAAGAAATGATAAATTAACGGAAATGAAAGTGGATGAAAAAACAACTTGCCGCAGGTGGAGAAAGATTCTTCGCACTGCGCTCATGTGCGACACCAGCATTATTCCACTGAAATTATCAGGACTGTGGCTAACTGCCGACGATAACTGCCATAGTCAGCTACGTGCCGATTCTCCTGGTTGCAGCGAGAATCATTGTTTCATGCGACCTGCTTTGTCTGACATAGCACAGTCAGTGAAGTTTGGCCCATCTGCATGGCATGCCATCGTTTCTTGTAACAGTGTAGTGACAAGCTTGGTCCGAAGTAGAGCGGTTGTCGCAGTTGTGTAAAGCAAATGCCTAGGTGTGTGAAATTGGTGAACTACGTAGCAAATTGAGCCTCTTGGCCAGAGAGAGGGTAGAAAAACTGTGCACCCCATGTCACCACAAAAGAGCACCTGTTAAAAAATTTTTCTCCACCTAGTCGACACAGCTCTCCGGTAATGTCATTTAGGGTAGCCAATGGGAGGCGACTTCTGTGAGAATACACACCAACTTACCCCTCGCATAGAAGGCTTGTTTCCCTTCTTGGGCCTCTTGATGCCGTTCCTGTGGTCCTTACGATCTGAAATGCAAGTTCCTTCATTCACAAACAGCACATCCCTTTTGTGTGCCACGAAGAGGAGTCACCGCTGTTAAATTTTCAACAGTGCAAGATGTCCAAAACTGCTTACATGGCAACTGCTGCCTCTATACCATCATTAGTTGAATTCTACACCGAGCCAGCATGCATGGGCGCTTTGGTACTTTAGTACGTTACGCTGCTCCGTCAATCAACAGCAAACCAGTTGTATGTGTGCTTCCAATCAACAGTGCAGGCTCCATAGGAAAAATGTACTTACTCTGATTGTGATTGGTGTGGTTCTTGGTCTTTGCCATGGCGGTGCTTCTTCAGTATGGCAACTGCAAAGGAGGCGGGTAAATTAGTCAATGATGCCGTGCTAACCTTCATTTCAATTCCTTCATTCCCATAAGAAGCGGCGACTGGAACTACCGTCTCGCTTTCATTGTTTCAATCGTCAATAGCCACAATTCACAAAAGCCCTTGCTAACTTGCATTCCTACAACGCTGTTAAAATGTGTATTGTTTTTTTATTTTGATACCACCCACTTCTTTCTCTAAATGCCTCAGCCATGAGAGAAAATATATAAATTGTAATGAATGAAACAGCTTGTGAGAGCCAAGACCAGAACCGCAAGTCGAGTAAACTGTAGTTGTTAAACTACTATTGGTATCGTTTTTGGCACTGCATGGGCCTCAGCTGTACGCCCACAAGTATGTCCTGTCACACGACTTATGCGTACACTCACTGTACTTAAAGGGTCAACCAAAAGCGCACAATACCGAGCAGCCACAAGGGCCACAAGGGAAAGTCGGCGATACCTCGATAGCAGTCGCCTGAGCTAAGTGCAGTATGCACGCATGTGGTTGCTAGTTTATGCTGCTATTTCACCGATTTAACGAGCACGCTGACATGTAGGCACGTCATGACCCCACAAGCACGTTCAATCAGTGCGCTTGGGGAACGCCGAGAAGTGCACATCACTTTAGCACCCGTACCGATTCGCACGCTTCCAGGAATTGGGAAAGCGACGAGGACACTTTTTAGGTGCACGAAATAGTGCCAGCAGCCTTCATCGCCAAGTATTTTGGCATCTACTAAATGTACCCGCATATTATCACGCACAGAATCGCGTATCGGCAACCGAGACCGCAATGAAAGCTGGCAGCGGATTTATTGTTAAAGTGACATTACGACAGAATGTAACATATGAAAGCCTGATAAATGCTGCAACCAGCGCTTTTTAGGTTACCGGCGGTAAACAAGGGAACAAGTGGATTAAACTTGATTTTGAAACAAGGTAACATACCTTCGAATGCCGCATGCAAAGCCCACAAACGAAAGGAAACGACAGTAGCCCGCCTCCTATAGCTTCGTCTAAACCGTACAGCATAGACCCTAGAGGGAAATGTGGCGCTAGTGTCTACGCGGGTTCTCATGAGCGTTGCAAGTACAGGCTTCGGATTGACTTCAATCTTTAAACTAGTGGCGTTTGCTTCTGGCGCAGTAAACGAAGTTATACTCAAATATTATCGCGTAAAATCTAATTATATTTCTGCAGTATGTTATATAATGTATAACACGCTGCATAAACTTTGTATGACTTTGAGATGTTTGAGATGGAAGCATGGTTTACTATGGTATGTCATCAGGACACACCAGGGTATGCATTTTTGTGCGATTCTGTTCCCAATTTAACGCCAAAGAATAATTATTTATTCATTTTTGCAACAGCAAAACAACCGTGCATGTACTTATATAAAGATACTCATCAAGTATTTCTGGAAATAAAAATGTTGTATTGTGACAAAGCGTTGCGCCCTTGAGCGCAATGCTGCAAGTGTCGTCTGCTACGACACCTGCTCGCTGCAAACGCGAGACTTTTCTCGCAGACGACAGGCACTTGCGAAATCTCTCGCTCTTTCGAAAGGTTGCGTCGGCTGTCACGATTGCTGAACGTCTTCAAGTACTTTCAAGCACATCTGCTGCACTGCTAGTTTGGATGCCTGTGACCTCCTACGAGTATGCTTCATCATATTTTATATTGACATACCGCTTCCGAAGTGTTACGGCGTGGCTTTGCACGTACCCATTTTGCGACACTAGACTACAGCCAGGAAGCAGCAACCTTTTCTACCACAAGTAAGTTTGTGTTCTCAAAGTCTTAAAACACATATTTCATTTCATTTCATTTCATTTCATTTATTTACTCTCAGGGCCGTTCGGCGTTACAGAGAGGAGTGGGTATACAAAAATGCAAATGGCTATACACGAATACATTGCTTTTTTTTTTTTTAAGAGGAAGCTTAATGAAGGTGATCGTATACAGCAGACATGAAGACTCCGGGTACTGCGATGGACACGACGGAGGCAGGAAGGTGGTTCCAGTCCGCGCTTGTCTTCGGAACAAACGAATCAAAATAAAGATTAGTCCTGCAGCTTGGCACACCAACTTTGAACCGGTGGTCCATGCGGGATGCAAAGTAAGTAGGAGTAGTAAAGAGTGATATTGCTTTAGAGTGTCAGAGGTGAAATATGTTTCGTGAAAGAGGCATAATCGAGAAATACGACGGCGTAAGGAAAGGTCAGGAAGATCTAATGTTTTCTTCATTAGCGTTACACTGACTGAACGAGAATAGTTAGAGAGTATAAAACGAACAGAACGATTTTTGATGAATTCGAGGGCTTGTATGAGTGATTTGGTGTGAGGATCCCAAACGGAAAAAGCAATATAGTTTCGGGCGCACAAGAGTATTATATATAGAAGTAGTTTTAGGGACACAGGAGCCAGGGAAAAATTACCGCGAAGGAAACCAAGTGTGCGGTTAGCATTATTAGTGATATGTTCAACGTGCTTTTTCCATGATAGGTTGGCAGTAATGTATACGCCAAGATACTTATAATCAGAGACTGAAGTTAAAGAGGAGTTATTAAGGAAGTAGGTGCATGAAGACTGGTTAGGCGTGCGCGTTATTCTCATTGCTTTGCACTTACCAATATTTAGTTTCATAGACCAGGTGTGACACCAAGTGGAGATGTTATCCAGATCAGATTGAAGAATGGCTGCATCAGAAGGTTTATATATTTGTCTGTATATTACGCAATCATTAGCATATATTATACAGTCTAATTTGTGAGTCAATGGAATCAGTAAGGTCGTTAATATAAATTAGAAAAAGCAGATGACCTAGTACGGAGCCTTGGGGAACTCCGGATGTTACGGGGCATGCATGCAGGCGAGTCACAGTTATTATTAATTGAAACGTACTACGGCCCTGCAAAAAACACTCGATCCACTTCACCAGATTAGTATCTAGGTTTAGTTTACTAAGCTTGAGAAGTAGTAGTTGATGAGATACAGTATCAAATGCTTTCGCGAAATCTAAAAAAAATGCAAACCACAAGTGATGAACAGTCCAAAATGGAAAAGAAGTCATTAGTAAACGCGACCAGTTGAGTTTCACAGGAGTGGTGTTTGCGGAAACCATGCTGATTAGGTGTGAAGAAACAGTTTGATTCTAGATGCGACATTAGAATATATGATATGTTCAAGAAGTTTGCATGGAATTGATGTTAATGAGATAGGCCTGTAGTTGTGGGGGCTATGAACATCACCAGATTTAAGCACCGGAACCACCTTTTCCCACCTTCCAGTCGTCCGGCGTGGCGCTCTGCAATGACTGAGAAAAGACATACGACAGTATAATGGATGAATAAGTCTGGGTGTTTTTCAGAAACTTGTAGTTGATACCATCGGTGCCAGCTGACGATGAGAGTTTAGCAACTTGAATGAGTTTACAAATGCCTACCCAATCGATAAGGATAAGGTCCATTTGGAAGAAGTCAGGTGCAGATATAATAGGAACGGTTATTGATGCAACATGTGAAAAAGATGATGAAAATGTGTCATTGAGTAAGATGCAGCACTGTTTATTTGATACAAAGAATCCTCGATCGTTCTTCAAGCGAACTTCTTCGGATTCGCGCATTTCAATGAGCACATAAACGAGCACTTAATGAAGCCCTCAATAAAATTGTATTGTAAAGCCACTAAAGTACAACTGTACATATCTTGTATCAGTAGTGCCTTCTTAGTCCTTATCTGAAGTTTCATAAAGCACGTAACGTTCAAACGCTCAAAACATTTTCTTTCAACGTTTACGATGCCGCCGCTTTCTCGTCACGGCTTCGACGCCACACCGCTACACAAGCATCGTCCCAGTCGCTGGCCGAGCGCGCTATCGCCACTTCGAGCAGCATAACAAAGGCAGAGAGCTTTGCGTTGTACTGTCCCACTGCAGGTAATACCAATTGCGCTTGGACCGAAACCAAAACTATCAAAAAATACTTGTAGACTAGTTTGCCAGTCGTCAGAATGCCAATCCGAAGCCTGTACTTCCCATCATTCCCATGATTATAGTGTACTAGAATAATGTCCTAGTGACGCGAGCAAGAGGAAGGGACAATGCATTGGCTGAAGCAAATGCCAGTAGCCGCCGTCGGTGGCGCTGCTGTGCTTTTTTCTAGCTGCTAGCGCGCGGTCGAGCCGGTTTGCTCCATGTGTTTTCCGAGCCGTGTTACGTTCAACGCGGCCATGCTTGTGAAAAACAGTGGATGATTTGAAAAAAGAAGGCGTATCCCTGCATCTACTGCAGCACAGGAGGTTCGATGACAAAAAGAAAGACGTGCACCCATTTATATGCTCCGGGCTGCCACAGCGATTATCAGGGCGTTCCGAAAGCGTCATTGTTCGCCGCACCAACGGAAAATGAACTTGGGAAGAAAGGGGAAAGCGCAATCTGCGAACAGCAGACAAGCATCTCACTGAATCTTCAGCGGTATTTCATTAAAACTTCTTTCTGGGCGAGTTGGTGCATACTAGACAAAAAAATTGTGTTCTTGTGTCTCGTCCTTGTTACTTAGTGGTTGCATGTGTTTGCGTTGTTACAATTTTTTATGTTCAGTGGTATGTGAGCGCCACTTTGAGCCTTGATACATTTGGAGGGATTACGTCCGCATCATCAATAGCACCGAAATGCGACTTCCACGTGGGAAGCTGTGGCTGGCGCCTGGCGCGGTGCCTACCCTTCTGCCCAACTGTACGTCCTACCTTTCTGTCACACCTGTTGAAGAGAGGCCAGGAAGGAAGAGGACAGCCGCAGAAAGTGCAACTATGGTAAGCACGAAGCCACGTAAGAGCGCACGGACCACACAAAATGAAGAAAGAGCGGGAGATTGTCAGCTCCGCCAACCACTTCGCGAGATCCTGGTCGAGACTGCGTAAGATGAAAACGGACAGTTTGCGGAGAATGAACCATTCGCAATTAGCTCGCTCCAAGTAGTGAATGTTCCCTCAAGCTCTGGTGCCACTTTAACTGTGCAACGACTCGACCTGCTGTGGTATTTGGGACTCCAGCATCCAGTGACAGCCGCCTAATTTTCTATATTGCTGGTTGTGGCGAGAAAGTGCATTTTAAAGACAGGCTGTGATGCCTGCCTGAACTTTCTACTGATCACAGAATGGGCAGCAGGAAATTTGAGGCTAGCAGAGTTTACCGTATGAAAGACAACGGTGGTTTGTCATATCCTGCCTCCCCTCTGTACAAGTTCATGATCAACTTGGACAAAGACTTCATAGTTTGTTTTAGTCTTGTTGAGTTGCACGCAGACAGTGTTTTAGATGTTTTAGCTAGGTGCTGTTAAAGCCAGGCTGCAGCATCAACTTGGGTGCCCTGATCACTTCGAATCCATCACAGCAGAACTCACTGCTTTCTACTTCACAACCAGGCTACATTTCTTCACAAAAAGCGTGAATAGGTACGTGTAATGAAAGAAGGCGCCAGGCATCAAAATATATTAAGCCCAGTTGATGTTCCTAGAACTCCATGCTACAAGGTGTTTTTTGGTCATGTGTTTTAACAGTAATAGTTACTTATAATGGGATTTGATGCTCGGTGTCTAGGGAAGGCACACTTTAGGGTTCCTTAATTATTTATAGCTGTGCTATTTTCATTATGAATAATTAAAAAGAAATACTAACCTGGATTTCTTTCGAGCGTCACTCTGACAGTATGTGCTGAAGATGCGGCGGATTTCTTAGGAGCTAAAATTTCGGGAAAAATTGTGAGTTTGTATGTGCGCAATTGCATAGTCAAAAAGGAATTCATTCCGGGGTTTAATGTGTAAAACACACTAAGATCTAATTATTAGGCACGCAGTAAAGGGGGGGAGGGACACATGAATAATGTTGACCAACTGGGGTTTTATAACCGGCAACACGGACACATTTGCATTTTCCCACTATGAAAGTGCAGCCAACGAGCAGGGTTAGCAGCGCAACGCCGAAGTCGCTACGCACTTTCCTGTCATTTGCGATAAGCACGCGAATTAAATGGAGTGGTAAATATAGCTCCATAGAAGCAAGGCAGGCCCAGATATATTGGCTTTCGAGCAGTAGATGAGCAACATGAAGCTCAGTGAATTGCCAGCTGGCACACGCGATACGACGAGCGCAATGAAAGCTCCGGACTGTGCGAGAATACGCTAGCAGACGACATTGTCGATACTATGGTCTCGATGTGGCCTTCAAAATCTTCCTTTACACAATAGTTTGTTAAATACAATCCTGTTCTGTTATAATGAAAGAACCATGTCCGTAAAAAACCCTTAATAACACGGACCGCCTCAAAAGCAGCGAATATGAGAGCAGCCGGTCTGCTAGAAAAGGTCGCAGTGGCGACACCTGGTGGCGTCAACGGAAAGAGGCACGCGCGCCCCTTTCCGGTCATGTCACTAGGACATTATTCTAGTACACTATACCCATGATGGTTGAACGATCGCAGCGCCAGATTTCCCTCTAGGTATACTAATAAGAAACTCTATGCCGTACAGTTTCTAAATAAATACCCTAGAGGTAAATGTGGCGCTAGTATCTACGGGAGTTCTCATAAGCGTTGCCTCAACTAGATGCCTGCCGCGTCGCTAGTCTTCCCATTGGAGCGGAGGTTCCCGTAGTTCAGGGTAGTCGCAGAGAGACGGCGCTCGCAGCCGACCCACTTCCTGTTGCGGAGGAAATGACGATTACTAGGCTGGCGCGCGCTCGACCAATCGCTTGACGAGAGATTCTGAGTCCTGCCTCCGGGATTGCAACAGACGCCGCTAAAATCTCGGAGGCTGAGCTACATGATTTAGGTTTCCAGCGGCCACCGCAGCTAGCGCTCGCAGCCGACCCGGGTTAAAACCCCTTGATGTTTGCAAGTAGCGACACTCTCCTCCTCACGGCGCTTTCCTCCTCGATTCTCCTCGCCCGCCGGCTGCGCACGGCACGCTATTCCTCCCTGGCTCCCGCGGACGGGCCGCAGGATTCTATGGAGGCGTGTTATTTTGGGCCAGTTGCGCGCCCCAGTGGGGTTGAAAATTTTGAGAAATGTTAATAACAGCATCGATAATGCTAGAGGCAACATTTATGACGGGGTTGGTTTTTTCCTAAAGCCGTATGAACGGTGTATACCGATGTAAAGGGAGCTTTTGAGGCGAGTTTAAACTCCAGACAGTTTTTCTGCCGCATGATGAGATGCTTTACTTTGTGCGTCTGATCTAGTATTGCTTGTGACACATCCCTTTGTGTGCGGCATATTAAGCAAAAGTCTTAGACCTCTGTTTCAAGGTCGTGTTGTCACCTACAGAAAATATCGCGTGACCGAAAGAAGGCGGGAAGCGAACCAAAGCATGTGCACCCGTGTATAAGACATGATTATTGATTAGCAAAGTTATGATTGATTAGTGATTGGATTAAGATTAATTCGGGTGTATTAAGGAGGGTTAAAGTCGATGAAAGTGGATTAGGGTGAATGATGGTGAATTAAGGTGCATTAGTAAATATAAAGGTGTATAAAGAAGGACTAGGCTGGATTAAGGTGGATGAAGGTGGATTAGGGTGAATTAGGAGGGATTAAGGTACATTAGAGGGGATTAAGGCCGATTAAGTTGGATGAAGGATGTCTTACCGCAGTAGGCTTTAGAAGGCTTTCACGCTCGCTTCTCTTGGGCGATAAATAAGAACACCTGGCACCCTTTTTTCTTGCCTGTGCGCGTATGTGCACCGCAGTTAATATATTCAGCATGCCTTAATTAGTCGCGAGTGCATCGACTGTCCATGCCTTTGTCTTCACAATGTGAAAGTTATAGCTTTTTTGCTGTGGTCTGTAAACTGAATAGGACGATTGCGGAATTTCAGTGTGGAAAAGCGGTGCCGGCAACCGCTCATTGACTACAGTAGTAGAAGCCGAGGAAGGGCATCTAATGAATATTCTTTAGGGGTCGCCGTCAAGGAAGCGTTAAGAAATACTCGGTATATCTGTAGGAGAAGACATTCTATATCTTTAGGCAAGAGAAACGCCTTTGGATAACGTATTGTAATAGTTCACAATGAAATTTTGTTACATTATGTTGTAGCATATTTAAATTTGATTTGAATTAGGCATCACAAAACATTTATAGCAACGAAAATCAAACAGCATTGTCAGCAGAATGTTTTATTTTTATGTACACGCACTAACGTTGGTTGACAAGATACACGTAACCGAGAACATAAAATAGAATATTCGACAACAATAATAATAGTACTGAATATAATATTCAACATCAGAATCAATGCTAGTGTAGAATTATGAGAAAAAGAGACGCTCAAGAGAACACAGCAGTGGTAAGATATCATGAGAAGCCAACAAAGACGCGAAGGACAACATAGGGGAAATTACTAGTGCTTACCGATTGAATTAAACAAATGATAAATTAATGGCAATGAAAGTCAGCGAAAGCAAACTTTTTTCAGCTTCAGCTTTTTTTTTCCCGAGTCTTTGTAATATGCGCGGCTCAAATTGGTCTTCAGTGAAATGTAGCTAGAACAATTAGAGAAGAGTTAGTCACTCAGGCAGGATGAGTAAAACGTCTTCATACATTTATAATAATACGTTACTGAGGGCAACCGCATTTTTATGCAACGTACAAATTGCCGCAACAAAAACGCTGGTGAGCAGGCCGGAAGAATTACTAGATGCAATGCGATATGATTTGCTACGATCAATGAGAGACGCCTCACCTCGCAAACAACGCTGTTCTTTGTCGGAACAAAGTTCTTTCGGCCGATGTTATGCAGCCACTGCTTCTTGCGCAAGCCGTCACGCTTTCCTTGCGGTATCACAAAAACGGCATAACCATGCTCAGGCTTCTTGTTGCAGTTATATGCGCAACAGCAGGAAACACAGCTTTCAACGTTCGCTACGCCGAGCTAAAGCGCCGAGCCAGCCGTGCTGAGGAGGAAAATGGCGCGAACGAAAAAGAAAAACACAAGCAAAACTCAAGATCCGCGCGTTTCCAAGGGCAACGGCAGGGAGACCAATCTTCGTGCAGGAAAACGGGGGCAAAACTGGTTGCCGTGGGGGGGACGCGCAAGGGGCGAGGAGGAGGCGAGGAGGTCGCGCGGAGGCGGCAGAGTTCAAAGAGTGGCGGTACTTTCAAATTATCAAGGGACTTTAACCCGGGTTAACCCGGGTGGGGAAGAGTAAAGAGGAGAGGGGCAGGAACCAGCTTCTCGGGTCACGCGGCAGGCATCTAGTAAAGGAGGCATTGCCTCAACCTACATGCATAGAGTTTCTCACTATATTGCCTACATGGGAATGATGGAAAGTACAGGCTTCGGATTGACTTCAATCTTTAAACTAGTGGCGTTTGCTTGCGGCACAGTAAACAGAACTATACTCATACATTATCGCTTGAAATATAATTTTATTTCGTAATATGTGATACAACGTACAACATATTACATAAACTTTGTATGACTTTGAGATGGAAGCAAGGTTTACTACATAGAGTTTCTCACTACATTACCTAGAGGGAAATCTGGCGCTGCTGCGCTGTGGTATGCAACGTAGACGCAACAACGTAGATGCAACAACGTAGACCGCAACATTTTGTGGGATACTCTGGAAGGGGAAGGCTCAGGTAACGACTGTCTACAGCTTTTGAGAGAGATTTACCTAGAAAATACCGTTTGCGTTGAATGCGAAGGGATTAGAAGCGCGGAGAAAGTTCAAATCAACAAGCTTATATATGCTCATAACATCCATCCATCCATCCATCCATGCATGGGAATGCCGGAGTGAAACTCTATGGTTTACTACGATTTATCATAGAGTTTCGTTGTAGGAAACTCCGAAACTATATGCGATTTATCACCCAGGACGCACCAGGGTATGCATTCTTGTGCGATTCAGTTCCTAGTTTAACGCCAAAAAATAATCATTTATTTATTTTTGCAACAGCAATAATAACCGTGCATGTACTTATATAAAAGTACTCATCAAACATTTTTTTGCGCTCTTGAGAGGAATGCTACGTGTCGTCTGCTACGACGCCTGCTCGCTGCAAACGCGAGACTTTTTTCGCAGATGACAGGCACTTGCGAACTCTCTCGCTCTTTCGAAAGACATGCGTCGGCTGTCACGATTGCTGAACGTCTTCAACTGCTTTTAAGCACATCTGCTGCAGTGCTATCTAGGACGCTAGTGGCCTCCTACGAGTATGCTTCAGTATATTATGTGCTGACGTACCGCTTCCCAAGCGTTATGGCGTGACTTTGCACTTACACATCTTGCGACACTAGACTACAGCCAGGAAGCAGCAACCTTTTCTACCACAAGTAAGTTTGTGTTCTCAAAGTCCTAAAAGACACATTTCAATGAGCACATAAACGAGCAATGCATACTGAAGCCTTGAATAAAATTTGATTGTCAAGCCACTGGAAGTACAACTGTCTGTGTTTTGTATCAGTAGTGCCTTCTTTTTCCTATTCTGAAGTTTCACAAAGCACGTAACGCACACTTAACAAACCCAGTCCAAACGATCAAAGCATGTTCCTTCAACATTTACGATGCCGTCGTTTTCTCTTCAGGGCTCCGACACCACACCGCGACAAAAACATCATCTCAGCCGCTGGCCCAGCGCGTTATCGCCACTTCGAGTAACATAACAAAAGCAGAGAGCTTTAGCCTCGAGCTCCACCACTGGAAAAGCTGGCGCCACCGTCGGCGTGACGTGATAGGAGGGATCACGTGGGCATAGCGGCCGCGTCGGCTGCTTCGGGAGCGCCGAAGCGAGCTGAAAACGAGTTTAAATTCCCTCCTACGCTGCGGTACTCATTTAGTGGCGAAATTTTCCTGCTTTGAGTGTCCCCTTTACAACGCTTTGAAGGCGCGCAACATGGTAGGCTACTGCTCGATGCCGCAAGGCCGGACGCACGTAACGGAGGTCGGTGTCAGCCTTGTTCACACGTAGCCGCAGGACAAGAAGCTGCGTGAAGCTTGGATCGCGAAACATAAAACCGGCAAACAGTCATCGGCTACAACTCGGGTATGCAGCAAGCACAGACGCGAGGAAGATTTCTGCTACGGCGGCGGGTCTGCGATGTTCGGAAAACGCGCACTGAGACGCTCGCCCGATTCCGCTGCCCGACTAATGTCATAACGGTTTGGTCTATGAACTTGTCGATGCTATAGATACTGGCAAGTTCACTGGAGTGGAAAGGGAGCGGTAAGAAGCACAATAAAGAAGAGCATGGCATATGGTCTTGATTGTGTTATAAATTAATGCACTGGATTACAAAAAAAGAAGAGCAGGAAATCGCAGGCTCAGAACACCGATAAATATACACTGCGACGCAACTCGAGAAATAATATTGAAAGGTCAAAGAATTTAGAAGAAAAAAAAAAGATTGAATCGTCGCGACCGCACATCACAGTCCCCGTAGGCGTCGAAGTCTCTATGAAATTGTTTTTCAACAGCTCTGATAGCGCCAACGCAACAATGGTTGCTTGTATACTGTCAAATGCTCGTATTCTGCGGCCTAAAGCTCATGGCATGGTGCGAAAACGCGCGCGGAGAAAGCGAAACAGTGCGCGGACAAGCATGCAGACGCGCAGTCGGTCGCTTCGAATCTGCGCGATCGCTGCATTGAGGCTTCGTTCTATTACGCTCCATTTAGTTATACAAACACTATAAGAACATATTTCACATAGTTTGCTCTCAGCGTTTACCTACCTTTCACGCAAGAAGCCGGTTAGGAAGACTCCATGCATCGCGGTGGCCGCGCGCAGTGGCGTTCACTGTACGTATTCGGTAAAGAGATATAGCGTCTGTAAACGATTGTGTGCTTTCAGTTTGCCCAAGATTATTATTTAGACAGCAATAAACTTCTCTCGTTTCGAAAGTACTTTCAGAAATGTCCGGGAGAGCTCGCGCGGGGTGTTTTCAGTGAGCGCTGACAGCAAAACCTGAGGAGCGCGCCGCATGATCCCTCATACTACGCCAGCGGGGCGCTTATAGGTGGTGACTCCGTAACTCCTCGCCGCCAATAGCAATTGCGCTTGGAGCGAAACCAAAACTTCCAAAAATGCTTGTAGTCTAGTTCGCCAGTCAACAGAATGCCAATCCGAAGCCTCTACTTCCCATCGGAAAGGTATCGGCATATCGGGAGCGTTAAGTTAGCGCCATGGAGGTTAGCGCGCTCCGAAATCGAAAGAAGCACGCTCGAGTGCGACGCCTTCGGAGCTTAACTTAGCCGCTGCTGCTGCCCCCATCGCCGCGCGTCAAGTGCTTCTACCTCTTCATCGTCTAACAAGAACTACAGGAGTACGGTCGGCGGGGCCAATTTAGAAAAGCGCGCGAAATGCGATAGTGGATGCGGAAGCAACATAACATTCGTGCACCCGAAAACAGTCGGCGAAAATGGCCATATAGAGTTTCCTACAATTTTGTAGGAAACTCTATGCCACGGCCGCTCGATGAAAACGCACACCTGTGCGCTTTCATCGAGCGGCCGTACGTGTCTATGCTATGGGTAGCTTGTCCTCTAGAGTCAGTATGGTAACTCTATGATATATACCCCACACAGTACGTGTGTGTCCTCTTCGTTAAATTTCTTTTTATAGCTCCGCGTTCTAAGACATCCTGATCTAGCTTCAAAGAGTATAGGGCACTGCCTCTTGAGTTATCATATATAAAACGATCCTTCCTGATCTGCTGTTTCCAGTATCGATATAGTTTCACTCTATGCTTCTTTTCCATTGAATTTATCCAATTTCTACCTTCCGCGCTTTTAACCTGTCGTTTAATGCTCTGTCTTTCTTCGTCCTCGTGTCTGGCATACTTACTGCTGGTTAGCTTCCTAGTTTTTTTCCGCCATTGTGAGTCAATACTCTTTCTGTATAGGTATTTAAACACCTTAGCTGCCCACCTGTTATCTTCCAATTTTCTCAGATGTTTTTCGTATAGGATTTTACTCCGAGCTTCCCGTGCTTCGAACGATGTCCAGCCCATATTTCCCTGTACTGCTTCGTTTGTGGTTTTCCCGTACGTGGGCACATAGCGCTAACCTTCCCACAGCTCTCTGATTTACTTCTAGTCTCGACTGAACCTCTGCCCTTAAACACAGGACCGCATTCCCGAAAGTAAGCCCTGGCACCATTACGATCCCTTCCAAATACCTCCCAGTACCTCATACCTGGGGGCTCTTGCATTGCCCAGGGGGCGCTGCGAAAAAGGTGCTAAAAAGCGCCCTCTGCGCTAAAATGGGTCGTACCAAGCTCGGTCGTCTGCTTCGGAAAGCACGTTTACACTATGGGCCCGCCACTTTCGGTTGTGTTGTTTCACGGCCTGCAGCGAATATCGGGCGCCGAAGATTTTTTCAGGGGTGGCAGGCTGCGTAAGGGCAAGAAATTATGCAGTGCCGAATACGTGTGCGCCGTTCAAGAATTGGGCGGCGAAGTTTTAGCACCGTGTCAATCGCAAGTGAAGCGAGTCGCGTACGAAGTGGAACTTCAGGTAAGGTTTGCACGCTAGCTGCTAGATTCAGGCGCACAAACGCGAGGAAATGCTTGCTATAAATGAATCCACAGCGGCGATAAGCAGACATCATGTGTACGGAACTGCTCGAGCGCACGATCGTATGCGCCGCGACGGCAGCGGTCTTTCGACATGCCGCGAAACGGCGGGCCTCCTGCGATCTTTGTTGACTGCATGTTAAAACAAGTAGTTATGCCTGCGTTGTAGTAGCGGCCATCTGTCCTATAGACCAGAACACGCTAGTCTCGCACCCAGACTAACCGAACGCATACTCTCGCACCCGGGTTGCCCGGTCGACCGGCGCCGTTTTGTACTGGGCTGCCAAAGTGTGTTCGCCGGCGACCGGTAGACATGGCAAGCGCCAGCTCTAGGGCTCCAAAGTGCGGAAATGTGCCCGTTCACACGGATCCAAAGTAGAAGAAGTCATCTGGGCATCATTGCGTCGTGTTTGGATGCCAAAACAACCAGCGGAAAAGGAGCAGGTCGCTTAGCGCTGTTTGCGAAGAGCACAACACACGTAGGGAATCGTGCCGGTGCGGTGTTTTCAGCCTGCGCCGATTTCCATCCGCAACGAAGAATGCCAAGCTGCGCCACCGGTGGATAGCTGCAGTGAATAGGAAGAACTACCAACCCAGTGAAAATGCACGAGTGTATTCGATCCGTGTATATTTTGGTGCCACGTTCAACTTTGCGCCCTACGAACGTAATACGTGTAACACGCAGGTTTGCTCCGAGCACTTTCTGGGCAACAAGCCTACAGAGCAGAATCCCGCGCCGGTGCTTCGCCTTGGCTATAACAAAAAGGCAAGCCTTTTCGTGTTTTCATTCAGGCAGAGCTCCCGACGGTTAAGCGGAACAGTTGAGTTTGCGGTTAGCGATACTTGCAGCTGGTGCACGGAATGACCATTAAGCGTGAACGACAAGTTGTAGGCCTTGCTGGTGAGCGTTATTGCTAGTGAAAGTAAACCGAAGTCTGCTCGTCACTTAGCATGCGTCCACAAAAACGTAAACGACGACTACTCGTCGCCGAAGGTGTTCTTGCAGCGCACCTACCTTTACGAGCTGGTGTTGCAGGTGTCATTCGTAACGAATTCATTTGAGCCTCCTGAGCTCTAAACTGCGTGCGGGCTGTTATGCGGGGCAAAGCGCAAAATATTTCCGTTCATATGGCGAGGAAAATAAAGTGCTTAATTATTCTTGTATTTTGTAACAAAATTTTGATCGTTCTCACTAGTTTTTTTTTACTGTTTTCTTTTCTAAGGGAGCGCCAACAATCCGATGGCCTCGCACAAGCGAAACAGGTCTGGTACCAGGTAGCTGCAGTTGGTGGGGCTAATTTCTTGGAATGCAGGTGCTGTAGTTGTCTTGTACCAAAGGGGTCCTGATGATGCAGCTTTAAGTAGGGATGGTAATTTTACGTGCCCTGTCATGGTTTGTGCAACTGTACAACACCTGCATCTGTCATGCTCGCCCTGTTATACGGGCTTTGAATGCACATGTAGTTGAACATTATAACTACTGTAGTACCTCACTTTCCAATGAGTGCAGGTTTAGCATCATATGCTGCTTGTTCGAGTGCTGTAGGCTTTTGTTCTGAATGTTGTACTCTTAAGTGGTTGCAGGATACAATTAGCCTGGTGTATTTTCTATTTAATTTTGAGAGGGCTTTATATCTTCGCAACAGTGATGGCATATGGGAAAGAACTACAGCCCTTCTTACTATAACATCTATTTTGTTTTCAATGTGCAGGTGGTGAAGGGCAGGCGTCTGCTAACCAGGCAGTCAAACGACCTCGCCAGTTGGTTGCCAAACGCGGCCAACCCAGTAGAGACCATGACAAACAAGACCAAACTGAAAGTGCAGATGACAGTGTTCTGCGTGCTTTAATAATATATGGCACCAACACAGTGCTGTAAATTCCTTCACAGGTTACGTGCCAAAAAGCTCACACGTGTTCTAGCATATAGCGCGCGGTTTGTACAAACGTAATAGCGTACCTACCCGATGTATTCGGTTCTGCAGTCTGCACAGCACTCAGTGTGGCCATTGCGGACTTGCATGAGGCCTTGAAGTTTGATAGAATCCAGACAGCGAAAATGACAGGTTAGAAAAAAAATTGGAGGACGCTTAAGCTTCGCATTCAAGAGTGGGACGCGACAGCGTTCCCGTCGACCCGCCAAGGGGTATAAGACAATGCGCTACGGCACAGCGATCACTTACGATGCGCCCCGCATCGGACTTAGCGCCCACCTATCACGCGGTGAGCGTCGAGCAACGCAGCGTTCGGCGCGGCAACGAAACGTGCGCCTGAGCGAACGGAACGAACCAAAGAACTCGGTGTCTCGGAGGGGAAACGATCTACGCCAGCCAAACGTCGTGATCGGCACGGGCAGAGAGATAGATAGTAATCTAAACCGGGAGCACGGCGAAGCGTCGTCAGGGGAGAGGGAGTCCCGCGACGCGCCTGGCAGTGGTCCCAATGCGGGCGCGGCGCGCCTCCTGTCGGGGCAGCGCCGTACATTGAGAGGAGGGAGTCTTCTGTGTTTGCCGCAAGATGGCTCTGCGTGTGCGGAAAGCGCAGAAGAAATGCAGCGGAAATTCACTTCGCAACTCGTGTAATTGCGACTTCTGTACGTTACATGTTCATAATTACCGATATACACCGCATTATAACTTTCCACGGCTCGTTTCGAAGGCAACACCGCATTCACTAGAGGCGCGTTTGCACCACTTGGAAGCATCGAACTCGTGGCTGAGTGGTAGCGTCTCCGTCTCACACTCCGGAGACCCTGGTTCGATTCCCACCGGGCCAATCTTGGAAGTTGCTTTTTATTTATGAAGCGCCTGCCGTGATTTACCGCTCACGGTCAACGCCACCGACGCCGACGACACCGGCTTTTCTGCGACACGAGCTCCTTAACGCTATCGCGTTAAAACGCGAAATACGCCTTCCGCCCAGCTAAAAAGCCCAAGCTTCGCTTTCGCGCCGGGTCGCATCTCCCGGCGTGGCAGCCCAGGCCTGCTACTTCGCGGCGCTTGGGATAGATGGCGCGACCGGCGCTCATCAATATGGCGGCGCCCTTTGAATTCACGGTGTTCTGGTGTTATTTGCCCGCGCGGCACCAGCGCCGAATGCTCCCCTAGCGGACCGATGAAAGTTTCGAGGGTCGTCGCTGCGCTAGCGCGCGCCCGTGTTCTGTACGGCGGTAGCGCTCGTGCGCGTGGTTTTTGCGATGCCGAGTGCGACCTCATCAGTCAGGAAAGGTGGCACGCAATACTGATGTGTTGTTGATTGCCACAGCAGCCTCGAAAACACGAAAGGCCGTACGCCGCCTGTGAAGTTTTACAGATTTCCTGGGAAGTGGTGCGAGAAGGACAGACGACAAGCATGGATAACTGCAGTGCGCCGAGTCAAGTAAGTCCAATACTTTCGCATTCGCGTGTAATATCTTGAAAGCGGAATAGTCATATGCCTGTTTTTAGTGCACGGCCGTTTGTTTAGTCGTGTCGCATTGTTGAATTGTGGTGGCACCCGCCGTTTGTTAGCGGTAAATGCATGCGTGTTGCGCCGCTAAGCTCTACGACGCGTGCTCGATTCCCAGCCACGGAGGCCACATTTCGATAGGGGCAAAATGCAAGAACACCCTTGTTACCTTGTGCTTTGATTTTTGTGCACGTTAAAGAACCTCCAGAGGTTAAAAGTATTCCTGAGACTCCCCATTACAGCGGGCCTCATAATGATTTCGTGGTTTTGGCACTTAGAACTCCCGAATTTATTTGATTGCACTGTGCCTTCCCTCGCGATCGGCATGGACGAGCTCAAGAGAATTATTTTCCTTTTCCAAACGCTGCATTTAAATTACTAATTGTGCAGGTAACGAAAGGGGCCGCGCGCTACTTTTGTGTTGTAGCAGACCGTATTTAATGCAAGCCGCAGTCGTCGCGTGCGTCGGGAAGCGGCAGATCGGAAAGCATCCGCTCGAGACGTGTGCGTTATGTTTGTTGTTTGCCCATGCTTTCTAAGTATGTAAGTGTGCAAGTATCATAACTTGTATAGTGGTACCAGTACTCTCGTAGAATAATATATGCACACACTCACAGGAACGTTACCTTTGCAAACATATTATTGGGAGTACCTTAATCCCCACAACAAATAGGCACACATACTGTTTCACTTATATGCGATGCAAATGGAAGCGGCGCCAAACAGACCAATGGCAATCACAACAGTCTTCTCAGCAGTCAGCACCACCGGGACATGTGCTTTCGTACTGCAGCGACACAGTTCTTGAGCAGCAGCAAGACACGTGTGAAACAGACTCCAGAACATGCCTTTGTGAAGTGACGGAACCGTCAAGAAGCAGCCCAATGGATCTGCAGTCATCGAGTAGTATGACAACAGAAGTTCCTGCTGCCAGTGTGACTTATGTTGTAATTGAAATAAAAGTGGCTAAATTTCTGAACATTGTGCGTACCTCGACTCGACGTCGTCTACGATCTTGTCGGATACCTGTGGCACGCACTTGGCTTTCACTCTCACATCACCGTCCACAATTTGTTTAACGCCATACACGTTCGGAAGCAGACGCTCCCCTATCGTGAGGTTGCCGCCACGAAAAAAAAGCTGTCGGCGTCGGCAACCTTCTTGAAACCGCACGGCAATCTTTGCATCGCTGTTGCGCAAGCAGGCGATCTGCCGCCGTCGAAAACGGAGCGCCATGAGAACGAGTAGCGAAGAAAAGCGCGGACGGCACAATGTAAACAGAGCGGACAACCCAAGCTGGTACGACCCAGACGTCGTTTCCCGCGCCGCCACCAGGCGCCGCTACTATACCTCAAACTCCAGCGCAAGACGCCCATACCTGTTGTACCCCCACAATGCCTTATGTTTCATTATCGCGGCATCCTTTTGCTATGAGAGACTCTTCGTGCTTTGCCGTGTACATCTGCCCTTTGTTTATCCATACCCCGAGATATTTGTATTCGGCCACTCAGGGTATTTCATGGCCTTGTATTGTAAGCTCCTGATCAGTGGTATCGTTGAAAAACATCCCACCGGACTTAGCTGCATTAAAACTGAAACCTAAACTGTCTCTTTCGTCTCCACAGTAATTAACCAGAGTTTGCAAATCTTCCTGGCTATCTGCTAACAGTAGAATATCGTTCGCATACATTAAACCCGGAGTCGTTGCTCAGCACCTTTTCGCCTAATCTGTACGACAGATTATACCCTAGATTGCTTCGTTGTAACCTTCTTTCCATGCTTATCATATAAAGCATGAACAGCAGCGGTGATAGAGGACAACCTTGCCTTAATCCTTTGTGAACCTCGACAGTTGTCGTACTCTTAATTCCTTCCCATGTTATTTCAACATTATTTTCTCGATATATTTCCTGTAGAAAAGCAATTACCTCATGACCGATACCTTCAGCTTTTAATATGTTCCACAGGCGTTCCCTATTCACGTTGTCGTAGGCACCATAGAGTTTCCTACAAGAATTTTTGTAGGAAACTGTAGGCACCACTTATGTCCGTTTAAGTAGAGTCACTGGAAATTTTTTTTTTTAAAGTAGAGTCAGTGACTCCTAGCGACCACCGCGTGTTTCTATTTACGCCCAAGCCCAGCGCTCGACCGCTGCGCCACTATACGGTGCTCGCACGAACCACCGTTTTAGGTACTTTTTCACCGAAGCGGCACGGCACGCGCCCTAGATCCTACTAGGTACGTCCCTAGGCACTAGGGAGATGCGGTACGCCTGGGCGCGCAGTCTGCTTCGCCAGCTCGCCAACGGCCTTCGGCGACGCCCCGCCGTTCTGCGCGTTTGGGTCTTCGGCAAGAACTCCGTTGTTTTTGTGCGCATACACTGCGGGTCTACGCAGAGTGTAGAGGTAAGCATTTCCTTGTTTTTGTTTCTGAACTTGGTGTGATAGTTTGGCATCGCTGTGTGGCGGCTGCGTCTTGCTGTTGTGTGGGCTGGGAGAAGGCAAACGTTATATACTGAACGCTATACTGGTGCAGTAACCCGCGTTTCTCACAGGAGATTAAGCGTACGCTTCCGTCTTTTGATGCTGTTGTCTCAGCTTCACTGAAGAAGTCGCAAATACACTGGGAAAAATTGTGGCATTTGAAACAGATCAGCCCACGAAACATGCTTTTTCATTGCTAACGCGCTTCTGACTGGTGTTGTAAGTCGCGAGCCACGTTTTTCGTCGCGAAATATGTGTCCAGCCGCCAAGTTCTGCAACACCAAGTCAGAACTTAGCCGTTTTTGTAACCCACGTTGCGTGGTATACGCGCCGCGTTCAACGAATTTCAATTTTTATCATAATGTGGTCTTAGTTTTATGTACCCTAGCTTCGTGTAGAAACGTTTTCTACGCTAGATTTCCCGATTTCACTCATGTGATTAATGGCTCTATTACTTTTTTTTGTGATCATTTTTTGTACCATGCTGTGCCAAAATTGATGATTTACTTGGCTTCTATTTTCCTGTTTGGAGTACTACATTCAACCACTGTGGTCACGGTTTGGGTCTTTTGAAAAAATTACAAGTGATTTAGTTGAAGTATGGGTTTACTCTCTTCAACTGCTAAAAAATACAATGTGTAAACATATTTTTATTTACCTTGAATTTAACTCTTTCATATAATTAATACCTGGTTGACTCTAGGTGCAGTTTTTGACGCCTTAGAGATTCTCAAGCACTGATCTATCACTTTTGCTTGACTTAATAATTGCTTTAGTGTCCCTTTAACAAGTCTTGTAACTGAAATAACTCGCCTTTTGCATGTGTCTCATCCCGTGTGCTGCAGGGCACTGCCCTCAGCCTTGTTCTTCAACTCCTTAATAATGAATTGCCACATCATATTGCTATCAAAATATGTCCTAACATAGTTGGCTGCATGCCGTACCTTGAGGCTCCATTGGTCAGATTACTTTTAACATTGAGTTCACATACTCTCCATGTATCTGACACTGGGCAAATGAGCTCTAGCTTCTGTTGTACTGTCGCATGATGATGCACTAGTGAAGTCGGATTGTGCACGTGTCTTGAGTACTCCCGTTCTTTCAAGGAAAGTGGGTTCGTCATATCATCTTATGTGCAAGTTTGAAGATGATTGTGTTTGTTCTGCAGTTTACCCCATTGCTGCCATTACTTATGAAAGTGTGATGATATTGAGATAAATAACGACAGCTGACGCCTGTGGGATTTCATATTATGATTACAGAATACATTTTCTGTCATCACTGCTAATGAATTATTCTTGGCTTTCCTGTTGGGCACAAGCTTGCCAAAATAAAGCTTTATTTTCATTTGTTGCTTTTTTTTCTGCCATCTGGAGCGCTCCAGCCAGTGCGTGACAGTACCTTAAAAAATTCCTTGCTACAAGGCATGCCTGAATATGGTCTCCTGCACGCTATTGACTTGTCTTGGTGTAAACAAATCAAAGTGCGAAAAATAGATAACTTGCATATGTCCTGCACTTATTTCATGTAGCTATCAAAAAACTAACTTGCTGGCCTCGCGCCCACTTGTCTAATCTGTGAGTGCTTGTAAGCTGTAAACATTAATGCAATCATATTAGCTGGACTGCATGTACACAGAACTAAGACATGCACATATGCCGATACTCACTTCCTTACAAATCTAAATAAAGAAAACTAACCCCACCTTAGATTTAGGTAAGACTATCCTACTGAATGTCTTACCTAAATGGTAATATTACTCCAGTTACAGTTTGCAGAAGGAACAATTGCCAGATCTAAGAACATTAATATTTTCACCTTTTAGCCATGTGTATTCATTGTCACCTTTTATTTTATGTTTTCAAGTAAATATATAAACAATAAAAGTAGTGAGGATCATAAGCGCAGACACTGTAACTTCAGCCAAGCGCATCAGTAACTCTAGATGAATCCACACTGACATGGAAAAAAATGCTCAGATTCTTGTTTAGAAAGGGCAACAGATCTTTGAGATAGTGATTGGTAAGTTTGGCAAAAATAGAAGTATGATGGATGGCGGCTTAGTTGGCTTACATATTTCATGTGAAATGTTTTGAGTATAATTCATGGTATGTTTACTAAGAGGTGGTTCATGATCATTAGTCTCATTTGCTTGTTCAAGCTGGAATGTGATGTCCATTGTCAGTACTCAGTTATAAGAACTTCACTAAATGATTAGAGCAAATGTTGTGTGTCAATATCGAAGGACGCAGATTGTTGTTAAAGAGAAACAAGAAAGAATAGTAGGCTGCCAATGAAAACAATTTAATCTTTAAATGTGTCAACAGCAGTTGCAAAACAACTTGGCACATTTGCGCTGCAAAAACGTAACAGACAGTACAACAAAGAACAAAAGGTGAAAAGTGAAGTCACAGAGGAGAGGCGGCAAAGAAAATAAAGAGCTGTACAATGCCAAAAAGATATGGTACAGAACGAAGATAGCATTTTGTTCAGCTCATCTTACGTCTCTTCCATGGTTACCTTTTTCATGCAGTGCACCGTCTACCTATATTATGCATTTCTGTTGCATCAAGGCATGTCTTGATGTTGCATCATGGCGTGTATTGGTGCTGGTCGCGTATCTAATCAACACAGGACTAACGCTACAAAAAAAATTAAAATGGCGTGCTTCATGATCAAATCATGGTTTTGGCATTTAAAACCCAGAATTAAATATTTAAAAAATTCACACTCTATTCACACTAGGTTGAGAACGACACAAACAGAGCTAGAAATGTTCCTGTGACCAAAGTAACAAAACTTACGAAGAGCGCCAGTGTAACACTGCCAATCACAATTTACTGAGGTGTGAGCAACCGAGGGCCACCATGCGGCATCAATGTTTGAAGCACAACTTATGCGCAAGGCTGGCAACTTGCAAGCTTTACAGATGCTATTCATACAATGCTTTGGGCTGTACCTTACTGCTACCAATCAAGAAGCCCTGCCTGATAAACAGAAGCTAGCCCTACAACTAACTATAACCACAGCACTGGTGGTTTTTACACACAAAATGAAGGAGTAGAGGACAGCTGAAGTGCAAGCAGGCTCGCCAATGCAGAGCACGAGACAGTGCTCGACCTGAACCAGTGCTCATCGCTACGGACCTTTCTGCATTCATGGCCCATGTTCAGTAAACATCTTTTTGATTGCAAACCTAGATATTGTAAGCACTATTAACATACTTCGTCGTTTTAATTTGTACATAGCCATCATCATCTTCCCTGTTCTACTTCTTCACGCATGAGCTGGGGCATTTCCTTTTTGGAATAAAAAGCGCTTGACAGCTTGGTTAGTCTCAGTCTTACAATATTAGTGCTAGATTTCAATACAAATAGCAATATCATCCTTGAAAAGTCGCTTGAAGCAATGGCACGATGAAGGCAACAGAACTAGAGGTGGACTCTTGGTAATGTGCGGATGCTGCATGAAGTATTTAAACCACCTCAAGAAGGGACAGACAATTGATATAGGGTTCAGGAGCAGCTGGCTATGCAATTTCATAAAAATAAACTGCAAAAGGAAAGGGGCACGTTAGCATTAGTAACCACTGCAATCAGACTTTGTGAGCTACAATTACTGCTTAAACATCATCCTAGTGCAGGCCGAAAATGGGCATTTTCGATGACAGATGATGTGTGTTCAACGTATTCACTGTCCTTAAGCATGCTGAGACATATTTAGTGGGTCAACTGTGAGGTCTCCATAAAGTTTGAGTTCCTAATGGCATTTGGCCCCAGGTACATCATCCCGCACACTTTGGCTGAGCACATGCCCACGTTTTGTTTTCCTTTTTCCAGCTGTTCTTGGTCGGCCGGCAGGAATGCGTCCCGAACCTCTCGGTAGGCCAGGTCGGCGCCTTGCCAAGCTTGTTGGTTGTACCTTAATTTTGTTACCGTGCCTGATAGCCCTTCCCATGGCCTTTTGCCTCAACATGTATGCAAACACAGCGCTGCTGGTGTTCAACTTTAACAGGTCTTCTGTTATGGACTTGATAACAGCAGCATACTGAGGAATGCATTCACCAAGTCCACGGGCGCGCTGGTATGCTTCATTGAATGCAGCACACTCTTTTTTGTGGTCCTGCAAAAAGTCACGTAAATGAACATGTTTAAATCTTGAAAGTCCTTTAAGCCAACAAATGTTTTTTGCTTTGAAGTGATGTTTGCTAAAGCCAACGCACTTACATATGTGTTAAAAGAAAAAGCCAAAGAAGAGAACAGGGACGCAGACGGATGAAGCCATCAAAAATACACTCCTTTGATAAGTTGTTCAAGTCATGTTCTAGTTTGTGGACATCTTAACAGAGTACATATTCTAGAAATCTACAAGCTATAGATAGAGATTGTATATTAGCCATTAAAAAAAAGGCTGTATTAAGCACCCAAAAAATGCACCTAAAGGTGTATTTTAGGTGCTGTAGAGGCCACAATATGCACAAGCTGTTTGCACACAGTAATTTTTTTTTGAATGTGCGAATAGTAGATTTTGAGCTAGCAAATATTGATTTTGGATGAACATTTTCTCAATCGAATATTGAATAGCTGTTGTGTAGAGAATTCACTGCAAACTTGAATGAATGAATTAGTGAACTTTTTTAATTTATCAGGGTGAAACAGGGGCTTATGGAATGTAACTACTGAATATTGTACTAATTGTTCTGTGGAAGAATGAGATCAAACTTTGGTACTGTAGGACTTGTTAAATAAATGTAAAAAACTATAAAGAGGTTAATTGATAGTAAAGCATGGTGCAACTGCCTTTGTGAATGCAGTAAGTTAATGAGAAGAAACAAAAGTAAAACAGTGCATGCATTAACAATTAGACTACAGCTATGACTAGAAGTATAAAGGGGATGGTGCCATAACAGTGCTTTCACCTTAATTAGACATCTCAATTACACTTAATAGACATCTTGGTGCTCATACTGACACTGTAGCCAGCGCCTGCATACACGTAAGCGAATGCATTCTAGGTTCTTTTACAGTGCCTCTTGCATTCCTGGTATGCTTCACTGCATGGTATATATGCTTCACTGCATGACACTAGTATTGCGACGAAGCGGAATCAAAAAGACCGATTATTACTATTACACTTTGAAAAACTATTTTTGTTGTGAATATATAATTGCACAATATTCAAAACTACTAGTAAAGTTATGTCTCATATCTACCTTAAAGTACAAAAGCCTTCACTTAGGGGAGGAACAGTATTGTGCAACCCTTCATAGTCTATACACTTGGTTGGATTTGTGACAGGCTATCACATGGACTAATAGAATGTTGCAGCAAACCTGTCATTTCATACAGTTCCTGATGCAATGAGCAGGTAATGGAGATATAAGGGCTACACTTCTTACAATGCATCAAGTGCCACTTGCTTGCACAGAAATTGAGATGCTAAAATTCCAATTGGCATCTATAGGCATGTAGATTAGAAAATTGATAACTCACAGGCACCATCAAATTTGTGCTAAATTTCTTCATAACCCATAAATTCTAATCTTCTGCCTTTGATTTGAAGAAATGGAGATATAAGTCAGTGTCTGCTCCTGAATGACAGCTTAGTGATATTCTTCAAAAGTTGTAGGTATTTTACTGCATGCCAAAATTATGGTAACGTTTTTTGTTAAAAAAGAAAGCCACATGAGCTTATCACTGTTCCCCCTCCTAATCATTTAAAGTGAATGCCTTCCTTTGGACGCGTTACCCATTATTGATGTTTGGGCACCAACTGGTAATGGAAGCCGAGTGGCACTGGCTAGGTTAAGTAAGCTAAAAGGTGGAAGAGTTGTATGTAGCCCTAATTGGATATCTTAAAAAGTTATTCACATTTCTAGATATACTTAGCACACTATAAGAGCTGTATAATGCTAGACCTAAGCATTTAGGCAGAAGCTTTTTGGTGGCAATGAAGTTTGAAAAGGAGATAAGGGTCATGCATTGGTTGACAAAAGGAACAACTGTAGTGTATAGGAAAAAAAATTTACTCATCCCACTGCTGTAGAAAGCAGAGAGAACAGCTAGTAAAATCAAAGTACCTAACTTTCAAATCAATACTAAGAAGAATTAGTGGATATAGACAAGTCGTGTAATGCATAATACTATAAATGCTGGTGTAATTGTGTGATGGACGCATCTTTTCTATGTTGATAGTGTTGAATCAAACCTGTTCAGAATTGAGCTCGTCACATTTTATAAAGGAAAATGCTATCAAAACCTCGTACCAGATGTATTCGGCCCAAGTCAGCCATCTCTCCTTGCACCTCTGGCGCTGTGGAAATTGTCTGCGTCTCCTGCCCTACGTCTTTGTGCGAAGTCGATGGTCCTGCTTCGCACACAGATGAGGGTGCCAAGGTGAGGGCATGTGCAGTCAAAGGCATGAAAAAGCCTGCTGCTGGACAACGCTTTCCGAGGGCAAGCTGGCCAAGCTCTGTGCGGTCTCCAACTGTCAGCTCCGGGCTGTTCGGGAAAGCACCACCAAAGGCTTGTTGCACAGCAGCCTGGTGCTTACAGAAAGCACCCTGGTTCCCTGCCCTGCAGCTGCATAGCCCAATGTCCGCCCATACCTCATATGTCCCAGTTCCAGAAGAATTCGGAACATGGTAGCAATTTTGTTCTACTTCTAGAATTGATTTTGGGGGGGATTCCGGCATTTTTTGCAGAAGGTGCTCATAGCCAATTCGGTGGGTAGGTTCCCGATTGTGTGCGTGGCGCAGCAGCCGTGTTTCGAAATATTTCTCCCAATTACTAATCACAAATTCAATTAAAGCTACTGCATTGTAGGCTTTTGTTTTGTTTAGGATGATGTCCTTTAGAATACGGACAGAAGCCTCCGAATAGTTGTGTTTTGGCCTCTTGTTAGCACACCAGTACGATACAAGAGCACCCACTCACATTGGCGCAAAAGAAACGTGTTCACTCTCTAAACATAGGGCATATGAGGCAAGGACTGAAGCTCTGCAATGGCTGTCTCCAGTTCGTGCTCCTCCTTTGCATAGAGAATCTGAAACACCAGTTCAAGCATGCATTTTTTTATTAGTATTTTGTTTTCAGCATATCTCGTTATCTGCTATTTCCATTTCTCTGTTAAAGCAGAGTTTTGCAGCCATTGAAAAGTATAACTTTTCCAGAAAAGATTTCCACATGGAAAGTGTACAGTATCATGATATATTCCTTTTTTTTTTTCATTTCATTGCACGTGTCAGTGATAGCAGTAACTTCGCTTTCCGTATGACTTCTCTTCAGCTACATATTTTTTTTTTACTTTACAATAACTTGTATGCTGTGTTCCTGTTCTTCTGTTACTGTTAAAAAAGATTGCCAAATTTCATGCTAATTCGACACTACATGCACAGGCCTTTGGGAAAAGGCAGTAGAAGGTGCTGTGTTTTATTGGTTATAACTTATCAAAAAATATATTTAAGTGGTGATAATGTCACTTGAAAAATAAATTATTACAAGATAGTGGAAATTCAATATCCAATTCTTAGTGTAGGTTCTGTGCCTATCAGCATGGGTCATGTGGGCTCACTGCTTAGTCCCTCCAAGCGTGCTCTTTTTCTGCCTTTTAATGGGAATCACATTTCTAATAAATAGTAGTTTTTCTAGTGATGTGTGTTTGTGAGTGCATGTGTGTGACATTCTTTTCTGTACTATGCGTTCTGGTTCATGCTAGCCAAAGAAAAGTCATGGCCAAAATTTCCTGGTTGCTCTTATTAATCTCAATTGAAAGCTGTTCAGTTGAAAGTGCTTAGAGATAGCACTGCATGTGCGGAAGCATGAAAATAATTTTTGCAACTTTTCTGCTCTAATTATGAATAAATTACTTGGTGTGGAGAGACAGGATTGCTGCATTGTTTTGGTATTTAATTTGTATAAAGTATGCAGCAAACAAGAAAAAATTCAAATATATAAAAGGGTATGAACACACTAATAAGGCTGTTGAGTTTAGAGTGACACAAGAGGCCTTCGCTGGAATTGGGATATTTGTTTTTGAAATAATTTACGTTCTTACCTCAGACAGAGCTCCCATGAATGAGGAAATTATGTGAATGTGAGAGACGTGACAGAGCTGTACAAGTATGACAAATTTGGATTAGCATGCTGGGTGGCACGAGGGTCCTCCCGTAGTCTGTTTTTGGTTGACTGTACATTATGGTGAAACAATGCCAACAGGACATGTCTTGTCCTGTCCCGTTTTTCACATGTCCCGTCATCTGCACTGGTTCGCCATAATGCTGTGCTGATTCTGTTTTGATATTATGCTATGGCTCTACATTGCAATTGGAGTGAGAGAGTGAACAAGGTAGTGCACATTGCCTCTGAGATGATGCACGCAATTAAGTCAGCTCACTTATTCCTGCAGTAAGAAAGGGATGTAACCTATTCTTCCTTTTTTTTTCACAGGCAAGTTGGATTGTGAGGTACATGAACGGCGTGTTACTTTTGACAAGTTTAGTTGCAAACAACTGCAATAAAGAAGCGCTAATAGATTGACCCCCAGCCACAAAATATTGCATGGCATGAAACCACATGGCAAAATAGGCTTCTGCACCTTATAGCGGTGCACACTTGTTATCGACACTAATATTTCTGCATGTGCATCCTTCCACAACTGCAAACGTGACTATTTGGTGCTTTTGCTATGTGTGCTCGCACTATGTCAGTTTGAGTGGGAGATGTCACTTATCTGTTTGTATTCTTGCAAGTTGGGTGGCTTAAGGAGTAAAACGAAGTTTTTGCTGTTCACGGGGTTTACACTCCATCACTAATGTGACAGCGCATATCATGTGTGTTCGGTAACAAGTGCGCAGCGGTTCTTCTTTCTTAATTTCACTTCTTTGTTGCCAAGCTCCACTTGTTCTTATTTTTGTCTGTGTATGTGTGTTTTCACATCTTTGAACATGCTAGAGGATTCGCAGTGGAAAAGAAAGACTTACCAAATCTTGTTGCAGTTTGCAAACACACTGTGCATACACATTGTTTAATACTACTGCCTAGTCGCGTGACCCATCATAAGACTTGGTGTTCCATTGGCCCATGGTGCATTTCTGTGCATCATTCGTTTGTCTAATGCTACACGGCATAGCACTTCACAATGTGCAAAGTACTACACACATTTCAAGGTGCATGTCACTTGAAGCAGGAATCCATGTTACATAGGCATCGTAGGGCAGCTGTTGGATAAAAGTTCTGTCCCCAAAATTTTGGTAATGTGAACAGTTCTCAGAAGTTCCGATAATTGTCTCATTGTTTGCTGTAGCTGCATAATGTTCAGTGTGCCATATTTAATAAACCATGTTCAATGAGCAAACTAAGGCCTCCTGACATCCAAGCATTCCGAGCCAATGTACACCTACCAGTCTAAGATAAAACTAGAGCACAAAAAATATTTAAGCTGACCAAAACAATTTGACTTCATAGATACATAACTTCAGTAGTTCATAGTTTCATGCCAGAGGTTTTGATGACACTGCATCAAGTCTTCTTAAATATCTTAAATTTCTTGCTACTGAAAGGGCCCCTGAAACAGTTTGGAGAAATATTGTAGACGCATAGGGTTCAGCTACAGTAGATTATTCACATCACAATTCGTAGGAAGCGCCGCATGTTAAGATAGCTAGGGACGAGTACAAGTTACCCTCCTCCATAGTGATGCATTTTCCCCTCATCTTGTTCACCGAGTGATCGGGGCTAAGCTCCGCCTTCACTGGCTCTGCGTCATGATGACAGGTCATGTCATCTACTTCCATTTGTCTAGGAGCGAGCGCTCAAAGCCTCTCCAACCTCTCCGCCAGCTGCTTGGCAGTCGATCCCACGGTGTGAGCGAGAGCTAGCGAAGCAGCGTGCGCTGCGAGCATTCTGTCGCAGCGCTGAACGTGTCTGGTATTTCGGTAACCGCAAGCGAGCTGAGCGTTTAAAAGGATGGGTGGAGGCATAAACTCAAGCTAATGAAAAAGCTTTGGCATAGATGTGAGTGGCCTGATTGGTCTGCATGGTCCAGCCACCTGGTGGTACAGAGCTTAACCACCCGAAGAGCTAATATTGCTCTAACCAAGTGTAAGACGTTTTAAAAATTTACAAAAACTATGTGTCCACGATTATGCTCCTGAGAAAAATTTACACCAGCATCAAAGTATAATAGACTTCGCTACAGCTACTGTCCTTGGTTGAGCTTTTGCAACCAGGTGGCTTCACCGTGCTGACTATTCACATTTGCACTTATGCTCATCCTGTAAAACGGCACAGTCAAATGGCCTGGTCTAGTCTGCTTGCGCTTGCATTTACCCAAATAATGGACATGCGAAACACTATTGTGGTAATAATTCTCAGGTGTAAAGTGACGGCCACAAACGCACAAAATGGCATCGATCAGATAGCAACAGTCTATGCGCTGTAGCCACTCCGCTTGTCTGCTTCCTTGCATAGGGACACAAGGTTGCAGTTAGACGTATTGCCAGTTGCTAGGTTTGCGGCCCACAACGTGACAAGGGTGAACCATGGTGCTTGTGAAAGTAAAGATCGAGATCAACACTGACTGTGGGGCTCTTGTTTACACGGAACACGTTGTAACAAAAGCAAACACTTGCTTTGTGCCTCAAGTGCTTAAGTGTAGTGAGAAATTGTCCTGGTGCATTCTCGTTGTGTTACTTTCTTTTTATAGAAAAAAATTAATAACATTCCAATTATTACGAACATTTGTTCACCATAAAGTTAGAAAAATTATAGATGATGCGCTCAAGGTAGCCTATGGGATAACTCACCATACTGCCATCATTAGGAAAACTTGCGTCAAATAGTCAGGGGTGGCTGAAACCGAGTGACATGGTGTGATTGGTAGCAATGTACGTTTTTAAAACCTTATAATAAAGTACAGGCTTTACGCGGAGCACTTAGATATGTCAATTAACGATCAGAAAGATCTACCCTAACAACTCAGTACGTTTGCACAAAATCGTCAAAATCATTTCAGGGTTTTTTACTAGTATCTAAGTATACGCAACAAAAGTATTAATTATCTCAAACATTGCTCTACCTTCTGGAAAGCTGCCATGAGCTGACGTCTTTCTGCTTTCCCTATGCTGTTCTGTGCTGATTTGAGCCAGATTCCGGCTCAGTTTTGCTAAACGGTGGTAAACATTTGTACCACACACCACTGCTACCCGCACGCTGGATGTGATAGCCATTTGCTATCGCCACCGCAGGAAAAAAGCTGGGCGCAACGCGATGAGCAGCTATCGTTTTGGAAAGATTAAGGTAGGCTCCCACCATATCTGCGCAGAAGCAGTTTAGTCTTTTAAAAAGCGCGGAACGCGAAAAATAAAACAATAAACGGCATTACAGGTGATTGGAGCGCGAGAACGTTACGGTTTCGGCGCAGAAAACGCCAAATGCCACTTGCCCTCTCCACGCTCATGTTGCCGTTACGACGTTCGGATGTTTAACATGATGTGGCCGCTACGTCAGTTACGTGAATGCCATAAGCAAGGCTTTTGCAGTAGCTTAGTACAGCACGAACATTTATAGATCTAATCTGAAATTGTTGGTAGAGCACACGGTTTACAAACTTTAATAGGGTTTTCACTTCCCGTTACTTTCGATTCCTGTCACCAGGGGCCTCTCTGTGAAGTGTTTCAAACATGGCGTCCCCCAGTAGCATCAGCACTCTGCGCGACTCGCATGACAATTCACCGTGGTTTTTGTTCCAGGAAAGGTAAATGAAGTTTTCTTGCGATGACTGCTTACATTGCAGTAGCATTTAGGAGTGCTGTGATGTTTCTGTTGGCGTGCATCATATTTGACTAAGCGTCTCTCGTACGAGCGCCCTTGTTTCAGAGTTGAATCATAGGCTAATGCTAGCAACTTACTTGATCGCTCTCATTTTCTTTTCTTGTTGTCAGTACGTAACATGGTGTTGTGAGCAATGTACCAAGAGGAACACGACGAAAAAGGTTACGTGTTATCCCCGAGGGCAGGGAAGAAAGAGTGTCTTTTCGCCTGCTGCGGCTCTTGATTTTGATGTAAGGCAAAATCGAGAAGAGAAGACAGACAAGGTGTAAGCATCAGTTAAAAAAAAAAAGAAGTAAATGAATTCCACTAGGAAGTGAGAAATAACGGCGTAGGCGTGTTCAGATGAGGACACACTTGGGGGAGTGCCGACTATTTCTCAGCGAAAATTTTTGTATGAGGTGGGCATGTGCTCTAGTCCCTCTATAGAAAAGAATCGATCAACCTTTGTGTTAAGAAACTCAGCGCGAATTTGGAGAAAGTCTAATCGTGGAGAAGAGCATTCTTGCGACTTTCAGATTTTGCAAACTTGAAGACCAATCACTTCAAAAATAAAACTTTGTACACTGCCAAACATATTTTTCGTAATATTAAACTATTGGAACTACTGGCCCAAAAAAACTTGAATTTCTGCCACCCACAATCTTTTTTTTTTCTTTAAGTTGCTGTACTTTTCTTGTTCAGCAAGCGCCTCTCATTGACCCTGAGATCAGCGGCCATGTGGGGCTATTTTAGACAGGGCAGCGAAGCAAAAAATTTCCAGACAAATCTTCGAAGAAGTTTTTTGCAAATTAACATAAAAAATTAGCAGCTACGCTGCGTATTTATTTTGTAAGAAAATGGTGAAGTCACCAAAATTTTACAGTACACCCTCACAGGAGTAATAAATCTAGTGCTGCAAGAACATTCAGCATTATTTTAGGCAGAAAGATTGGTCCTATTTTTTAGAGCCCTATGATGTGTGTAGTTGTAATAATAACATCAAAGTTACATTCACATTGCATTCCGAACTCGCTGTTTTTCTGTTACTAAAGAATAGTGACCCAGATTCTGCAGTTGCCTCTTCCGACTCACGAAATGACAGACTTGGGTTTTCAGGGCTCTGGTAACCAAATTTTACTTACGGTACGTTAAGGTAGCAAGCATGGGAGAGCGGGCACAGCGAGCTGTTTAATACCCCTGTGACATGGGCACCCACAAACTCCTTTTAACATTGCCGTCTTTATCTCGAGGGAGATGCACTTGGTGGCTCACAGTCCCCCTTCCGCTAAGGGAACTTAATGGAGCTTTTGGTCAAAGGAGATTGGCGACACCCTTCGACGGCTAAATGGAGCACTTTCGTGCCCATACTGGTTGTTGTAAAATTGAGATTGCATTAAACTTTATTGTTGTGTGTGTTTAGAACGTTTGTATTGAATTAAATAAAAGCTCAAGCACAGTTCAGCAGCAGTTGTACTTGCTGCTGCACAATACCCTTGACCTAGGCTGCTTGGCACAGTGTTTTTTTCGTCTTTCAGGGTGTTTACATGAACCCGACAGAATCAGGTTGAGCCGGCTTGTCCAGCTGGAATATACCGTATTTATTCGAATCTAGGCCGATAGTTTTTTTCAAATAATCATATTCCAAACCTAGGGTTGCTTAGATTTGAGGATTTTAAAAAAACGTGCCAGTTTTTCATTGAAACTGCTAAATATGGTGCATAGCTAGCACCATCTAGAAAAGTCAGTATCGCAGCCGCTACTAGCCATGCCAGTAGCCAACCGTACACAAGCGAGGTTGCCATTTTGACCTGTGTCGTGTCGGCCGTGGTGTTATCACGATGGCACCAAGCAGGAGATACCACTACAGTGCCGCTTTAAAGCGAAAAAGTTGTGATAGCCGCAGAGGCATCGTTGAACCTTAAAGCCGGGCAGCACTTTGGCGTCGACAAGAAAAACATCTGTCATTGAAAGGGACAACAGCAGCTTTTTGCGTGCGCCGCAACAAGGATGGTATTTAGCGGACCAAAGAAAGGCCGTCGCCACGAAGTGGAGACAGTTTTGGCCGACTTTGTTCGGACGCAGAGAGCAGCCGCCCTTCCAGTGACAACAGAAGTGCTCCAAACGAAAGCTAGGGAACTTTCAAGGGAGCGAGGCCTAAAGCGAAATGATTTCAAAGCCAGCCAGGGCTAGCTTCAGAAATTCATGAAGTGCTTCGGCTTCAGCCTCCGACATCGCACTTCAATCACCCAGAAGCTGCCAAGCGATTTCGAAGAAAAGCTGATAGCTTTTCAGCGCTACGTGCTGCGAAAGAGAGAAGCAGCACGTAGCGCTGAAACCAACCTTGGGCAAGTCGACAACGCCGACCAGACGGCTGTGTATTTTGATATGCCAGTGGCGTACACCGTGAATGAAAAGGGTGCCAAGGAGGTGAAGGTGCACTCTGCAGGCTACGGGAAGCAGCACGCAACTGTGATGCTGTGCTGCAGAGCTGATAGACATAAACTCCCTCCTTATATGATATTTAAAAGGAAGACACTGCCTGCTCGAGAAACTTTCCCAAGAAATGTCATGCTCGATGTCATACCGGGCGGCATGACGGGCCAGTTGCAGCCACTTGATGTCTGCATCAACAAACCTTTCAAGGATCGTCTGCGGAAATGTTACACGGACTGGTTGACTGATGAAGACCACATGCTAACGGCAACGGGCAGCATCAAACGTGCATCACAATCGCAGCTTGCGGGCTTGGTAGCTGCAGCATGGGACGACATCCCAGGTACTTTGATCGTGTGCTGCATTTTAGAAAGTGCAGCCTATCTAATGTGCTTGACGGTACCGAAGATAGTGCACTGTTTGAAGGTGACAGTGACAAGGAACATAGCGACGAGTCTAGCAGCGATAATGACGTTGAATGAGCTCTGCACGTTCAGATTCAATAAATGCTGTTTGCATTTTGTGAACGCTGTCCTCACTTTTCTTGTTCGGCCTACATTCGAGGTAATATATATATATTTTTTGTTGGCTTTGGACTTTAGGGACTGAGCCTAGATTTGAGTAAATACGGTACCTGTCAAGTTCATGTAAACATTAGCTGGTTGGACTGAACAAGCGTTGAGTTGGGCTGCCCAACTTGTTTGCAGCGTGTATGCACACGTTGAAGGGTCGGGCCCGCCAATGCCAAGACTTGTGCAGGAACACTGTGATGTCGCGATTTAGGTGCCAGCAGCAGGAATAGCATCAAGATGAGGCCAAAACAAGCACTGTGCAGCCCAACCTCATCGTAGCAATAAGACCCACGGAATAGAGCTGTTGCAGACAGAAACGAACCAGAAGCTCAGTTAGGACGCGTTGGTGTCTCAGCTCGACACTGTGTGCCATCGTTGTCTGGACTTGTCAGAAGCGAGTTCGTGTAAGCGCGGTCACGTGGGGCTCAGTCAGCCCAATTTTTTACTGCCCACTTGCGTTGGGTAAATGTAAGTGCAGCCTTTGTCGTGCTAGTCATGCAGGGGTAGACAAAATAAGAAAGCTCACAAGGTGACCATTGCATGAAATGTTGCGTTTTAGTATAGTTTGCAGCAGTTTAGGTTGCAGAATGCAGAGCCTACTCACTAGACCGCAAAGGAAAATGTCGATAAGCACAGGGTGGCTAGTGTGGCTGTCAGCACTGCTGTTTAGTGAGCGCATTTTGTTTTTTAACGAGGTGTATCTTTCATGCATCAAATATATTGAATATTTTTGTGGAAGGAGCGTTCATTGTAATAGCTACAAGCATAATTAGCAGTAAGTTATTCTTGTACTGAATGCACCTCTTGCGGTTTCTTTTATAGGCCGTGACACAATCACGACTTCCTTGAGGTCGAACTCTCTTATCGTAAAGAAGTTTGTGGGTGCCTGTATGACACAAGCATAAGGCTAGTCTGGGTAAAGTACTACTGCCACTGCTCTCTAATTAAGCTTGATATCTGAAATTCATCCCATTTACATGACCAGTGTATATGCCTAGTGGGAAGTGACGCAACTGCAGTGGAGGAGTCAGCTGGGTGTGTTTAGGTAAGGACAGATTGTAGAAGCAGTTCCAAATATTTATTTTAGGCACGAAAACCATCCCACAGAATAGGACAGAGACTACTTTGTCACAGAAGAAATCTCAACTGTAAAAAAGTGCTAAAATCGCATTATCAGGCCGCAAAATTTTGCAGCTGGAAGAGCGCATGGTATAGAGAGTAGTTTTCTACACATTAAACATTTCACTATAGATCTATTGAACTAAGGTGAATTCAGTATGTGAAAGAACATTACGTTGTGCGACCTGACCAAGGAAATTCCTTATATGTTGTGCAGTGTGCATTCACAGATTGAAAAAAGAATGTTCGGTTTGCATTAGTACTTACTTCTCTGAATGGTTACTTACTGGGCACAAATAACGCAAATAATTACATTCCGAAGTCGTAAACCTAAAGCTACGGTTCTTCCACTTTCGTATAACTTCATCAGACACAGACCTCTCAACCCAAGCTTTGAATGATAAGCCTGCCGTGGTTGCTCAGTGGCTATGGTGTTGGGCTGCTGAGCATGAGGTCGCAGGATCTAATCCTGGCCACGGTGGCCGCATTACGATGGGGGCGAAATGCGAAAACGGCCATTTAGGTGCACGTTAAAGAACCCCAGGTGGTCAAAATTTCTGGAGTCCTCCACTACGGCGTGCCTCATAAGCAGAAAGTGGTTTTGGCACGTAAAAACCCATAATTTATTTTCTGAATGATAAATTAGTCGATCTGTATAGCCTCGTCATAGCTTCGAAACGGCCCTTTATCACAATAATGATTCTGGCTGCCTGTGCATGATTGCCACCAACTCCAGCCACTGTGAAATTTGTTTTCTTGGAAACAAAATTGGAATAAGTATGCTGTTGACCTTGATAACTACCCCCATCGTTGAACAGTGAAGTGAGTACCTTAGTATATATGTTGCATATTTTTATCAATAACAAAACATAGCAACATAATTTTGCAGGAAACTGATCACAAGAGATGAACCTCAAGTAATTTTACAGAAATCGGAAATTATTTTTATTTTTTGAAGACAAAAATAGTTGATATTCTGACTTATGATTTTTTTTTTTTACACTTACCATCCAGTTCCTAGCAATAAAGAAAATGGTAAATACACTCTTTTGTAAGTTATGTAGCACATTATGAATAGAGCAAAAGATTTTCCATACGTAAGCAGTTCTAGGCATACCCAACCAGGAAACCCATCCATCCGTCATGTAAGATGAATCGCTATAAAGAAATTAATGTGTAAAACAAAATAAATTCGAAAAGAAAAACGTTGGCAATATTGAATTTTGAACCTAACACCCCACACTCCAATACTGAGTTTCTTATGCACTGGGCTAAATACCCACGCTTGCTGAATATAGCTGAACCATATGAATGTTGTACCGGCAGTACAAAACAAATGTCAAGAACAGTTTCTGTGAAGGCTTTGTTGAAAGATTTGATGATGGTGGAATAAAAGCCATCTATAGAACCACACGTGAAGCCATCTTGGAGCGTTGTGCATATCATGAAAACCCAGACTTTGGGAAAATGTAATGCCAAACACGCCACATCCACAATGCATTTCAGTGGTCACGTGATGCGCCTTGCATTGAGGGTTCCTTCACCGACCGAAATGCCACTGATCTCCAAGGGTTCGTGTGCTTCGCATCTAGCAGCACAGATACACAAGGAGTCAATGAATTGATATAAGGAGTGATGAGGGGTAGTATTGGTCTTGTCACGGTTGCTACTGGTTCAATGTGGGTGGATGAAGTGCTAAAAAGGGCTTATAATGATCAGAGCAATACTAGTAAGGTTGATAGTAGTTGATAGCAGTTGGATTGTGTCCCATAAGGACAGATAAATGTTAATAAGGACCCAATCAATTGCGATAAGATTTATAATGACTTATAAGGATTGATAAGCATTTATACTGACTGGCCGGATCAAGTTTGATAAGATTGATAGTGGTACTGGGTTGCATGGAGATGAGCAAGTGGCACAATGATTATGCATACTTGGACAACACCTGTGGAGTTCCTGCATGAATTCTTTGAAGTTTAAGCCATCATTTCAAAATGCCAAATAAGCCACCAATTTTTTCTTGTATGTGAAAGTGGAAAGTTAGCATTTTTGTTCATGCCGTGCTATGATTAAACTCAACTTACCTTAATTCTGTGGGAGAGGTTTTATAGATGACTTTTCAATGTGTACAAAACTGTATTCTCTATACCACTCGCTTTTTAAGTTAGAACATTCTGAAACATGGATGTGACATTTTTGCACTTCATCTTATTCAAGATTTTTTCTGTGTGAAACAGACGTATGTAGGGAAAGTAGTCTCGGTTACAATGTGTGGATAGGTTTTTCTGTCTAATACAAACATGTTAACAAAAAAATATTCTGGACCTCTTTTGTAACTGTCATTAACTGATCACACACACATGACTCCTCTACAACAGCGGTGTCGTTGCGATTTCCCACTGGCTGGTGCACCGGCCATATAAACGAAGCATTTTAGAGAGTAGTGCCCGTAGTAGTTTCCCAGACCAGCCTTCACCAGCTTGCTTTGCACTCTCTTGTGTGCTTGCTACCTTAACATATGGTAGGTGAAATATTGATACAGGAGCCCTGAAAACTAGGGGTGTGCGAATATTCAAAAATATTGAATATTTTTAATCATACTCAACTCGACAATAGGTACTCGATAATTTTTGAATATTCTATTGGATAGGAATATTTGAAATAAATTGAATATATTTCTTTCGGTGCAGGAGTAAACACGCTTCATAACGTTTGGTTTTAACCAATGTAAGCAAGTGCGTGATTTTGTGCTGAATTTCGCGATTTTGTGCAGCTGGCAAAATTTCATTTGTAAAACATGCTTAGCTGCTGGACTTCTAAGCTGTGGAGCGAAGCTAACCTCTCTCCGGCAAAGGACACGGATTTGTAAACAGCGAGGGTGCACTCTTTTGCAGGTTGCAATCCTGAGCTTATTGCTTGTCAGCAAATTCGATGAGTTTCGGCAGGTACAGGGTCAAATGCCCCTGAGTTTCCAGGACATTCATGCAGTATAACAGGGCACAGGTTGGCGAGAACAGACAACCAGCGGAAATTATTCAATTTTCAAGAGATAACAATCTTGTAGTATACCTTACTAGTTTATTTTTGTACCAATGACAATGAAATTGCAGTGTTCCAACATGTTAAACCAACTTGCTAATGAATGCATGTGCATATCATTTGATATTCGATTGTGATTAATCATATTCAAACATTTTTATATTTGCACACCCCCTACTGAAAACCCAAGCTCATGTCATTTCGTGGCTTAAAAGAGGCAAAAAAGGTGTGATATTAGTCGCTTTTCCTTACTAACAGAAAAACAGCGAGCTTGGAATACAATATGAATGTAATTTTGATTTTGTTATTCTACATACGAGGAAAATTCCAAATGAAAGTTCTCCTATTTTTGGGGGACATAGAGAAACTGTTAATACGGTGTTCACCACACTGTTTTGAGTGGCGCTTCCTCCACTCTTCAAATAAGCACGTGTGCGCTTTGCTCGGATGCTCAGTCTTGGTTTGGCAGCCATTGAAAATGAAGCTCTCGTTGAACGCTACTGCCAAGTGTGAAGTTCGCGCAGTTATTAAATTTTTTAATGCAAAAGGTGTTAAGCAGGTTGAAATTCATAGGTAATTGATGGAAGTGTATGACCACTTGTGCATGGATGTCAAGAACGTTTGCAAGTGGTGTAGAGAGTTTACAGCCGGCTGTACTGAAATTCACGACAAAGAAAGGAGCGGTAGGGCGTCAGTTTCCGAAGAGACAGTTGCGAAGATTGAGGTCATGCATGAAGATCGGAGGGTCACTCTAGGTACTCTCTGCATTTTGGTTCCCGAGGCTTCTTGAAGCACCATCCACAGGATTTTAATGGAAACGTTGCAATATCGGAAGGTGTGTCGAAGATGGGTACCATGGCATTCCACTTTACACCTGAGACAAAACAGTTCCACAAGTTGCGGCATCCCTCTTTGCCCCAGCCACAAAAATTCTAACACAGTCTGCTGATAAAGTCGTGGCAACTGTGTTTTGGGACTGGAAAAGGGTACTGTTGGTCAACTTTCTGCCTGCTGAGACAGCAATAAACACTGACAGATATTGTGAAACACCAAAAAAACTCTCAAGGGCAATTCAGAACCGGAGAAGAGACATAAGGACCTCCCAAAGTCGGTCCTTATCTGAACACACCCTATATGTAAAGATGTCTTGAACAAGTACAAGTGTTTTTAACTATCTCTTGTTAAATTAGTGCTTATGTAGCCAATTTGGGAGCGAAGAAGATTCCAGGATCTTCTTTGTTTTCTATATTTTGAACTTCACAGAGTCAATATGCTTCAGTTCTTCCAGCCTGAAGAGCTCCGAAGAGCAATGTTTCGCTGTTCAACATTGCTTTTCTCATTGGCGCTGCAAGGCATGGTTGTTCGACACTATCATGTCCGTAACTTGATGACATCATGGGTGCAAAATGAACAAGTAAGGTGGCAGCCTGTGCTTTGGTACAATCGCAGTAGGTTTTGTGATGGTGAAAGCTTATATTTCTATTCTTCTGATTCAGAAGAATAATCATTTCCGATACACTACTGTATGCGGCCTCTGTGAAGCTTTGTAGAAAGGATGGCCACATTGACAGTGAGCATGTATCAGGGGTGTATTCTGTATGGCTCGGTTGAATATTGTCACTGTTAACCAAAGAGGTGCTAAGAATCACTGGCTCCAGACAGGCCGCCATTGGAATATGAACCTGGCAACATTTAACGCTAGAACGTTATCTAGTGAGGCGAGTCTAGCAGTGCTATTGGAGGAATTAGAGGGCAGTAAATGGGATATAATAGGGCTCAGTGAAGTTAGGAGGCCAAAAGAAGCATATGATATGCAGTACTAAAAAGCGGGCACGTCCTGTGCTACCGGGGCTTAGCGGAGAGAAGAGAACTAGGCGTCGGATTCCTGATTAATAAGAATATAGCTGGTAACATACAGGAATTCTATAACATTAACGAGACGGTGGCAGGTCTTGTGAAACTTAATAAGAGGTACAAAATGAAGATTGTACAGGTCTATGCCCCTACATCCAGTCATGATGACCAGGAAGTCGAAAGCTTCTATGAAGACGTGGAATCGGCGATGGGTAGAGTGAAAACTAAATACACTATACTAATGGGCGACTTTAATGCCAAGGTAGGCAAGAAGCAGGCTGGAGACAAGGCAGTAGGGGAATATGGCATAGGCACTAGGAATATCAGGGGAGAGTTATTAGTAGAGTTTGCGAAACAGAATAATACGAGCACAATGAATACCTTCTTTCGCAAGAGGGATAGCCGAAAGTGGACGTGGAGGAGACCGAACGGCGAGACTAGAAATGAAATAGACTTCATACTCTGCGCTAACCCTGGCATCATACAAGATGTGGACGTGCTCGGCAAGGTGCGCTGCAGTGACCACAGGATGGTAAAAACTCGAATTAGCCTAGACCTAAGAAGAGAACGGAAGAAACTGGTACATAAGAAGCCGATCAATGAGTTAGCGGTAAGAGGGAAAATAGAGGAATTCTAGAACAAGCTACAGAACAGGTATTCGGCTTTAACTCACGAAGAGGACCTTAGTGTTGAAGCAATGAACGACAATCTTGTGGGCATCATTAAGGAGTGTGCAATGGAAGTTGGTGGTAACTCCGTTAGGCAGGATACCAGTAAACTATAGCAGGAGACGAAAGATCTGATCAAGAAACGCCAGTGTATGAAAGCATCTAACCCTACAGCTAGAATAGAACTGGCAGAACTTTCGAAGTTAATCAACAAGTGTAAGACAGCTGACATAAGGAAGTATACTATGGATAGAATTGAACATGCTCTCAGAAACGGAGGAAGCCTAAAAACATTGAAGAAGAAACTAGGAATTCGCAAGAATCAGACGTATGCGTTCAGAGACAAAGCCGGCAATATCATTACTAACATGGATGAGATAGTTCAAGTGGCTGAGGAGTTCTATAGAGATTTATACAGTACCAGTGGCACCCACGACGATAATGGAAGACAAATAGTCTAGAGGAATCTAGAGGAACGCCGGAAGAAGTAAAGAAAGCCTTGGGAGATATGCAAAGGGGGAAGGCAGCTGGGGAGGATCAGGTAACAACAGATTTGTTGAAGGATGGTGGGCAGATTGTTCTGGAGAAACTGGCCACCCTGTATACGAAATGCCTCATGACGTCGAGCGTACCGGAATCTTGGAAAAACGCTAACATAATCCTAATCCATAAGAAAGGGGACGCCAAAGACTTGAAAAATTATAGACCGATCAGCTTACTGTCCGTTGCCTATAAACTATTTACTAAGGTAATCGCAAGTAGAATCAGGAACACCTTAGACTTCTGTCAAGCAAAGGACCAGGCAGGATTCCGTAAAGGCTACTCAACAATAGATCATATTCACACTATCAATCAGATGATAGAGAAATGTGCGGAATATAACCAACCCTTATATTATAGCTTTCATTGATTACGAGGAAGCGTTTGATTCTGTCGAAACCTCAGCAGTCATGGAGGCATTATGGAACCAGGGTGTAGATGAGCCGTATGTAAAAATACTGGAAGATATCTATAGCGGCTCCACAGCCACCGTAGTCCTCCACAAAGAAAGCAACAAAATCCCAATAAAGAAAGGCGTCAGACAGGGAGATACGATCTCTCCAATGCTATTCACATCATGTTTACAGGAGGTATTCAGAGACCTGGATTGGGAAGAATTGGGGATAAAAGTTAATGGAGAATACCTTAGTAACTTGCAATTCGCTGATGATATTGCCTTGCTTAGTAACTCAGGGGACCAATTGCAATGCATGCTCAATGACCTGGAGAGGCAAAGCAGAAGAATGGGTCTAAAAATTAATCTGCAGAAAACTAAAGTAATGTTTAACAGTCTCGGAAGAGAACAGCAATTTACAATAGGCAGCGAGGCACTGGAAGTGGTAAGGAAATACATCTACTTAGGGCAGGTAGTGACGGCAGATCCGGATCATGAGACGGAAATAATCAGAAGAATAAGAAAGGGCTGGTGTGCGTTTGGCAGGCATTCTCAGATCATGAACAGCAGGTTGCCATTATCCCTCAAGAGAAAAGTATATAATAGCTGTGTCTTACCAGTACTCACCTACGGGGCAGAAACCTGGAGGCTTACGAAAAGGGTTCTACTCAAATTGAGGACGACGCAACGAGCTATGGAAAGAAGAATGATAGGCGTAACGTTAAGGGTTAACAAAAGAGCAGATTGGGTGAGGGAACAAACGCGAGTTAATGACATCCTAGTTGAAATCAAGAAAAAGAAATGGGCATGGGCAGGACGTGTAATGAGGAGGGAAGATAACCGATGGTCATTAAGGGTTACGGACTGGATTCCAAGGGAAGGGAAGTGTAGCAGGGGGCGGCAGAAAGTTAGGTGGGCGGATGAGATTAAGAAGTTTGCAGGGACGGCATGGCCACGATTAGTACATGACCGGGGTTGTTGGAGAAATATGGGAGATGCCTTTGCCCTGCAGTGGGCGTAACCAGGCTGATGATGATGATGATAATAACCAAAGAGGTGACAACTATGCAGAATCCTTTTCGTATCTCTGAAAATATTCGGCCAATCTGAAAAATTATTTCTGGCAAGCCTTTGGGAAGGGCAATACGCTCGCTGCAATGCATATTTCAGTTTTCATAGAAAGTGTTTCCGGGCCCCTCAAGCTTTTTGTGGATACTCATGTACCATAAAACTAGTAATTACGAGGGCCACTTTTCTCGGAGTGTATCACTTAGCAAGGGGAGGTTGCGAGCAGTGACAAATGTCAAGACAATGAAAGCCGTTCTAATGACCGTGACAAGGACAAAAGTACCCTTAGACTGTGTAGATAATTCTTCGAGGGGAAAAATGGGAAAATGAAGCCATTTCGTTTCAGTGCCTAAGCAAAGCAATTTTCAGGTGCAAGGTGGGCTAGTTGGTTTCTTGGCTGACCTGTGAAACGTGTCACATTTTTATCTTGCAGGCTAGACCACCTGTCCAATCAGCTTGTTCGGCGAGTGGCTGGGTACGTAGCTGGCTGAAAATGCTGCCTGTGCACATAGTTGAGAGCACAAGCAAGGCAGCAGTACATGCATTATAAATTGTTAAGATATAAGGTTACAGACTTGCAAATCACTGATCACCTTGGTTCAATTAGTAATTACATTTGGTACTAGTGAACCTGAACGAATTTTGCAGCCAAGTCTGACAAATTAAAAAAATTTTAAAGGTGAAATCTTCAACATGCACTTACATTAGTCTATTTTTTCTCCTCTCTGAGCAACATGCTAGTGTGAGCCTTTCAACTATAATACTATTAGTGGTTGCTTCTCACTAGTGTTGAGCAATTTTGTTTTTGGTGTGGAAGACTAAGCCTTTTTCTTTTGGTTGCATTGTGTATTGCAGTTTTTACCAAGTCACCCAAGAAGTAGAGTAATTACTGTTTAAGAATAGACATACTGAGATGCATATATACATCGTTGAATGTAATTTCTGGTTGTGCAATAAAAATGCATCTTTTTCATAAAAGAATGGCTGTCCTCATTACTGTTTGATACAAGTGCTGGGTGGGGTGTTTCAGAGATCAAGTATCATTTACAGCAAGCACATATTTAACAACTGCACTGTAAAATGTAGCTCGTACTGGACCTACTGTATACACATATACAACACATTGACATTTTTTATTTAATAATTTAAAAATTTCTTCATCATAGAAATTGCAGTTTCGGTGCCTTAACTTTCTTTGCACTATGTGTTGCACTTGATTAACTTGAAATGATCGGAACTGCTCACTTTTTAATTATTAGCATGAGATTGCTTCAAGACTTTTATTTCCGAGAATGATTATGTATTTATTTAAAATACCTTACAGGCCCAAAGGGCATTGAGTAAGGGGGGTTTAGTTATTACAATGAAAGTACAAGCAAACTAGTAACATCGAAATGTAATGCAACAAAGCAAATTGCAAAATACAAAACAATGTTCCAATGCAAGTGAACAAAAATATGCAACACAACAAAATATTTATTTATTTATTTTATTTATTTACAATACTGCCAGTCTCTACTGAGACCATAGCAGGTTTGCGAAAAAAAGCACTAAAAGAGCATTTGACTGCAAGTGATGAAGAAAGTGCAACACATCACAAAATGAACAAATTATGGACTAATCGGACTAATCCATAATACAGCACTACTGCAAAAAATTCACCTCAAGCTTGTGACGGAAGTTATGTAGTATTATGTGTTATTGATCATGTAACCCCCTCTTACACAATGCTTCCTTGAAGAGTCTAAGGTACATTAAATAAATTACTTAACAAGAAAACATGCACTTTTTGTGACTGCAAGGGATTTATATATTTCAATCCACAGGCTTCTTTTACTAGTCGGCACTTAAGCTGTTTGGCATTATGGAGGCACCTAGGTCTTATTTCACTTGTCACCAAGCCAGAAACCTCTTACTCTTAGCGGTTTTCTATCCGGTGGAAACAAAAGCTTCTCAAGGAGTCCAAACTGCACTGGAGTGCACAGATATGTTTGTGTCGTAACTTGGAAATGGATGCCAGACCATCTGGCTCCCTCAGGACATCAGGTAGTGTACATATACTGCAACACTGCAGTAACATTTACACATACCATGTGTTTCAGTCAAGTAAATGTAAAAAAAAGAGTTGTATATATTTGTGCATTTCTTCCAGTAATCCATCATTTGCTGTGGTGGACATCAGGTGCATATATTGAAATTGCTTATGAACATGCAAACAGCTTGCTCATTAGATTTTTACCTATTACTTTTAGAGGCCATGTAGTAATGAAAGTCAAAGCTAGCCAGTCGGGAAAGTATTTGTTAGTAGGTAGGTCAATTGGCAGCAGCTTCAAGAAATGTGCACTAGAATTAAACGTTGCACGCGAAGTTTTCACACACTGACCAAACATAGTTAGGTGCGTAGAATATAGAGCAGGATGTCGCTGCATCTGGAATATCTTTAAACTGGTGCCGCTTGTGAAGCTTCTGTCAAATATTCTTCCTGCACGAGCTAGGTGCAGTTTGGCAATCACATGATTCCAAAGTAAAGACAAATTTGCATTAAATTTTGTTGACATGTTCATTTAGAATTTGAAGATGTACACCTGTAATTTACTGAGACTAATATTACTTGAATCCCCTTATCTGAGAAAATATGCATTTATTATCCACATAAAATTGTTTTAACATGTAGTATTTGTTCCTGACAGTACATTTAGTACTATGCACCTTTCGTTATACTAATTTGGATGGATATCGCAGGAGTTTTGTTGAGTGCGATTCTAAAACTACCAGAAAGGTGCACATAGCAAGCACCCAGATGTTACTAAATATTCTCTTCAAAGAAGAAAATATATTGGGTGCCTGACAAAACAGTGCCCAATACACACTTGAGAATGCAGTTAATCGAAATGTTCTGTGTAATGTATGGTGCACAAACACATTGTGCAGGTGGTGCTTGTGGCTGCGAAGCCTGTGTGTTGAATGATGTGTGAATATCTTTACTGTTATTTGCCTTCTTCTTTACCACTGTATGAAGAAGATGTAAAAAATAGACAGCGAGAAGAGTGCATGTACATGCGTGCCTAACCGTACACAAAATAAAGTTTATCCAAACAAAGTTCCACTACCAACTGAATTTTTTTTCACAGTACAGGTTTTTATTTTTTTTATAACACCCATCATGTGTGGCTAAGGCAGAACTGTTGCTAAGCATGAGACAGCGGGATTAAATTGCAGCCACAGTGGCTGCATTTTGATGGAGTCAAAATGCAAAAACATCCATCTGCTGCCTGCATTGTAATGAATGTTAAAAAAGAACTAAATTGTCAAAAGTAATTGGAAGCCATCCACTATGGCATGCCTCTTAATCATACGGTGGTTTTGCTTTAAACATCAGAATATTTTTTATATATATATAAAACTGGAGGTGCACATGGCTATTAATACGTTCCTTATACTACAGCAGGCTGGAGAGCAATTCCCGTGTTGTACAATGACAGTGATGTGTTGCTGACATACATTTCCCAATTTCTTGATATAAAATGCTATGAGGGCCTCTCCTGCCACTGACTCTCCGACCCTTCTCATCGTCTTCAATATGAACTCTCCCAGTAGCTATAACAACTAAAGCAATGAGTTGCACTTTGCCAATAAGTAAAAGGAATGGGTGGAGCAGCAGGCCAGAGCCACACTATTGCAGGCACCTTTTTGTACAAAAGATAGCGTGTCTTTCTCTGTGTGCTACAAGTAAATTATCGGCAGGGGAGAAACTCAAAACAGTGGGTCACTTCACTTGATCCCCCATATGGCACCCGTACAGCACTTTGAGTGGGAAATATGCACTTCACCACATGATAAGCAATGGAAGTTGGCTGCCAATAATAAAATCGCCTTCAGAACAACTCTGTGCTTGGTCACATCAACGCTCTGTATCCTGTTCTTTGAATGCATTTTCATGACAGTGTTTTCACGACCTGCAAAAAAAGAAAGCCTTGAAGTGGGACAACTTTGCAGTAGACAATAGCAAAGTCCAGTGGAGCTGCTACAATGATTAACACAACAAACTTTTTTTTCTACAAATTGTCAGTGTACACTGTAGGATCGGAGCTTCAGGCTCGAGGCCCATGAGGACTTATAAAAAAAATTCATTCAAGCAAGCAACACCTTGAAACTCCGCTCAGGTACTGCACCCTTTCCCATCTATGTGGCTGGAAATGCCACCGAGCACATCAGTGTGGGTAAGAGGCCTATGAGGCCATTCAGTTGAAAATTTGGGCCTTTGCAATGTTGTGTGCTTTTTGAAAGGTTCAGCGTTTTGTTCTTTTTTTTTGTAATTTGCACTACCAGAAATGTAGCTATACGGCCTCCATTAAAACGTCAAATAAAAGTAATGGTACGGCCTCATCATACAAATGCGGTTCACTGTTTAATTGGCAGTGGAAAACGAGTACAATGTTTTTGTTCAACTGCAGCACTGCCCCTCATACATTGAGCATACTTATAACTTAATTTTTGGCTGCTGCTTGAGCATTTTCAATTATCACAAATGCGGATTCGTACCGAGTTTCGGAAAATTGCGCGGCTCACATGGTTTCTCGCGTATATGATTCTGCACACGCGAATTCACCATGTGAAACGGGAATACAGGAGGGGTGACAAAAATGAATGACGAATAATGCAAAATACATTGTCGCGTTTTAAATCGCAGAAAAGTATAGTCGCTAAAAGTTCATCGGGGATAGCTTCCATTGGTATGAAGCCACGTTTGATACTGTTCCAAAAAAAGAATATCATTTATGTTGGAACCTTGAAAAGGGGCGGCACGAGTGTCTACCAGTTTATTACGAAACAATACGTTCTACATGTGGAGCACTTGTACTTGATACAAGTGATCGCGTCGCTAAAGGCGTATGGGTTTTTCAATACACGCCGCCTAGGCTACTCCGAAATAAAAGTTGCGTGCGTGCGCTAGGAGTAACACACGACGAAATTTTTCAGTATGGATAAGGGGATAAAGGGACGTGATAACAAGGTGTATATGGTGCGCGAGGCACTTCGATCTACAAAAGCTGGGATAATCGTGTGGTATATGGAGCGCTTCTCGCACCAGCCATATCATCGCAGCAATGAAGCGTCCTTCTTCACATCACTGCCTCTCTACCAGGCGAAACAGTAGCAAGGCACAGGCGCCACACATTACGCATATTAAACAAACTATCGCGTGACATGCAGAGAAAAAACAACAAAAAGCTTACCTACACGCGCCCAAACTTTGCGAATGCAGGCAAAGCGGGCTTGGGCTGAGCAGACTGCTGGGCGTGCGCGCCTCAGGCGTACCGCATCTCCCTAGTGCCTAGGGACGTACCTAGTAGGATCTAGGGCGCGTGCCGTGCCGCTTCGGTGAAAAAGTACCTAAAACGGTGGTTCGTGCGAGCACCGTATAGTGGCGCAGCGGTCGAGCGCTGGGCTTGGGCGTAAATAGAAACACGCCACCTAGCGGAAGCATCGCCAAGCGGCTTCAGCGATTCCCATACGCGCCGCTTGGGGGTAACCACACTTCAAGTATTCTAGGCATTGTGTGGCCACCGGGGCGAAGCTGTCCTTTGGTTTTCACATCCCGAAACTTGGCTACGCTTCGCCATCCCTTTAGCTGATCGTAGCTGGTCTTTATTTGAATGAGTTTTGCAAAGAGGCCAACTCACGAGTAGAAAGAAAAATGTTGACACCGGCGTTCGAGCTAAAACAAGATGATGACTTCTTAATAATTGAGATCAAGGCACCGTACTCTAAGGTAAACGACGTATAATTCCAGCCTTTCGTGGTTCTGTGCTCGAACCGTTTTAGTTATGGCAAAGCGTTCGCGTTGTTGCTGATAAAACTGCCCGTAAATGACATCCATGTCTGTTCTTCATTCCCTTTCTCACCTCGTGCCGCTTCAAAAGATTTCGGAGGCGGAGATCTACTTCTACGAAGAGGAGTTCAAGTTTTACTCCAAGCCGTACTACTTAAGGTGACGTACTCCAAGCCTGAGCGAAGGTGTCCGTGCCTGGCAGTGTGGATAGATGCAAGTTGATAATGGGCAGTGAACAAGAGACCAAACTATGGGCGCACAGTAGCGGCAGTACCCCCCTATCGGCTTCCAGCGTACACTGCTGGAAGCTCTATAGTGTTGCACGATGAACGAAAAGAAGGGGAACCGAGGGGTCCAATTTTTGCTAAGCACAACCATATAGAGCCAAGAAAAGCACAAGGGTAGTTATTTGTAGTTTTGATTGAAGTGCAAAAATAAGAGAATGGGAAATTAAAGTGGACCAAAAAACAATATGCCACGAGAATGCGTTTCAGGCACCAGACAGACATGCAAAATTTGTATTTAGTAATATTCTCATTTTTGTATCGAAAATACTTGGGCATATTCTAAATCCCACAGAGGCTATGGGGCACAGACAGATACTAGGTACCTTTACCATTAGCTGGCATGTTTTGAGTGTAGTGTATTGTACAACATTGCTTCAATCCTTTTCCCAGCAACAGTGAAATCCTGAGGTCTCTGAAACAAAATGCTCTGCTTTGCCTGGTCTTAACAAGTTCCACTGGGTTACTCTGTGCAGACGTGTGGTCTGCCTTGCTTTGAGTATACCATCCTGCTCAACCATATACGAGGAACAGCTATGGTGTACAGGCGATATTGCACACTTATGGGCCAGCTGCAATAGAATTTCGGACCCTGTAATAGGTCTAGTTTTTGATAGTGTAGACATAGAAGAGCCTTTGTGCATAACTTTACTTTTGATATATAAGTGGATGCACTGCAAAATGCTTGCAAAAATTAACGTTTTGATGCTGAAACTGAAAAAGACACTGTTGTTACCGCACAATGAAAATTAGACAGGGCTCGGAACGTTCAGAAGCTGCACAAGCCCTCCGTGCCATGATCTTCAAGATCAGGCAGCGCTTGTGGTGCTGAAAATCTTAAAGGCAATGTGCCCAAATTTGTCGTATCCATTTACCACTAGGTGCATGTGTCATCTGCTATGATGCTAGTTTAAGGCTGTTGATAAGGAAATAGTGCACTACCAGCCCTGCAGCGTTGCCAAGGTTGCATAAATTGTATGTACTACTCATTTATAACCAATTTAGCCAAAGTGAAAGTTTGTTTTTTGGCCTTTTTCAGCACGTATAGCATAATGGCCTTGACAGCTTGTGTGATGTTCATGTGACAATGATTGCAATGAAGTGTGGTGCAATCATAAAATTCTATTTGCACTATTCAAGATACAGACTGCTTCTCTAGTTTTTACATCATTGACATTTGTCATTAGTTATTTCAAATAAACTTTACGTCGATACATGCTACCACTTAGAGACTGAAAGAACACTTTATGTAAGTGGTCGTACATAGAATCAATATGAATATGTATAAGCAAAAGAGATTTGTTTTTGTTAATATTTTGGCTTGTTGGTAACGCAAAGTAGACTGGAAAACCACAAGTTAATATGGAGATATGGAGGGACACTCGCGGTACTAACTTCCAACACTCTTATTTTGAAGAGAATACACTTATAGGCTAGAGTACTTAAACGAAAGCATTCAAGTAAGGTACTCAATGTTGATTCACAGATGTACCATCTAAGCCAGGGAAATATTTCTGTTTATTTGGGCGTGATGGCATGCCTATTCGTCGGTCAAGCTGGTGAAGGACAAAAAGCAGGTTCGCACCACGTAGCCCGGTCAGACGAGCGTATGAGTGCCAGCACACTGTCAAGCACAGAGCAGACGCTGTGCACATGCACTACACTTGCAGTGTAGCTGCGGTCTGCTATATGTAGGCTAGATACCAGGGCCACCGCGGGGTGCTGCGACGAGTCCACTGGCTAAGCATACTGCGGCTCGCTGAGGACAAACGCGTTTGGACTTATGAATGGTGGCATGGGCTAACGTTTGGCGCATCATAGGTGCCGAAATTGGAAGTAGTAGTGTCTGCATTGACATCCAAAATAATATTTGAACTGCGCGCTACGGTGACATTCAGTAGGCGAAGCATTAAAGGTCCACCACGATCCGCCGTAGCCTTCGCAGTGCAAGGCATTGAAGAAGGAGCGGAAGCACCGCGAAGGGTGTATTTGATTGCCAATAACTCCACTTCTGCTGAACGCATTGAAGTACCTATTGTGGCAAAGTATTTCTGAAACAGCCTATACTGACGTCAAATGCATTTCTCAACTTCGATAAAAAGTGGCTCAAAGCCCCTTTAACCCCACAAAGTCTAGCATATTATTTTTGGGATATGATTATGGATACCTGAAAAGGCTGATTTAAGTGCGGAAAACTTAATGCAAAGCCCATAGCAGCATTTTTTATGTGCTGTAGTGAACTTACAGCTGTAGATAGTTCATCAAACTAACTTTTAATTAATTCATTACTATAGGAATTATTTGTACTTAAGAGCTCTTTGTTTTTTTTAACATGGAAGTATTGTTTGCTGGACTCCACTGAAAATTTGTTCCATGTATGTGCATCACGTAATCATCATCATGCCAGTTTCTTGGCATATGCACGAGGATTGCACCACTGTGTGACTTTGTGCTAGTTTTGTGAGCTGAAAGTACGACGGTTTGAGAATGCCACCAGATGGGGTTGCCATCTATGAATCATATCAACATAACACCTTGATGGCCGGTCTGGCTGGTGCGCCCTTTTCTAATGTGACCATAAAAAATTGCGGGTGGTTTAGCTCTGGTTAACCCTAGCTTAATTGCGAAAGCAAGAGCTACATGGCTGCGCTTGTGGTCTCAAGTCTTGCATGTTCTTCCTCCGTTTCCTCGGCACGTCGTCTACGCAGCGTCTCATTCCGACACTCTCGAAAACTCAAAGCGGTCTCTTTCGCAGCTGAAGAGTCACTCCAGGACATGGCGCGACTTCTTGTAGCCGCATCTTCATTTCGACGCTTCTCGAGTCGTATGGCGCATTCTTTTGACACCTCTTGAGCGCATTGTCTCTTCCTCGCTTCATTCTGTCGTCGCACGCACGCGCACACACACACATACACACACCCTCCGCGAGGCGACACCTCCTCTCCCCGTCTAACCCAGCAGAGCACACCTGGTGGAGCAAGCGGTGTCGATGGCGGCGCCATTTGTTGGAGCGCGGCTGCGTATATATATATATATTGTAAGGAAGAAGAAGTGCGCCGTGCAGAGCTCCGCAGCCGGATCGCCAATGCCTCTGAAGTGGGGCTTGGGCTAGACGCTGTTCCTGGTTTTGTACCGGCTAAGCCTACGCTGTTGCGTCTTCTTGTCGTCTTCTTGTCCACGTCCTTTGTGTCGTCCACAGCCGTGTCGGACTTCTTTGCCATAATATATATATATATATATATATATATATATATATATATATATATATATATATATATATATATATATATATATAGTCATATCATAAGAAGCCAACAAACACTGACACCGAGGACAATATAGGGGAAATTACTTGTGCTTAATAAATGAAAATAAGGAAACGATAAATAATGGAAATTAAAGTCGATGAAAAAACAACTTGCCGCAAGTGGGAACTGATATATATATATATATATATATATATATATATATATATATATATATATATATATATATATATATATATACACACACACACACACCCTCCGTGAGGCGACACCTCCTCTCCCTCTACCCCAGCAGAGCATATTTGGTGAAGCGAGCGGTGCCATCTGTTATAGCGCGGCTGCGACGTTGCTAGGCAACGGGTTGTTCGTGGTCACGGCAACGGGATACGGCGCGACGAGTCAATGGTGCGCTGGCTGGTGTAGTAAAGCTTTCGCTTTAGAACAATCAAAAGTGCAGTCAGGCATGATGAAGATATACAACTAGTCTGCACCGCGTTCTCATTTCCTTGGTGCAAGTGCTTTCACGTCCGCAGCAGTGCGAGTGTTTGATGTGCGTCGCGTTTTAGCTCGCTAAAAATGCACCATGTGGCAACAACACAGTTTTGCCACATGCGGACTCACCATCATGTCTGATATACTTGTGATGCCTGGTAGCCTCAGAAGTGCTGCTCACGCACATTTCCCTCCTGTGCTGCCCTCGTGTGCTTGCTATAGTTGTTATTGCTTCAGTTTTTGAGTGACTGTACATTTATGGATGTCTATTTGTGAATGTGCAACGAAGTTGCCACTTCTTAGAATACATGTTTCACTTTCGTGTAATGACCAGTTCTTTGAAAGAGGGAGAAAAATTTTTTTGTGTGAGTCTACTCTCCATTGCCAGAAATAAGGGTGAACAGGCTATCGAGGGCCTGAGTATTACTTTCTCCCTTGGGTGTCTGACATGCGCTACCAAAGATGATGTACGCAATACTGCCGCTAAGGTTTGCGGTGATGAGTGCTGCCATGCGCTCCCCGTGCATGCTGTGCAGCCAGTTTGACGGTGTGTCTGCTTATCAGTAATAGCATTCTTCCTGCTTGACCATTCATGAAACGACGCTGCCAAAAGAGCTTCAAAATGTGTTGCTGACGACTAAGGTTGCAGACGGGGCACAGTTGGCCCTTATCGCAGCTCTTTGCGGTGCATAGAATTGGCCAGTGTCATGAGCCACGCGCCTGTCTCATCTTGGCATTGTACACTGCGATAGGCACCTGCCACCGAGAGCCCATTATCCTGATGTGTTTATTTTGTGCTCACTCTTCAAGGACCAGAAGAATTTCAGTTTGGCCTAGTTGGTGTTTACTGCGTATCATACCGACTGCAAATAAAGACGGGGACAGAGGAACAGAACACAAGAACGACACGGCTGGTAACTTTAAACTAGTTTATTCACGGCAACTCATGGCAATATATAGACATATAGAACATGCGCAGAACGTAGCAAACAAAAACACTCATCAGTCTAGCGGGGCAACCAGTTTTAAAAAAAAATCTATCTCGGATTGAAACAACCTAATGGAAGTGTCACTAATGGTCTTGGCCTTTCTTTTTTGTGTGATATGCCTCCATCAGTTTGCATACAGTCTGGTCCTGGCTTCTCCCCAAAATATTTACCTCCTTGAAAAGTGGTGCACCATTTCATTAACTTTCGTTAACTTTTGTTCATGTTCCCTGGCCCGATCATTCTGGCACCGCCTCGTCCGCCCTATGTAGGACTTGCCACATGCCAGGGGGATCAAGGTCCCTCAATCACATACTGCCAGCCATCTTCAAAGGCCCTTTCGTTACAGCCATTTCATTTGGCCAGACCAAAAGGAAGGAAAATAGAAGATCTCAAGCTCCTCAAGCTAAAATTAAAGAAATAAATAAAGCTTTTCTAGCAGTAGGCCTACAGTGCTCGGTGCTACAGTGGTGTTTGGGTTTTGTGGCGTTAGACAATCAGAGGTGTAACGTTTTGTGAACAATGTCCCTATGTCGTTTGCTAAGCTTCACATTATCCAAATGGCACTGTATTAATTAATTGCTTGTCGCAGTACCTTGGTGCATATTTTCTTCCACTAATGGTGATCTAATGTGTACAACCTGGGTATCTATTTCCCATGATAGTGTGGCCGGAAATTTCTTGCAGTTTAGAAGCATACAATAAACAGAGCCCGAGCTGTCACCATCATTGCATAGAACAGGGTGGTGTATGTCAAGGTTTGATTAATGAAAGCGACCTCAAATAATTTCCATATTCAAGTTTTCTACTCAAATAAAGGATGAAAGCGTGTGAGTTCATTAATGCAGGAAGAATGTATATGCCATACAGAAAGTGGGAAAAAAACTTACACATAAACACACTGCACTCCTTATAATAAACACAGTTCTCATTAACTAAAGCAAGATGTCGAATAATGAAGTCAAACGGTGACTGCAATTCAAACTCTATAGTTGCTAGGAATGTCCGACTGCATAAGGACAGTGGTATGAGAGCGGGGTGCGGCTCACCAGCAGTTCAAGCACATGGTCACGCAGGTGAAGAATGTCGAGCTGTTGTTGACGGAAGGTACTGGTTGCGCCTTGAGTGAATTCCAGGTAGTTACAATGTGGGACGTTGTATTGGGCTCAGGTGGTTGAGCAGTCCAGTTTCTGCCGGTAGGAGTCTGGAAGCTCGGACCCACGGCCCGACGCCTCATTCCCGCACCCAGTAGACGCTGACTTTTCTGGTTCGCTCTTGCATCTGGGCACCACCACGTCGTTCCAGGGTCTCTCTCTCTCTCACTTCTTCTTCTTCCTTCCTTTCTCCTACATCAACCATCGTGTATGGTCCTTAATGGTCGCTTTCTTTGTATTTTGTTCCGATGGTGTGCAAAATTTCATCATTGTCTTCTTGCACTCGTCCATTCGTTCTTGATGTTAAGTTGTCCTTGCCGCACCGCTCCTGTTATGTACACCACTGGCTTTGTGCACTGTCACTCCCCGAGAACTTAACACACAACAAAGAGTGCCCTTTGAACTGCTGTTCAGTGCGCGGCAAGACACTTAAGCCAGTGTTGGTCATGAACATTGTTGCCGACACACAAACACATGCGCGCACACACACACACACGAAAAAAAAAGTTCCACAGTCAAGTTGTTACAAGGCAACTACTATAGATTGCATGTTTAAAACTGACTCATATAATCTGCACCAACATTTTATGAGCCTTTAATGTGCTCTACCCTAAACGAATATTCTTGTAATGCACGGCTCCACCGCAACATTCTGCTGTTCAAGTGTTTTGCTTTTAAGAGATACTGTGATGGCTGGTGATCCGTTTGTACCACGAATGAGGTGCCATAAGGGAAGACATGAAATTTCTCAATCGCCCAAACTAATGTCAGACATTCTCGCTCGATTGCGGAGTCTTTTCACGGGGATGAAGCTGGCAGCTGGCATATGACACAGGGTGGTGGACACCATCATGGTCTTGCATGAGAATAGCTCCTATACAGGAGTCTGAGGCGTTGGACTGGAGCACCATTTATTTTTTGAGGTCAAGTGCTTTTAGAATTGGTCCAGAGAATAATGCCTTCTTGAGCGAATCAAATGCTTCTTTTTCCCCGTTACATGTCATTTTATTCTTCTCCATCTTCTTCATTATCTCGATAAAGGACTGGGCTTTTTTGGCGTAGTGGAGTATTAGGTCATGGTGCTAACCAACCAACCCAAGGAATGAGTGAAGTTGTTTCTTTGTCTTGGGCTTAAAAGCGCCAGAATTTTCTTCATTTTGTTTTTGACTGGCCATACGTTGCCGTCTCTCAAAAACATGATTTTGGTCATGGCCACTTCTCATTTCTGTGGTTTGATCTTGAGTCCTGCTTGTCACACTCTGGAAAACAATTGTTTCAGTGTTGCTAGATGCTCATTCCATGTTGTGGTAGCGACTAGCACGTCGTCTATGTAGTGAACCACGTTTGGGATTCTGAGGAGCAGCCTTCTTCTCAGATGAGTAGTAAATACAGTGAATGCGGTCTTGATGCCGAAAGGCATATAGAGCAAAGGATAATGCGCAGACTGGGTTGAAAAAGGAGTCTTTCGCTGCAGCTCTTCTTCAAGTGGTACCTACAAATATCTTTTGGTTAAATCAAACTTGGAGAACCACCTCTCTGTTCCCACTTCAGCGAACAAGTGATTGGTTCTGGGCATAGGTTCTGTGTCAGAGACCAGAACATCATTTATGCACCGAAAATCGATGCATGCTCTATAGCTCTTCTCAGGCTTTTTAACTAGAACAAGAGGGGAATTATATGGCAACTCGCAATGCTCTATAACCCCAAGCATCAACATGTCCTTGACCTCCTTTTCAATGACTCCTTTCATGGCAAATGGTAGGGAGTATTGTGAAGTGTGAATTGGTTCTGGGGCGGTCATTTGTAACTGGCATTCCACCAGGTTTGTTTTACCCAGAATTGCCGAGAACATGTCTTTATATGGATTTAATACATCAGGTATTTTGGTGCGCTGAATCTCCTCAATACCATCTCCAGTTGTTGCGGAGTGAATGCCACAGCTGTCATGAACCTTGAAGGTAGGTAATGGCTTCTCAGACTCCTCTTACCCGCCGTGGTTGCTCAGTGGCTATGGTGTTGGGCTGCTGAGCACGAGGTCGCGGGATCGAATCCCGGCCTTGGCGGCCGCATTTCGATGGGGGCGAAATGCGAAAACACCCGTGTACTTAGATTTAGGTGCACATTAAAGAACCCCAGGTAGTCAAAATTTCCGGAGTCCTCCACTACGGCGTGCCTCATAATCAGAAAGTGGTTTTGGCACGTAAAACCCCATAATTAAAATATTAGACTCCTCTTCTTCGATCACTACAAAAGATGATGTCTGAGGAAGCTCTTCCTACTGATCTTCATACTTCTTCAGCATGTTGATATTGTTATGGTGCAACCAAGAGTGACGCCAGTCAGAAGACGATTTGATATTTAGAGGTGGAATCGTTCTCGACAGCCATCTTGTTTATGCATTGTCTCTCATGTAAATATTGTAAATACATGTTAATATGTGACTTCTGCAACGTAACAAATTGGTGAGAGGTGCAGATTACTCATGAGAAACAACAACGGAGCTCCACAGTGGTCGTCACCTTGGACTGGACCACATGACGGACGAAACAGGACCCGACATGGTGCGGCCTACATCAATGCCTACAAACCTGACGGTTGTGCTGGCTCAGCTGCGGGATCCAGAAACGTTCTGCGGCACTGACCACCTCGACGTGGAAGACTGGATCGCCACGTATGAGCGTATAAGTGCCCACAAAAAATGAGATCTGACGATTATGTTGGCTTACTTGGTCTTCTACGGACAAGGCATGGCAAAGGTCTGGTATGACAACCACGAGGAAAAGCTTAACGACTGGGACACATGCAAACAGAAGCTGAGGGACTTGTTCGGCTGTCCTGCCAGGTGGAAGAGCAACGCTAAGAAAGAACTAGCGACCCACTCCTGTAGGTCCACAGAGTCACACGTCTCTTACCCTCCAGGACGTGCTGTTCCGTAAGGCCGACAGCGATATTCCTGAGCCAGACAAGTTTAGGCACACACTAAAGGGGGATCGCTGACGATGCTTTCAACCTGCTCATGTGCAAAAATTGTGAAACAGTACAGGACATCATAAAATAGTGTCATTGCTTTGAGAAGGCCAAGAGCCGCTGCATTGCAACGCTGTTCGCATGTCTGCTGAACACAGCTGCGACATCCTCTTGTGATGACAGGCTAGGAGGGCAGCGACCATCACCATCAAATGACCTGACGCGGATAGTGCGTCGAGAGCTTAAAGGCATGGCACTTGTGGCCTTTTTTTCCTATCCCAGTGAGCCAAACAACTTGCCTACAACACCATTTGTGCAGGCAATAGTCAGCGAAGAATGGGCTAATCTTGGAGTTCATTCTGTGTGCCGTTGTCACTTCACAGCTGTCTCATGCTTCAGGTCCATCGACTGGTCCGCGGTATCCTGCACGCTACTGAAATCCAGCCGAGTGGTGAACCGCAGACGATCGGCCAATCTGTTTTGCCTGCTGGCACATCGGTCACGTTGCTCACCATTGCAACAACCATACTGTCTCCTTCCCTCTGCGACCGCCATTCACCAGTTATTATCACCCTGAACAGAGTGAGTGTCGTTGCCGGCCTCCATTGGCACTGCAGCAGCCAAACAATGACGCTTGTGCTCCTTGGAACAGTCCCTCGTCATCATTCAACTTCACCAGTCCCGTTTGCCACCAGCTCGTCGCCCATCGTTCCCGATGCTGCCCCGGCGCTCGTCTCCTGAAAACTAAGTGATGCAGCTGCCAGAGGGGATGCATTGACGACTAGATCGCAAAACCCTCTGGGCACTTTTCCGACCAAACAGAACTTGATGGATGTTTTAGTCGATGGCGTCAGTGTCCCAGTACTCATTGACACTGGCGCGCACATATCTGTGACGAGTGCCCAACTGCGCTATTGCCTGAACAAAGTTCTCACACCCGCTGCATCATGCACCCTCCGCGTCGCCAACAGAGGAACACCTACCATGCTTGATATGCGCACCGCTCGCATTGGCATCATGGGGCGCCTAACGACTGTTTTGTTTGCCGTTTTGGAACAATGCCCTTGTGACATTATATTTGGCTTACACTTTTATCATCCCATTCAGCCCTCTTTGATTGTGTGTCTAGTGTCATTCAGCTTGAACTACTGTACGGCTGCTATAGTCCACCAGTCATACAACCATGCTTATGCTGTCCCGAAGACATCTGCCTGTCGCCTCAGGCCACTATGTACTACATCCCACTGCTGGCATTCTGCTTGAAAGAAATTTGGCTGTTCCTCATACTGGGGGGGGGGTGCTTGCTGTTTCAGGCAATCAGACTTTGCTCCCTCTTCTTAATTTTAACTGCTTGACTCAAATTCTTCCCTGAGGCATGCCTTTTGGCGACATCTTGCCTGTGAATGATTGCGAGATATCGGATCTTGACGCCGAAATTCCATCGCCCTCTACAGGAACCTCCAATTAGCCAACTCTCACAGACGAAGTTAGCAAGATTGCACCCGATCTTCCTACACAAGCTTCAACTCTCACAGACGAAGTTAGCAAGATTGCACCTGATCTTCCTACACAAGCTGCTGACATCCGCCATTTCTTGGAAACTTACCGTGACTGACATTTTTTACCTTGACAGCCGCCCTTTAGCCCAGACATCGGTGGTCACCCATCATATTTACACCGGAGATGCCAATCCGGTATGCCACCAGCCGTACTGTGTTTCACCCGCTGAACGACAAGTGATACAATGAGAAGTCGATAAGGTGTTGACTAAAGGTGGTATCGAGCCATCTTGCAGTCCATGGGCATCCCCTGTTGTCCTTGTCAAGAAAGATGGCAGTTGCCACTCTTGTGTGCATTACAGACTCCTCAGCAAAATCATATTGAAAGGATGTCTACCCCTTGCCGTATATTCATGACGCCTTACACTGCTTGTACGGAGCCAAGTACTTTTCATCGATAGACCTTTGATCAGGCTATTGGCAAATCTCGGTAGATGACATGGACCGTGAGAAAACAGCCTTCATAACACTTGACAGCCTCTACCAATTCAAGATTATGTCGTTCGGCCTTTGTAAAACTCCGGCAACCTTCGAAAGGATGATAGACTCGTTACTTTGTGACTATAGTTGGTCCATATGTCTGTGTTATCTAGGTGATGTCATAGTCTTTGCACCAACTTTCATGATCCATTTAACGTGTCTATCGGCTATTCTTGCTGTTTTCTGACATGCCAGCCTGCAATTGAACTCATCCAAGTGCCACTTTGGGTGTTGTCAAATTGCCGTTCTTGGCCATCTCGTCAATGCCGCTGGCATTCAACCCAACCCTGACAAGATTCACGCTGTCCAAAACTTTCCTGTTCAGTCTTCCACCGCAGCAGTAAGAAGATTTGTTGGGCTATGCTCGTATTTCTCAATCCAAAGCCTATAACCTGAGAAGAATATAATTGCTAAAAGTTTAGCTAATTCTGCAACTTGGCTATTAATAATTAGCAAAGGTATCCAGCGTCGCGCACCATTGACACTATTTCCAGTTCCTGGCACAAGTACAGCAACCAAAATAATCAGCATCACAAAGAAAAAAGCATTATAATACAAGCTCTTTTATAAAAGTATTCAAGACTTTTTTCGCCATACTGATTAAAGCTTTGACCTTAAGCTAGGTTAGATTTCACAATAGCACTTACTTTGCTCATATCTGTCCTTCCAGCAAGTTCTTTTTTTACACTTGCCATGATTTTTTACACTTGCTCACAGCTCTGCCATTGCTGGCTCATTATGATCCATCTACCACCACTGAACTTCACATGGGTGCCAGTGGCCATGGAATTGGGGCTGTACTTGTTCAATGGCATGTAACCCAGAGCGCGTAATTGCGCATATCAGCAGCCTCCCTTCACTCACCGAGAAGAATTTTTCAATTACCGAATGGGAGTGCCTGGTGTTAGTTTGGGCAGTTGGCAAATTCCGCACCTACTTGTACGGCTGCACATTTTCTGTGGTTGCCGATCACCACGCCTTGTGCTGGCTCTCCTCAATTAAAGACCCCACTGGACGATTGGGTAGGTGGTGTTACCAAAGGCCTGCAGAGGTACCGAGTTACAAAATTCACCCAGCCCACCGCAGCTGCGTGGCTGGCGATCTACGGAGAAGCGACCGCCGAGTCAACAGCCATTGGCGCCGGCATGTCTGCTGTGGTGACTCGCTTTGTAAGGACAACAATACGACGCTATGTCTAGACACGGTCAGCGGACCAAATATTGTTAATGGATTCGCCGTCACCGTCACAGCTTGTTTGAAGTGGTGGAATTCCTGGAAGTTTTGTGTCTCACGGGTCTTAGAAGTCATCACTCAATGGACAGACGCGGCGGCCACTGTCTGCGGAGTCAACACTGGGATCAAGAGGCGCCTTGCTCGGGGCAGGACCCTTGTCTCCAAGAACCCTCTCACCTCGGCGTGATCAGTGAAACCTGTGCAGGAGTGAGTGTGTAAACCCTTCCCCCTCAAAGGCGGGTCGGCGACAATGACTTTGGACGCACCCATCAGCCGATGGTTGAACGGCCGTTTTTCCTCACGTAGGGATCTAGGAGGACAGAGTGTATTTAAGCAGCTGTCATCGGATTCGGATGTTCAGTGTGCATTCCTCTTTCAGTCATGTTAGACTGATGAAGTGTAACGTTCTCATGTAGCTACTGTAAATAAATCCCATATTCCTCGTTCTCACTGAGAACGACAACAACGTCCTCAGCGTGGATGAGTTGGACGACAGCATGGGCCAGCTACCATCTATTTCGTGCCCGACCCCAACCATTACAGTGGGCACTACAGCTTCAAGAATATTCGTTTACTGTTTTATACAAGTCACGCTGTTCGCACAAGGATGCTGACTGCCTCTCCCGTAATCCTGTTAACCGCCCAGAGTATGATGTGCATGACACTGAGTCTTGTGTCCTGGCCATCTCTGGTTTACACGACATCTGCACTGACAATGGTGTGATGACTGCTTACATGTTCTCATCAGTCGCCTCAATTCTCGACATTCGGAGCCCACGCTGCGCATGTTCATGCTCCGCGACGACATTCTCTACCGTCGCAGCTTACGCTCTGAATACCAGAATTTTTGCTCATGGTACCACGCCATCTCCGTACATCAGTTCTTGAGCACTTGCCTGACGCTCTTACTGCAGGCCACCTTGGCGTTTCATGTGCTTACAACCGCGTATGGTGCCACTACTACTGGCCACGCTTGTACCGCTTTGTGCACAGCTACATTGCAGCCTTTGTATCTGTCAGGGCCGCAAAAGACCTGCTGTACTGCCCGCTGGATGCCTGCGCACCATTGATGTGCCCTCAGAACCATTCTTTCGCGTTGATCTCAATCTTCTCTTTTCCGGCGTCGAAACCTGGCAATAAGTGGGTCGTTATCGCTACTGATTACGCAACCTGTTATGCGATCAGGCGAGCTTTGCGCGAAAGCTGTGCAACTGAGGTGGCAGATTTCCTTTGACACCACGTCATCCTACATCACGGCACACCCTGGCAGCTCCTCACTGATTGCGGCCGCACCTTCTTGGGCTAGTTGAAGACCTACTTTGCTCCTGTTCTGTCAAGCACAAGCTTTCCACCGCCTACCACCCGCAGACAGACGGACTGACAGAGCGGCTCAATTGCACGTTGACAGAAATGCTGTCTATGTACGTTTCTGATGACCACAGTGATTGGGACAGCATGATACCCTTCGTGATCTTTGCCTATAATTCATCCCATCATGAGGCCGCTAGCTTTTCTTTCTTTCTTTCTTTCTTTATTGATTTATTTAAGACAATACACGGATTGTCTTAGGGGACACGGCTAAAGGCAAACATTTGCCTCACTAGGCCGTGCCACCCGTGCATTGGCAGCAAAATGCCAGTGGCAGGCTTTAAGGAGTTCACACATGAAATTAAAGTAGTACACATTTTATAACACTTGAGTACACAATTGTTGTAAAAAGAAAGAAAAAAGGTTAAAGTTTACTTAGTTTTCTAAGCACTGGAAGCACAACAACAACAAAAAAGCTTGTACGAAAAATGTTTTATGTCTGTAGTTGAACATTTCTATTATGATCGGATAGTAACAATTCTTTTACTTTTTTCTTAAAGCTTTGCTTTGAAATTCCAGAATTTAGCAGGTCCAACACCAAGGGGCAGTTGTTTAGAATGTTAGGAAGTTGAACTGCTAGTTTTTGATCTCCGTATTTTGTTTTGCAACATGGTTTTTCTATGAAGAGTTTTTCTGAGGTTATAGCTTGCCATTCTGCCATGGTATTCGCTTTGGAAGGAACATTTGTCTTCCAAGAATTGCCATGAAATTTCGAGGAATAATTTTCGAGGAATAACCCTTTTATCGTCTGTTCAGCCGCCATCCGTCTCTGCCCTTTGACACACTGCTTCCTTCCTCGACGAGCACTCCCACTGAATATGCTCACTTCGCCAGGGCTCGCACGGCATGCCAGATTGCCGGCTGCCAGCTCACTGAGTCTCAGCCCGTGTAGAAGACCCGGTACAACAGTTGACATCAGAACGTCTGATTTCCTCCTGGCTCCGTTGTCCTCCTATAGACACCATGCTGCTGCATCGGCTTGTCTGAAAAGCTGCTGCCGCGCTACACAGGGCCCTACACGATATTGCATCAGCTTGGTGATGTGAACTATGAGATTGATTTGCTGGACTCGCGTATCCCCACGGATGTTGTGCATGTGTCCTAGCTGAAGCCTTACTTTGCCGTGAGTTCACCTCCCTTATAGTTAGCGTTGAGACGGTGCCTCTGCAGGCGGGGATTATGTTATGGCACAACCAAGAGTAGTGCCAGTCAGAAGAAGATAATTTGACATGTAGAGATGGAATCGCTCTTGACAGTCATCTTGTTTATGCATCGTTGTCTCTCATGTAAATATTGTAAATACATCTTTATATGTGACTTCTGCAATGTAACAATATGAAAAAGCTTTTTGCTGGGTTCCAGGTATTGCCAATTTTTTTTTCGTGAGGTAAGAAACGGCCCTTTCCAGTGCATCAGTAATTTGTTGTTACCTGTGGGAAGCAAAATCGGGGCACGATTGCCAGCTTGAGTTCTTGTTGTTTGCTGCTGTGATCATAATACTTCTTTTGCGACTTCTTTGCTTGGCTCAAGTTTTGTTGTGCCAGCTCCAATGTCTTCTTGAGGCATTCTCTTAAATCCAAGATATATCCGCACACTGTTTTAATTTCCTTATTTTCTTGGTCCTCAGTCCAGAGCTCCTTCAGTATGCTCAGAGGTCCCTGGATATATCGACCATAAATCAGTTCAAAAGATGAAAACCCCAAGTTTGCTTGCAGGGCTTCACAATATGCAAACAAAATAGGTGCTAGCAAGTGATCCCAAGGTTTTGGCTGTTCTTGAACAAGCTTCCGCAACGTCAGTTCCAAGCTTCCATTAAATCTCTCGACCATCCCATTACCCATAGGATGATACGGAGTGCAACTAAGATGCTGGATTTTCAATAATTAATTGACTTCCTTCATGAGGTCCAATGTAAAACATGAAGCTTGATCGCACAGAACTTCGGGTGGGAAGCCAATGCGAGAAAATATCTCGACAAGTTCTTCTGCAACTGTAGCAGAGTTGATTGCTGTTAAAGGTACAGCATCTGGGTAGCAAGTCGCAAGATCCACAAAAGTGGGGATATATTGATGACCTCTTTCGAAAGTGGGAGTTAGAGGTCCAATAATGACAATGGCCACACGTTCAAAAGGGTTTTCAATAAACGGAAGCCGTCCTAAAGGCACCTTGCCCACTTTGCCTTTAGGTAAAGTCCTTTGATAGGTGTCACAGGATCTGACATATCTACATACTTCTTGAAGATCAGGCCAATAGAATGCCTCAAGAGTGCGATCCATCATCCTTTTAATACTCTCATGTCCAGACATTACATTCTCATGAGCCAAGTGTAACACTTGGCCTGGTGCAGAACTTGTAAGGATGCCTAATTTGAAGTGGAATAGTTGTGTTGAACTATCCAAAACCTTCATGAAAGTATGAAGCATATGAGACCAGCATTGCCGGACATGAGTTTAGTGAATTTTGTTCAACTAAATGTGACTAACAGTGTTGTGCATATGCTTATGGCTTTAAGAAAGGAGCTCTAGAAATCTCCACATTTAAGTAGCCGTGAGATGCTCTCGTTAGACAACTGCTGCGCCAGTTACATTAAAATTTATTGCTTTTAAAAGAGAAACCTAAATTATAATGTCGGAAACAAAGTTTAGTTTATGACCTGAAATTTTTGTGAGCAGAATTTGTTAAGAATGTGTAAATTTCAACAAAATTAAGGTATCAAGTTAACAATGCCACAATTTCCCACCAAGAACAGACATCACAGTTTTGTGAACTGCATCTGTTATGTCATCTAAAACAGACAAACTTATAGTTCACAGCATATATAAAATTATTAAACTTGTAAACCTGAGTTCTACAAAGGCCTGCTCATAATGAATGATATATTTCAGAGCTACCCACCGTGGTGTAGCGCAGTGGCTGTGGCACTGCACTTAAGCGTGATGTCGCAGGTTTGATCCTGACTGCATTCTGATGGGAGCGAAATGCGTAACACTTGTGTATCAAGTGTGCAATAAAGAACCTTAGGGGGTCAAAATTAATCCCAAGTCCCTAACCACGGCGTGCCTCATATTCAGGTTGTGGTTTCGGCAAGTCAGACCCTGGAATGCAATTTAATTTTAATTTTATTTCAGAGCTTTGTGTGTAATGCTGTCGACTCTCGTTACAATGGACCCTGATAATCCGACAAAAGACGTACGTTTTATCCGAAATCTATAATATCCGAAACGCCTCACTTCCGAAACTTGCGTCCCGATGTCTAACATCTTTATTGCAAAGAGTGAGTGACAAACTTCCAAAGTAGAAAAAAAAAAAGTTGCAGTTTTGCCCGAAAGGCGAAGCGTCGATTGCAATAGCAAATTAAGCAAGATGACAACTAGCCCACCAACACATGCTCAGTAAATTAAGCAAGATAAATGCGGCAGCAGCAGCGAGCGAATTGACCTTCATGCTGTCTCTCTTTTCATCACGAACTAAATGTCGGAAGCACAGCACATACGAAGCTACTGGCACTGGGTGCACTTTGTCCACCTCGCAGATTGCTTTCAAGATATGGTGCCCACACGGGCGAGCACTTTGTCCATGTTGCAGATCGCTTGCAAAATATAGCGGCCGAGTTTCCGCCCCACCTTCCTCCCTCACACGTGTGACATTGAGCCGCGATTGTCGGCTGACCCTCGCAAGTCAGTTGTCAGCTTGTGTCGATATGGCAGAAGTACTTATTATACACCCGATTTTGAAAAATGTTGCTGCTAATTTTGTCGACTGTAGCCGATAGTCTGTTGTAGCACAGTGCATTAAAAGCAAACTTTGTTGCAATAATAAAATAGGTAGCACAAACTAAGGCTGAAATATCGTCCGTTATATCCAAAAGTCTGTTGTACGTGGGTCTATTGTTATAAGCTTAGACTGTATATCCATTTTGTTTGACTTAGATGTCCCAGTAGATGGAAAAAGGATTTGAAATTTTGTTGCCAGGTTACATGTGCTATGCTTCACTTATTTACAATATTTCAATTTTTGGAAATCTCTGTAAAGAAAAAAAATTGATAATTAATAAAAGATCTTCCAGCTGTCAGCAGAGTAATTTTTTCTCTTAAGTGCAACCAGCCTAGCCAAAATTGGTTTTGTGCATATTGAAAAGAACAATTTCTCTGTTTTAATCTTATTAGGATAAGAAGCCAGCTTTTTTATTTATTTAAAGTAAGCTTTTGAAACTTGTTGGTATGATAATGACCACTTGAAAGATACTGACTTTGCCTAGCCTCCAATGCCAGCATGAAATTGAGCATCAGGTGGCATTGGCCTTCTGAGGCAATTTTTTTCTTGCTATGCTGAGACCAAGAATTTACTAAATTCACTTGAAGTCTACAATTATTCATGCTATGCAAACCGATGCCAACAATAGCTGCATTCTACCTGTTCTATAATATGTTTTGTTTCCTCCCAATTTATGAGTGCTGTCCAGTTTAATACAATAATTCTCAGCATCCATGAGCATTAAACTGTAGGTTACCTGCATTCATCTGAAAGTATGGGTAGATTACATTGGCACCTCTCGCTTTCATTAATGAACGGATAAATATTTATGCAATCACTTGCTGCAGCTCATTGCAATTATGTAAACATGCGCACAGAACCTCTGTTGATGGCAGACATAAGCAGCACTGAATCCAGTGCAACATATTATATTATTATAATACTTATTATATTATCTGTATTTTGGCAAACATTGTAATTAAGCAACTTGGAAAATATCAATCAGTTTCACATTTTAAATTGGGAAGTGTGAGAGTTATACTATACTCTGCAGTGCTCATTGCAACATGACACCTTGCATAGAAAAATGTGATGGTTTTGTTATGTTATACGTTGTATTCATATTTCAGTGCTCCCACAGGTGCTGGGGCTGTGATAGGTCCTGTAAGTCAAGCAGTAAGCACACGCCTAATATGCTATGCTAGGCTCGTTTAAGATCCAAGTATCCTAAATACAGGTAGTACTACCCTTATACACCACCTGTGTGTCACGCATGCAAATACTGGATACACAAAAGGTTTCTTAAAAAAGTATCCACTTCAAATTCTTGGTTCCTGTGTGCATACTTGGTGTGAGCCTATTGGTGACCTTTATGTGTTTTTGCACTGTCACATAGTGTGCTATTGATGGACTAAACATTTGTTTTCTCTCCCTGGCAGACTGCACTTGCCTGGAAAAGTAGTTGAAAATGGTCGCGAGATGGCAAAATATATTTCTGACAATGGTGAGAATTAGGTTACCCTGGGTGGTACCTTACTTTTTGTCGTTCTCTTGTGAAAGCTGCATGTCTTGTATGCGCTAGCAGCACCGCCATTCTGTGGCATTGTGGTGTCAGCATGAAACTCAACTATCACATTATTTTACAGTGAATCTGTATATGGCTAGCCGATTCGTCCGGTCGTCCATCCATCTGTCGGTCACCTGCACACCGAAAACTCCTCCGGTGCAGCCCCATACGCATGTGCGTCAGAAAAAAAAAATGGAAAAAAAAGGTGCAAGATTAGCCTATTAGCCTACACCACCTAGATAGAACAAGGCCTGTTTATTCCGATCCATGATGTCGCGCTACCTGGCCCGAACTTTCATTTGACAAGGCTGGCGTGATGAAATTGGTTACGTCAAAATCACTCTTGCCTACTCTGGAGCATCCCCATTGGATTCTGTGGTAGTCGGGCCTGGTAACATGATGTCATAGATCGGAGTGAAAAGGCCTTGTGACGGTGGTGTTGGATTAGCTGCACCAGTAGCGACGTCATTGCTCTCCGTTGCAGCCAACCGTACGCGCAGCAGTTTTTCTCCGGCTTTGACATGCGTAGGCCACACGTCATCCATACTCCTTAGGAGGGGGCAGCTTTCAATCAGCAACACAGCAAGCAGAACCAGAAACAAGCTCGTTAACGCCATGCCGATGCTGCAGCCCGGGCACAAGAACAGGCTCATGCAGCTGAGCACAAGCAGCAACTGCGTACCGAGGATCTGGCAGCCTACCAAGCTGTCGTTTAATGAACCGTCAGGATTAACCCAGTTATAAATACCGGGTCCACGCGTTTCAGCTTCGCTGGCTAACCATCTGTGCAGAGTGCTTGGGTGGTGATCTTTAAAAGGGTCACTTTATCCGTGTCACGTAGTAGTTACAGTAAAAAAACACAGCAGCAAAACTTCTTATTGGGCGAACCTGCGCCCACAAAAGCAAGTTACACTCAAAGCACAATGATAGCGGCTAACACAGTCGACGATCAGCAAAAATATGATCTATTGGTAAACGCATCGGCTTTTACAGTGCACTCCACTTATAGCAATACCACATATAACAATATATTGATTATAATGACGAGCCAACTTAAGAGTGTCAACTAATATATTTGGGCTGTGAGAAAAAAACCTTATATAATGATGCGTTATTCACCACATATTGGATAAAACAATCAAGATTTTGCTTTCTCGACATTGTTTTTCATGCAGAATAATCGCGAAATTTGCACTCCTATGCGATTTCCTACGCGAGTTCATATCTGCCGCCATTAGCCGCACAGTGTGTCCCGCATGCGTGCTGATTGTGAAAACCACGGAGAGCATCACTAGTTCACACAGCACTCCACAAGATGGCACCAGCCGCCTCACGTTGCCCATGATCGAGATACATGTGTGGAGAGGGGAAAAAAATGCGAGAAACGAAACAGCACCTGCCCTTTGCCCCCTTCTCAGCAAGCGCAGAAATATGCGTCACGGAAGCAGCAGCAAGCAGCCCTGTTGATGGAAAACGGCGCCGACAAAGCGCAATATTGTATTGCTTGTGGTGAAGCTGCAGATTTTGCAAGGCTCAATGAAGTACAAGCTTGCGCAGGAGTGCCATGAACATGTCACTGCAACCAGGTACCATGCCGATCAAGGTAAACGGTGGGCTTTGTGCTCCAGAATGAACCCCCCCCCCCCCCCCCCATGATAGTGAAACCAATGTGGTGGAAAGCCGCTGACATTACCAAGCTCTGGGAGCATGTTGCTGCTGACAATGAAACAGGTGGTGCTTTAATGGGAGAGTTTGTGAGTGCAGATAGTGCTGCCTCAATATGTGAAGAGATCTCCAACGTGGCGATTGTTGTCACGACAGGTGACAGCGATGTGTGACGTGGGCGATGAGATTCACAATGACCTGTCTTTGACACCGACCCCGGTGTTCACGCGAAGTGCACTGTCATCAATCGAGTCGATTTCATGCACGCAAAATTATTCCCGCTAGTGTTCGCACAGCAGCTGACTGCCACTGTTGTGAACCTGAAACTCCCACGAAAGCAAGTGGGGATTTTGGACTATTTCAGCGTGCCTAATGCTTGATATGCTGTTTAGAGATACGAATAAACATTTAGTTATAGTGACAGTTATACAACGTCTATTTTTTAGCGTAAGAGGCAAATTTGTTTGCGTTGCTACAAAGGTATGTTCGGCAGCTTTTTTTACGCCAATCCAGATATAGCTATGATCTATTGTAACGATTGGATTTTTCGTTCTTGATATCATTATAAGTGGACTGCGCTGTATCATCTACACTGCATCTGCAGCACAACATCTGCAGCACATCTGCAGGCTTGGAGTGACGCCTGTCACTCCAAGCCTGCAGACAAAAGATGCTGAGAGCGAGTGGGGCTATAAGGCAGGTGCAACCAAATTAGGAAGGCCCAATAAGCTTCAACAAGACACTCCCTCACCAGAGCAGGAATAGGCCTCCCTGGTGCAGTATTCGGCCACTCCCTCCCAAATGACTCACTCACCAATGGCTCCCAGTCCCCAGCAGCTGCGGAGCACCTGACCAAGGTGGCAGTGAGACCTGTAACGCAGCAAAGGGTGCAAAGAATTTCTGGGACCGGATAGGCCACCAATGAAAACTGACCCTTGCAATGGTTAACACCCAAACCCTCTCGAGTGAGGCTAGCTTATCAGGACTCATTGAGGAACTATCAGACATTGTTTGGGATATCATCGGCCTTAGTGAGATTAGAAGAACGGGTAAGGTTTATACATTGCTGAAACGCACATGTCCTCTGCTATAGAGGTCTCCTAGACATGAAGCAATACGGGGTAGGATTCCTAATCCATAAGAACATAGCGGGCAACATTTATGAATTCTACAGCAATAATGAGAGGGTAACTAGTCATAATCAAACGTAATAAGAGGTATAGATTAAAGGTAGTACAAGCCTACGCTGCAGCATCCAGTCATGATGATGAAGAAGTAGATCAGTTTTATGAAGATGTTGAATTAGCGATGAGAAAAGTGCAAACTCGGTATACTGTAGTAATGGGCGACTTCAATGCAAAAGTGGGGAAAAAGCAGGCTGGTGAACAAGCAATTTGCAACTACGCCGTTGATATTAGGAACGCTAGAGGAGAGATGCTGGTAGAATTCGCAGAAAGGAATAAGCTTCGAATAATGAACCCCTTTTCAAGAAGCGTAACAACAGAAAGTGGACCTGGAAAAGCCCTAATGATTAAACAAGAAATGAAATTGACTTCATGCTTTCTGCTGATTCCAGTATAGTGCAGGATGTAGAAGTGATAGGTAGGGTAAAGTGCAGTCATTATAGGTTAGTGAGGGCTAGGATTTACCTCAATTTGAAGAGCAAAAGAGCAAAATTGGTCAAGAAGAAACAGGTCAACCTAGAGGCAGTAAGGGTAAAAGCAGACAAATTCTTGCTGGTACTTGCAAACAAATATGCAGCCTTAGAGAAGAGAGATGATGACATAGAGCAAATGAATGAAACCGTAACTAGGTTGGCTTCAGAGGAAGCAATTGAAGTGAGAGGCAAGGCACCAAGGAAACCAGGAGGCAAGCTCTCCCAAGTAACAAAGGACCTAATAAAGAAACGACAAAGAATGAAACTGCCCAACTGCCCGAATTCGTGGAACTGTCAAAACTGATCAACAAGGCAAAAACAAGTGATATTCGAAAATATGATGCGAGAAAGACTGAAGAAGCTGTAAAAAATGGACGCAGCCTGAAATCAGTGAGAAGGAAACCTGGCGTAGGATAAACCAAGATGCATGCACTGAAAGATAATCAGGGTAACATCATTGGCTATCTCGAAGGTATAATAAAAGCAGTGGAAGAATTCTATACTGACCTTTACAGTACCGACAGGACTCGGGAGCACTCTATTCAAAACAATAATGAACAGTATACAGAAACTCCTCCTGTAACTAGCAATGAGGTCAGAAGGGCCTTGCAAGATATGAAATGAGAAAAAGTGGCAGGAGAAGATGGAATAATAGTCGATTTAATCACAGATAGAGGAGACACAAGCTTGGAAAACTGGCAGCTCTTTATACGAAGTGTCTATCGACTGCAAGGGTACCAGAAAACTGGAAGAATGCAAACATTATTTTAATCCACAAAAAGAGAGACGTTAAAGAATTGAAAAATTATAGGCCCATTGGCTTACTCCCTGTATTATATAAAATATTTAGCAAAATAATCTCCCCTAGAATAAGGATGACACTGGACTTTAGTCAACCAAGTGAGCAGGCTGGCTTCAGGAAAGGTTACTCTACAATGGATAACATCCATGTCATTAACCAGGTTATCGAGAAATCAGCAAAGTGCAATCAGCCTCTATATATGGCTTTCATAGATTACGAAAAAGCGTTTGATTCAGTAGAGATACCAGCAGTCATAGAGGCATTACAAAATCAAGGAGTACAGAATGCTTGCGGGAATACCTTGGAAAATATCTACAAAAGTTCTACAGGTACCTTAATTCTACACAAGAAAAGCAGGAAGATACCTATAAGGAAAGGGGTCAGACAGGAAGACACCATCTCTCCAGTGCTATTCCCTGTGTACTTGGAAGAAGTATTCAAACTATTAAATGGGGAAGGCTTAGGAGTAAGGATCGACGGCGAATAGCTCGGCAACCTTCGGTTTGTTGATGACATTGTTTTATTCAGCAACAATGCAGACGAGCTACAACAAATGACTGAGGACCTTAACAGGGAGAGTGTAAGAGTGGGGCTGAAGATTAATATGCAGAAGACAAAGATAATGATGAATAGCCGTGCGAAGGAGCAAGAGTGCAGGATCGCCAGTCAGCCTTTAGAGTCTGTAAAGGACTATGTTTACCTAGGTCAATTAATGACAGGGAACCCTGATCATAAGAAAGAAATTCATAGAAGAATAAAAATGAGTTGGATCGCATACGGCAGACATTGTCAGCTCCTGACTGGAAGCTTACCATTATCATTGAAAAGGAAGGTGTACAATCAGTGCATTTCACCAGTACTGACATATGGGGCAGAGACTTGGAGAGTGACAAAGAAGCTTGAGAACAAGTTAAGGGCCCTGCAAAAAGCGATGGAACAAAGATTACTAGGCATAACTTTAAGAGACAGAAAAAGAGCGGTTTGGATTAGAGAGCAAACGGGTGTAGACAATATTCTAATCGACATCAAGAGACAAAAAAAAAATGGCACCGGGCAGGTCATGTATTGCACCGGTTAGATAACTGTTGGACCATTAGAGTTACAGAATGGGTACCAAGAGAAGGAAAATGCAGTCGAGAACGGCAAAGACTAGTTGGAGCGATGAAATTAGGAAATTCGCGGGCGCTAGTTGGAATTGGTTGGCGCTGGACAGGGGTAATTGGAGATCGCAGGGAGAGGCCCTCGTCCTGCAGTGGACATAAAACAGACTGATTATGATGATGATGATGATGATGGACTGCACTGTATACATGAGTCATTGAAGTTTCCAGAGTAATCTCTGGTGCCCGCGTGTCTTCCAAAAAGTATGTAGCGGCAGCAGCATCGGCGTCGCACGAGAGATAAGGTAGACGCTCGCGTCTACACGAAGCACGAGCGGCGGGCATGCTCTGGCAGGGGCTAGCGTTCCGAAGGGGATTATTAAAAAAGAATGCTACGCTAAGAGATCGAGTGTCGGTTCTTCCTCTCCTGCGAGAGTCCGAGACTTTACCGGTCTACGTGGTCGCTCGTCGCCACAGTTTGGTGACTCCGGACGTGATACTGCCATACGCTCCTGTGGTAGAGACGACTTTAAACCAGACCGACGCTACGAGAGCTCAAAGCCAGACCTACCCACTGCCATCATGACCGACGCTTCAAACACTGCCGTTGGTGCTGTTCTGCAGCAATTCATCGACAATCCATGGCATCCACTCGCTTTTTTCTCCAAGAAACTGAAGCCTGCACAGTCCCGCTGCAGCGTGTTCGGCCGTGAATTACTTGCTGTTTACCTGGCTATCAAGCATTTTCGTCATTTCCTCAAAGGCCGTGCATTCACTGTCTTGACTGACCACAAGCCCCTTGTGCACGCAACGAATCGTTCGGCGCCCTGTTACTCGCCCCGCGAGATTCGACACCTTTCCTACATCTCCGAGTTTACAACAACGTTCCGCCACATCAAGGGCACCGCCAACGTTCCAGCTGACGTTCTGAGTCGTGTCAACGTCGTTTCCACGTTGACATCGGAACCTTTCATCATTGAGGCCGACTTACTCGCCAGTCAACAGTGTGACGACACTGAACTTCGTACTCTCCGGAATTCGTCAACGTCCCTGAAATTGGAAGACGTTGTTGTGACCCCAGATGGTACGTCCGTCGTCTGCGACACTTCTACCGACAAACCTAGACCGTACATTCCGGCATCCCTTCGCAGACGTCTATTCGAAACCGTGCACAACCTGTCGCACCCTGGCATACGCGCGACACAGAAGCTTCTTTCCAGTCGTTTCGTTTGGCCTCGGCTAAACGCGCAAGTTCGCGATTGGGTTCGCTGCTGTTTGTCGTGTCAACGTTTGAAGGCCCAGCATCACCCCGTTCCGCCTGCCAAGTCTTTTCTTCCACTGGATGCTTGTTTTGACACCGTACACCTGGACCTCATCGGCCCTCTCCCACCTTTGAAAGGTTACTGCTACATACTGACATGCATCGACCGTTATACACGGTGGCCAGAAGCTACACCTATATCTGACATCTCAGCGCCCACTGTTCCAGCAGCTTTCGTGTCTACGTGGATCGCAAGGTTCGTCTGCCATCCACAATAATCACAGATCGCGGTCAGCAGTTTGACTCAGCACTCTTCAACGAGCTACTCAAACTACTTGGAACGACACGTTTTCGTACAACTGCTTACCACCCGCAGTCCAATGGACTATTTGAACGTTTTCACCGGCATCTCAAGGCCTCCCTTATGGCACATGAATCGCTGGAGAAGTGGGTCCTACATTTGCCTCTCGTTTTACTTGGCATAAGGGCCACACTCAAGAGCAACCTAGGTTGCTCCTGTGCTGAGCTAGTTTACGGCACTTACCTACGCCTTCCGTGCGATTTCTTTGTTGCCACCCCCGAAACGCCTATGCCATCACCTGCCGAATACGTCGCCGAACTGCAAGCTTTCTTCAGCCAGATACGCCCCGTGTCTACACGTTCACAAGAAGCAAGGTCCCCGTACGTTTCTCCCGCACTCACCTCTGCTACCCACGTTTTCGTGCGTAACTGTGCCGTGCGGAAGCCTTTGCAACCACACTACTCCGGGCCATATTGTGTTCTAGAGCGTCGTCCGACGACGTTTGTTGTGAATGTCAACGGCTGATCAGACACAATTTCCCTGGAACGTCTCAAACCCGCCTACATCGAAGCACCCGCGCCATCAGCTCCACCAGTATGCGACGTGACCCTGCTGCATCCTTCGTCGCCGCCTGCGCACGTGACACCCAAGACCAACGCTGAGACACGCCGCGTCACGTGGACTTTCCATCGTTCGTTGAACTTTCCTCCTCTCTAGTGGGGGGCCCTCTGTAGCGGCAGCAGCATCGGCGTCGCACAAGAGATGCGGTAGACGCTCGCGTCTACACGAGGCACGAGCGGCGGGCACGCTCCGGCAGGGGCTAGCGTTCCAAAGGGGATTATTAAAAAAGAATGCTACGCTAAGAGATCGAGTGTCGGTTCTTCCTCTCCTGCGAGAGTCCGAGACTTTACCGGTCTACGTGGTTGCTCGTCGCCATAAGTACTACACAATTTGCATCGTGCATGCAATCGGATTACACAAGCTTTAATGAATACATTGCTGTGCCAAAAAAAGGAAAATAAACACTTGGGAGGGTGAGTACGAAACGACAGATTGAGCGCTGTCGTTTAGTCTTTATTTTTCTTTTTTGGTGCAGCAATGTATGCATTAAATCTCATTCAACTCGCCCAGCAACAAGTTCTACTTATACAAGCTTCGTTGACAACAGACAACGCATAGGACCATTGGTAACATTCCTGTAAGTTCCAATCATGCAGGTGCATCTTGCACCGAGCGATAACATTAAGTTGTTAGTGGGTGAAATGCATTCCCAGGGAATAGGATAACTAAGCACATCTGTCAATAGATAATTTGTTTACATATAACTGTCACACAAATTGAAGAAGGAACACCATGTCCCATGTTGTTTCTTGCTTCATAGCAGGGAAATGACGAGGATTTTCAGTGGTGTAATATATAAACTGTTGTTGTATGCATTGTTTGCCTTTCGTCACCCTTTAAGATAAAAGATATTTAGCCACATTAATATTCATCCAGGATGTAGAAGTGTTAGGTAGGGTAAAGTGCAGTGATCATAGGTTAGTGAGGTCTAGGATTCACCTCACTATGAAGAGGAAAAGAGTAAAATTGGTCAAGAAGAAACAGGCCAACCTAGACGCAATAAAGGCAAAAGCAGGTGCAATTCAGGCAAATCCCGCGCCAAAGGTTTTCATCTGCTACGTAGACGACTGCTTCTGCATTGTGCGAAGGCAGGATGCTTCACGCCTCCTGCATCTTCTCAACTCAGCAGACGCAGCCATACAATTTACTACAAAATACTAGTGTGACGATAGCCTCCCCTTCCTTGACGTCCTCGTGCGGCAAAGTGGAACGAGACTCTCATTTGCCGTGTATAGGAAGGTGACTCATACTGGTCGGTACTTAAACTTCAATTCATGTCATCCGGCTTCCCGCAAGCTATCCGTCGTCTCATCTCCCATGACGCGGGCCGCACGCGTCTGCTCAAGTGACGATGAAATGCAGATCGAACTGAAGACAATGCGTCATGAATTATCCAAAAACCGGTATCCCAAGAAGTTTATTAACAAAATGGAAGCTCATGTCCTCCATCCCAAGACGTCTCAAGGCAAGTCATTCACGAACCATGCTGACGTCGCATGTGCCTGGTGTCAGCGAAGCTCTTAGCCACGTATTCTCAAGATGCGATCTTAGAATGGCACACATGCCATCCAACAAGCTGAGAAATCAGCTTGTTAACGTAAAGGATCGGCTTGAAAGCAAGAATTACCCCAGTGTCATCTACAAGGTACCGTGCACAGACTGCAGCTGCAGTTACATCGGTGGAATCGGCAAATTCACAAGAAGATTAAAAGAGCACCAAAGGGACACCTCCAACAAGAAAAAAGCCTCGAATGCCCTTGCCGAACATGCCGATAATCGCAGTCACCACATCGGTTGGGAAAACGCTGCTATAACAGCTAAGGAAAAGAATCCGATGACGCAACTCTTGTTAGAATCTTTATTTATTCGAACTACAGACAACAGTATCAACATGACTGATGGAAATCTGCCTGCCAACTACACATTTTCTAAGTCACATTTTGGCATAACAATGACTTGCGGCTCTTGCCGGCTTTTAGTGTGATCAACGAACCTATACAGGTCCCTAAACGTCTCTGTGTTATTTTCACCTTGACATGGTCAGTGACCGCAATTTCTTCATCATCATGTTACCTGACGAGACGAACATTCGTCGAACTCTTGACTACTATACTTGCAAACAAATATGCAGCCTTAGAACAGAGAACAGAGAGAGAACAGAGCCTTAGAACAGAGAGATGAAGATTACATATAGGTCATGAATGAAACCATAACTGGCTTGGCTTCAGAAGCAGCAGTTGAAGTGGGAGGTAAGCTCTCCCAAGTAATGAAGGACCTGATGAAAAAACGACAAAGAATGAAAGTGTCCAACTCAAGAGGTAAAATAGAATTCGTGGAACTGTCAAAACTGATCAACAAGGAGAAAGTAAGGTATATTTGAAATTATAATGTGAGAGAGACTGAGGAAGCAGTAAAAAATGGATGCAGCGTGAAATCAGTGAGAAGGAAGCTTTGCATAGAACAAGCCAAGATGTATGCACTGAAAGATAAGCAGGCTAATATCATCAGCAATTTCAAATATGTAGTAAAAGCAGCAGAAGAATTCTGCACTGACCTGTACAGTACCCAGAGCAGCCATGATACCTCCATTCGAAGTAGTTATGAACAGGTTACAGAGGCTCCTTCTATGATTAGCTATGAAGTTAGATGGGCCTTGCAAGACTTGAAATGGGAAAAGTGGTAGGAGAAGAAGGAATATATCTCCTCCATCTAATCAAAGATGAAGGAGATATCATGCTGGAAAAGCTTGCGGCCTTTTATATGAAATGTCTCATGACTTCAGTGGTTCCAGAGAACTGAAAGAATGCTAACATTATACTAATCCACAAGAAAGGAGTCGTTAAGAATAGAAAAATTACGGGCCCATTATCTTACTTCTAGTATTGTATAAAATATTCACCAAGATAATTTGTAATAAACTAAGGGCAACACTTGACTTCAGTCAACCAAGAGAACAGGCTGGCTTCAGGAAGGGATACTCTACAGTGGGTCCCATCCGTGTCATTAATCAGGTAATCGAGAAGTCTGCAGAACACAATCAACCTCTCTATATTGCTTTCATAGAGTATGAAAAGGTATTTGATTCAGTAGAGATACCAGCAGTTATAGAGGCATTACAGAATCAAGGAGTAAAGGAGGCTTACATGAATATCTTGGAAAATATCTACAAATATTCCACAGCTACCTTGATTCTCCATAAGAAAAGTAGAAAGATACCTATAAAGAAAGTGGCCAGGCAAGGAGTCGAATATCTAAAATGCTATTCACTGCATGCTTAGAAGTATTCAAGCTATTAAACTGGAAAGTCTTGGAGTGAGGATAAACAGCAAATATCTCAACAATCTTCAGTTTTCAGATGACATTGACCTGGTCAGCAACACTGAGGACGAGTTACAACAAATGATTGAGGACCTTAACAGAGAAAGTGTAAGAATCGAGTTGAAGATTAATATGCAGAAGACAAAGATAATCATCATTAGCCTGGCAAGGGAACAAGAGTTCAAGATCGCCAGTTAGCCTCTAGAGTCTATGAAGGAATATGTTTACCTAGGTCAATTACTCACAGGGGACCAATGTAAGAAAGAAATTTACAGAAGAATAAAAATTGGTTGGAGCGGCATACTGTAGACAATCACATCCCGACTAGAAACTTACCACTATCATTGAAAAGAAAGGTGTATAATCAATGCCACCTACTAGTGCTAACATATGGGGCAGAAACTTGTAGACATAAAAAGAAGCTCGAAAACAAGTTAAGAAAGAGCGATGGAACGAAGAATTTTAGGCGTAATGCTGAGAAGCAGAAAGAGAACAGTGTAGATCATAGAGCAAATGGGGACAGCCAATATTTTAAATGACATTAAGAGAAAAGAATTGAGCTAGGCAGGCCATATAATGCGTAGGTTAGGTAACCAGTGGACCATTAGGGTTACAGAATGTATGCCAAGAAAAGGGAAGCACAGTAAAGGATGGCAGAAGACTAGGTGAGGTGATGAAATTAAAAATTTGCGGGCACAAGTTGGGATTGGTTGGTGCAGGACAGGGGTAATTGGAGATCACAGGGAGAGATCTTCGTCCTGCAGTGGACATAAAATAGGCTGATGATCATGATGATGATATGCATCCATTAAGAATATTTCTAGTTCACGTGACAGTTAGACTATGCTGCCTTTATTTTTGGTGAAGTTCAATCTATTTATCATGGATGCACCTATTTTTCAGGCACATATGTGGTTCACATGCCAAAGCAGAGTCCAGGGCAGGTTTTCACTGACCTGGATCTTTTGACCAAGCTCTTAGCACCAAGTCCGAGGGCAGCATCTGCAAGACCGGTGATAGAAGTTCTTGGTATGTTAAATAAGAGGCCAGTAAATGGCTTGTGCGGGCACGGGCTTGCTACTCGCATGCCATACTCGGTGGAGCCATGTGATTGATGTAAAGAGACCTGATTATGGATTTGACAAAGTGTGCCAGCATTGAGCAGAAATAGTTTTATACAGTCGACTTCCAATAATTCTACCCTGATGGGACTGGCGAAATCGATCGAGTTATCTAGCAGGTTGAATTAAATATGATGCAAAAAGAAAAAGCCAGGGAACGCCACTGATTCATTTGGCAGTATTTTCACGATTGTAACATGCCCCCGAATCAAATGTGTGCCCACTTTCTATTTCTCCAAAGTAGAAAACTAACATGGAAATGACACTTAAGCTCTTAAACAAAGTATAAATCTAACGTGCACCCGATTTTTGAACAATAATGGGCAGGGGTCTAATATGTGTTGCACAATGACGACTGGTTTTCTAAAGTCAGGTTCACCACAGTACACTAGTGTTATACAGTAAAGCATACAAACCCCCCCGGGAAGGTGGGTTTGATTTCGTATCCGACTGCAGTGTGCAGGCAATTATGAGCCCAGTTTCCCTGGAAAAAAGAAAGGCATGCAATATCTTCCTAGAGTAAGCTGAAAATACCGTACTTATTCAAATATAGGTTGACTTTTTTTTCCGAAAATGTTACTCAAGTATTAGCTATAGACCTATGTTCGTGACCAAAGAGTCTTGACATACACTTAGGAGCAAACTAGCAAAAGCATGGAGCTGACGGAGTTCCACCATTACACCAACCATAAAGCCAGCCTGGAATTTCGTGGTATTTACTTAACTGTTGTGGGGATGCTCGACTCTCACGCGTCCCCTGATATCTTGTTTTCCCGCATAGCTCCTGTCATCTGCAGTGCGGCTTCGCCGCGTGGCCTGGCGCCCGCGGCGGTCGGAGTGGTTGAGTCACTGTGCGAGAGATGGCGCGAGTGTTGTGGATAGCAACTTGGCTAGCAGGCATTGATCTATGAAAGGTGCAATAAATGCCCTTGTGATTGTTTGCACTACTGTGTTGTCGTTCCTTTGTCCCAAGAGTACGGGTGAGAACCCCACACTGTATGTTCAGACTAGCTTTAGGGAACACCGCATATCCTGTGCACTCGGCGGCACTGGAGACAACATTGTTTAAGGTGCCAAGGGTGCCTGTGGATCATCTGATAAGGATGACTTCTCTGGTAGCTTCCATAATTGGGAGCTTGTGGCATCGACTAGTGAGATTAAGTAGCCGAGTTTACAGGGAATAAAAATGTGCGATGTTCTGAGTTTCTCGTCTTTTTAAAAAGATGGGTCGACGTATATTTGTGCTCAATCTATAGTCGAGTAAATATAGTAGGCATTTCCAACAAGAGGTGATGGGTATTCAACGCATTCACCCAAGCTGTGCTGAGACTGCCACCAAAAGGGCCACTGTTGGGGTGACCATAGAAGTCGGGCACGTGTGAACTGACTGGTCGAGCTTGAATTACTGGGTGAGGGCCAATTTTAGGATAAAAAAAAACTAAAGTTTGGATCTTTGATCAGGATCAAATTAACCAAAACATCGAATTAACTGGAGTAAAATTAACAGAAGTCTACTCTGTTTGCTCACAGAACACTTGAAGCCGTAAATATGGCTCTTGAAGGGCGGGCATGAGTAATACACTAATCGAGAAGTGCAGTGTGGGATTATACCAATGCACCAACCAAAGAACTAATATTTGAAGGCAAAATAAATATTGGAGCCCTGCATAGCAGCGACTCCCGGCATTCAGTGATTTCCTGTTTGCAGAGAACCTGTCTGCCACTGACGAGGAGCCACCTCAAGTGGAAGAAGACTGGCACGTGGAACAAATGCCATGGACACCTCAGGATGAAGTCTCTCTACTAGAGGGCAGTGTCCGGAAGTATGGCTTTGACAGGCAGAGGACAGGTGTCATCGCACGTTTCAAGGTCTTGATTTTCATCCCTTTTATTGCTGCATCCCCTTATGATTAATTTTCATTGTTTCTGCCTGTAATAGCAGGGTGAATGAGAAGAAAGTTATGCAGATCCCATGCATTTCTGGCGAAGTAATTTCATTATATATATGTGTGTGTACGTGTTATGCGTAAAAAATTTGTTAATGAAAACTTCACTGAGGCTTAAAGTTAATTGTTTTGGCTATATCAACAGCTTGGCTAAGAAAATGGATACAGGTGTGTTTGGACGCATAATGGCAAGATTTTGGTTAGGAAATGTGAAGGCACGTCAGTAATTAGGGTGACTAGGGCTGATAATTTGACTAATATGGTATAAATCAATCATTTGAATAATTTAATGAATGGAATACTTATTTAAACACGACTGCAAAGGATGAACAGCTCATTCCAGAGATAAGTCTAATCCGTGTAAATACTGTCACGTGGTGGTGACGTTGAAGAACACAGTAGCAATACTGTGAAAGACAAAATTAACTTTTATTGGGTGAACCTGTGCCCACAAAAAGAGGCTACACTTATAGCACAACGATAGCGGCGAACACGGTCGGCGATCGTTGAAAATTTGATCAACGGGTCATGCGCGTGAGCTTTTATACATCAATTTTCAAATGTTCCAGACTAATTGCTGGGACCGCCGTGTCTTCCACAAAGTTCTACATTATTCGCGTCGCACATGCATGCAATCAGTTTTCACAAGGTTCGGTCACAGACAGCGGATAGAACCATCGATAACATTCCAGAAACTTCCGATACATGCAGGCGCGTCCTGCACCGTGCGATAACATTTGTTAGGTGGTGAAACTTGTCGCCCGATAAAGACTAGTACACGTGTCAATACTATACAAAGCTTCAGGGAAAATTGGGATCAGTGATATCAGACTTTTTACCTTTAAAAAGTCTGACATCAACATTATTGTATTAATTGTTGAAATGAGTGTTCAAACAGATCGACAAACCATGTATAACATCGACGCTTATTCTCAATGTGCATTGTTCAATGAAAGTTGGAGAGGAGGGGGAGTACTAGTGTTTGTTAAATATGAAGGGTTGCCATACAGCATTGACCTGAACTTTGACAATGCAGGACTTACTGTTGTGTCAGTGCGTCATATACATTATGTACGAGAGGAAAGGGGGTTCACAGGAAAGGGGCCCAATTATTATTAATCATATTATAAGGTGTCTGTTTGTTGACTTCTTATGATATACCTTATGTGCAATTTACAGTTCACCAAGCCTAAATATAAAACAGTTTATAGATGAACTTCAACTACTTTTGAAGCAGAACTTGAATGAACTGGAGATCGAATCCCGGCCACGGTGGCTGCATTTCGATGGCGGCGAAATGCGAAAACACCCGTGTACTTATATTTAGGGGCACATTAAAGAACCCCAAGTGGTGCAAATTTCCGGAGCCCCACCACTACGGCGTACCTCATGATCAGAAAGTGGTTTTGGCACGTAAAACCCCTTAATTTAATTTTTTTTAATTGGAGATATTAGAGAGTTATAGAATAGGGGCCCCAAAGAAATAGGGTCGGAAGCCACTGCGCATGTGCGGGACGCAAACTGCATTTGGGTTTTGTGTCTGGCACGCTATTTTGCTGATTTAACAGGAGCCCCCAAAACTTCCCCAAAAGATTTGCGTAAACAAACATAATGGCACCCATCGAAGCGGTGGCTCCAACCTATAGCACCAAACTGGGCCCGATTCGTGGTAACGCGTGAAGTTTAAAAGCTAGGAGAAGTGATTCTGGTTATCGCTTTATTTCAACTAGCATGTGTTATGAAGATTGATTCATTAGACGCCGCTGATGCTGAATTCGATTGTGGATTTTATGGCTCGTAGGCCTAACATGGCTTAGCTCGGCTGGTGAAGGCACGTAAAATTGGTTACTCAAAACTAAGTGCAATTAATTGTTTGCTGCTAATAGAATAACCTCTAAATTATAATTAAATGCAAAAGCAGGAAAGTCAAATTTACTATTCTTATCAGAAAATGGTATATTTTATTTATTTCTAATAGCTTTTCTTTGACACTGTGGAGGCGCTGTCAACGCAAGGTGCTATCTGCAGACGCAAAGCGTTGTTCTAAAACTCTTCGCTCCTGTGTACCCCAACGCTAACACCCGCCAGGGAGGGGGAGGGGGCTTCAGCCCCCGCCCCCTTCAAATTTTTGCATGCTGTCATGCGCCGCCGACCAAAACAACCCCTGGTGCTGGAAATCTTTGCTGAATTTTGTCTAGAATGTCCTCTTCACGCTCGAAAAGACATTTCAGCGAGAACATAGCGAAATCAGGCTGGATTTTGCAGCAACCCCCATGCACCGGAAGTCACATAACGCAAAGAGCCCCATCTGAGCACAAAGTTTCAAGGGCGTTTTGATGGCAAGCGGGCTCGTCGTGGCATCTCGCAGAAGCCGTAGAATCTATGGAGCGCATGGATTTCAATTCTGAAACATTATGGGTATAAAGTTCTCAAACTTCTGATGCGAAAGGTGCATTGACATTCCCAAATTCATGCTTTAAATTTTCAATTCCGGAACCTTGTGGGTTTAATGTTGTTATAAACATTTTAAGCCAAAGGTGCATTGACTTTTCTAAAGTCGTGCATCAGACCGTACAATGAGACAAGCCAAATCAACACACTATCACACAAGTTGACAAAGCACGCAGCGAGGTCCAATGAGACTAAGCGTTATATCAGGAGGTCATATCAGAAGCCAACAAACAAGGGCACCAAGAACAGCATCACACGCATAAGCGAAGGTGCAGGTTATTGTCATATCAGAAGAAGCTAACAAAGACACCAAGGACCGCATCGCACATATAAGCGAAGGCGCAGGTTATAGTCATATCAGAAGAAGCCAACAAAGACACCAAGGACAGCATCGCACGCATAAGCGAAGGCGCAGGTTGTAGTCATATCAGAAGAATATAACAAACAAGAACACCAAGGACAGCATCGCACGCATAAACGAAGGCGCAGGTTATATGTAGTCATATCAGAAGAAGCCTACAAAAAAAGACACCAAGGACAGCATTGCATGAATAAGCGAAGGCACAGGTGCCACCAGCCCCCAATCCCCCTCGCCCCCGGAGAAATTAAAACTTTCCATTTATGGTCGACAGCCCAACTCGGAATCCATGCTGACAGGAGTAACGTAAATTATTTTCTTCTATAAAATTTAACATATGTCTTGCGATGATCTGCTCTACGAGTTTACAACATATGCGTGTTATTTATTTATTGGATACTGTAAGCCTTAGCAGACCTTACAGGAGGGAACAATAAGTACATAAGTATAATTGTCAACAGAATATCAGAATACATGCAAAGAATAGTTATCACACTTTGGCCACCATGTTTTATGCGACAAAGTTGTTTACATGGAAATTTCAGAAATGAGGAAATATTGAATTTACGTGACTCAGTGTTATGCACATACAAAATTAACAGTAGAGGAATGAATTTAGTGATCTCGCAACATAGCAATTTCAGGGAATTACACACAAAAAAAGAGTTCCTTGATTTTAGAGGTGAAAACCTCCAAGGATTCAACATTCATGCAAGCACATGGCAGATTGCACAATTATGTTTTATTATATATGGAAAAAAAGAGTATTTGTAAGTGTCTTAGTGTGTTATAAATGGCTTGATACACTTGATATGATTTATTCTGGATGAGTACAGATACGGTGGCTTTGCATAGATATATAAATTTCAAAGAACCTGCACACCGGTGGATTTCAAGTGTTTGTATGGCAGCGCAATTGTGCAGTAGCGTCACACTGTCATTCCTAGAATGTTTAGAATAAATGAAATGATGTGCCTTGTTTTGGATTGTCTCTAACATGTTGATAAAGTTCATTTGGTATGGGTTCCAGACAACATTGGCGTATTCGAGAATGGGACGTACCAGGGATTTAATAGCATGACAGCTTGACATTGCAAGCTTCTTGCGCATGAACCCAAGCTGTCTGAATGCTTTTTGGCACATATCATTAATATCTGTGTCCCATTTTAATGTTCTCGTTAATGTTACTCTTAAGTATTTGTGCGATTCTGTTCGCACAACCTCTAATCCCATGAGGTTGCAGGTGAAGAGTAATGACTTTCTTCTGTGTTATTGACAGCCATGCTGTCTTAGTTATGTTTATTTTTGTTCCCCATTTTTTTGCCATTTGGTAATGCTGAGTAAAAATGAGTTTAAGCTGATCTGCCTCCTTTCACACTGTTTTGTATGTGATGCAGTCATCTGCAAATAATCTTAGTGTTATGTCTGGTTTGACTTGAAGGTGCCTGTCATTCACAAATTTTAAGAATAAGATAGGACCTAACACAGACCCTTGGGCTACTCCTGAAAAAAGTTCCAAGAATTCTGATTCTTCATTGTTCACTTTAACAAACTAAGTGCAGTTATAGGGGTACGTGCTTATCCATGATATTACTTTATCACGAGGCTTGCAATGTGGGCTTGTTGGTATACTCTCCTTGAAAATTACTTTATCATCTGTTTCAATGTTTCTAAGCTTGCTTATTAACTTCCAATGTGTTACCCCATCAAATGTTCCTGAAAATTCATTTTGAACAGTGCCAAAAAACACACTGACAAGGAAGAGGACAGGACCAGCGCTGTGCTCTGGGCTCTTGTTCGTGTGTTTTTTGGCACTGTTTAAAGTGAATGACCTGCACCAACTAGCTCGCACCCAAACCCTCCTAAGCTTTTGAAAAATCTATGAAGATTGCGTCCACTTCTAATCTAGAATTAATTGCTGTGGCAAAGTCATAAACTGTTTCTAAAAGTTGTATTACTATCCAAAGACCTTTGCGGAAACCATGTTGTTTTGTGCACAACAAGTTGTTTCCTTCAAGATAGGATATAATCGCTGTGATAATAATGTGCTCCATGTGCTTGCAACAGCAGCTGGTGTAGTGATATTGGTCTGTAATTGCTTACCTGTGATTTGCTGCCACCTTTGTAGATTGGGATGCTCTTTGCACGAAGGCAGTCCAATGGAACGCTAGCAGTTTTAAAGGATGCTGTGAAAATTTTATGAATGAAAGGAGTTACTTTCTCTGCGCGGCATCTGAGAAACATATTCAAGATGTTGTCGGGCCCTGGGGACTTTTTTATGTCCATTTGTAAAAGAAGGTTTACAATTTCTTGTTCTGAAAATTCGACTGGCGCTATTGCTGAATCATGGGCTAGTGTTTCATTGTGTTCGGGATCTTCTGAAGTGCGAGTGAAAACAGACTGAAAACATTCATTGAACACTTTTGCGATAGTAGAAGCGTCGTCCTCAATCGCACTATCTATTTATAACTGCGTGACACCGTTTTCAGTCTTGGACAGAGAGTGCCATAATTTGCTTGGTTCATGTGTCATGAAAGTTGCCAGTGTGGTAGAGAAAAAGTGGCTACGCGCTGAGCTAATTTCCTCTTTAAGCTCAAGTGTTAATCTACAGAATTCATCTGAGTTGCCTTTTCTTTTGCGTATGTGCTGTGTAAGGTCGCTCTGATTGTTCGGGTTCTTAAGTCTCACGAATCGGCCTCGTGCTTTGTGTATAGAGAGGGGGTTCACTTCCCCCCATGTCAGCGGGGCGACAGTTGCTGTGTTATGCGGGGTCACAGGCAACGCGCGGGGTTGGGTGACGCGTCGCGGCAGGTGCCAGGCGGGCGTGTGCCGATTCCTGGGAGTCAGTATTGTGCGCACGATGTTGGCAGTCCGCCGACGGGTCACACAGACCAGCCTTGAAACGAACCGCTGTACAAAAGGTATTGTGGGTCTGGCGCCCGAGTCCCTGACTAATTGGAGGCGCCGCCGAGGTTAAGAAGGGCTTAGCAACTCTGACTCCGTGCCGCATGCAGTGAGCATGGACCTAATCCTCTACGCCTCCGGAACGTAATCGCCAGCCTTGTTGTTGGGTGCGACTGCCTGCGTGGTGTCTAAGACCAGCTTACCGTGCACGCTGTAGGAATGCGGTGCACATGTAAAGAGTGCATTCGCACGACGGCGTCTTGGAAACACGCACTCAAAGAACTTTGTCTTGTAGACAATAAATTTGAAGGACAAGGAGGGTCATCCGTCTCCCAGACGGCTAAACTTTGAGTACAGCGGCACTTCGTGGTGCCGGTGCCCCTGCTTCCGAGACATTTGCAGCCTAGACGCCGTTGGCATTTGAAACGGTCTGGCGATAACTTGTTCGGGCCTGGCGTGTTTTGCTGAGCCGGTCACTCACTACGGAGAAATGAGAGGGCAACGGAGTTTTGGCGAAGAAGGAAAAGAGCTTTGTTTTCCAATATGTTTATTTTTAAGAGTAAGCCCATCCCTGTAGGTTGTGGCTTAACAAACGGTTGACTCTGATTGGCAACTGAACCTGTGGGACGGGCCAACGGCCCTACCGCCTTTTTTCTTTGTATATTTGGGCTATAAAAATCGGGACGACATGCTGTCCCTCAGACTTGGCTGAAATCAGGATTGCTGATAGATCAGTGAGCCTCCGTACTATGTACGTTAAAACGAGTCTGGGCTCTAACAGTCATTGAGACAGTAGAAGAGCGAGACTTTGTTTCTCAATTGTTCAAGTTTGTAATGTATTTGTTTTACCTGCCATGTATGTAGAAAAGTTTGCCTATAAATGTTTCTTGTACATCTGACCTCATCGTTTCCTGCCTGCGTTTGACCAACAACTGCCGATCATCGTCCGATAAGCTTCAAGTTCCAACGGTGAAGCGAGGACGGAGAACGAACGAAACTTTACTTGCTGTATTTTTCTTTTCTTGTAAATATTGTTATGCAATATCCATGGTGATCTGCGCTTTGTACGTTTTATCTTTGTAGGGGCAAAATTTTCTTCACAGTACACTGTCGCTTCTTCTAACTTTTGCCACAAATTTTCTACTATACTGTATTTTTCAAGACAAAAGTTGTCTGGTAATGTTTCTAGATGACCAATAACACCAACATTATCAGCTGTGTTATAAACTTTAACAGGAACTCGGGATTGGGAAGAATCCTCATTTCTGCACCCGACATTCAGTGTCAGTATTAATAACCTATGATTGGATATTCTGTCCTCTACTGTTACTTCAGGTGACAAATATTTGACACAAATGCAAGATCTAGTACTGAACTGGTTTGGTGTTGGGTGCATGTTGTTTGCATCACAAGCTCATTTAAAGAAAAACTACAGCCTGTTATCAGCAGCAGCTCACAGCTGGAGGCTTCCTTGCTAGTTATCGACAATGTGTTCCAATGAATGTAAGGAAGATTAAGATCACCAATAAAGACTATTTTGCTTTTGTTGTTAACCCTTTCGGGAAGGTGGTCGTGAATTTGTGTCAGACATTTGTCAAGAGCATTCAGTTTTTGATAAATTGCACTAATTATTATGAAAGCATCATGGCCTTTTATAGTGCACCAAGCACTTTTGTAGTTTGGAATGCCTTGTTCTGCGTGGTATGATACTCCATGTTTTACAGCAATAGCAATACTGTCCCCACAACCATCATGATCAAAACGAATGAGGGAGTAATAGGTGGAACAATTTTGAAGTCATGTATACCAGAATGTAGCCAGGTTTCAGTTATCACAAAGTCAGGAGAGTACAGGATCAGCAGTTCAAGTTTTTCTATTTTATTTACTATGCTTTGTGCTTAATGTTTAATGTTAGACTTCCTGGCACCTTTATCATGAGTTCCATCCAGCAATACCCCTAAATTTTCCACATCATTCTAAACATATAGCTGATCTTTTACATTTAGCTTGTCAAAGACGAGGGTACCTTTATCACCCCTTTCCTATTAGGCTTTGGATGAATGCCAGAGCTTACTACATAAGGCATGAACAGATGTCGAGAAGTCCTCAGAAATAGATAAATGACTGCCTTTTAGTTTTAGCCATCTTTTCACCGAAGTTAAAGAATAGTAAAACAACAGGACAAATGTGTTTTTTTGTTTTCTTGCCGATTCAGTGAAGACGCTCAACTGATTGAACATCTATTTTAAGCATGTCTTTGATTATGTCTCTTACGGCCTGTTTTAAGTTAGCCACAGTTTTACTATCTGCTTATGGCAGCCGGTAAATAACAATATTGTTATGGTTGCTTTTATTTTCCAGTTCGTCAAATTTGTCAGTCAATTTTTGGCTTGTTTACTGACAGGGTTCAGTTTCTGCTCCCACTTCTCTGTTTTTTTTCACTAAAATGTTTAAATGATGCCAGACAAACCTTAATTTCCGTAAGTTGAGTTTGTATGCTCTGTAGTCCTGCTTTTGAGGTTTGCTGTGAACCTTTAATTTCCTTGACATTTTCTAATATTTCAACAAGCATGTTAATCCTGGATTTTCCCCAGTGTCACCGCCGAGCAGCAACATAATATGGATCACTTGCACAGCATGAAGAACAGAAGTCAAAATACACTGAGTACTTGGTAGCACCACTAAACAAGCAGAGTCACTTCTCATACATTTAACAAACGACCATTTCTTACTCGCCTGTACAGCAAATAAGAGGTGGTTATACATGATGCCTGCGATGGTGCCACCAAGGGACCTTCCTGTTGCTGGGTCCTTTTATAGATTTCGCCGGATGTCGCTGCCGTCAGCAGTCAACCAAAAGGCTTATTCAGTTTAGCCGTTGCTGTCATGTTTGACACGTTGCCCTCGTGTGCGTAGACTTCAGTGGTAGAGTTGAGTGATAACATGGCGATGCCCTGCATGCTGGTCTGCCGTATTGACAACGTCATTCAGGTATGTTGCTGATTAGTTGTTGACAGTCCAAAGCCGTCGGCGATCCTGCTGAGTCCAAGCAGCACCTGTACTGCAAACAAGAGGTGGTTACACATGACGCCTGCAATGGTGCCACTATGTCCACTCATGTGAGTGAAATAGTATGGTAATTATTTGCAAGTATGTGATCACCACATGTGAATACCGGTATAAGAACGTTGCTGTGTCAGTCCTGTGGCAAAGAATGCGTATGCAGTGACTTTTCGAAGATTATCTTTATATAATAGGATATCCATTTGGCATAGCACTTCAAAAATACAGGACAAATCTCGTCGGGCCCACTCGACTTCTTTTCATCTAAATTCAGGAGTAATTGAAATACTCCCCCTTGGGTGATTACCATTTCTTCCATTGGATCATGTACTCTAGGTGTTTGCCTAGCTTCGTGTTTGTATCACTAGAAAATACAGATAAAGAAAAGACAGTTGGGATGTTTAGCAGCATCTGCTGTCCTTGTCGAAGTTTCAGTCCTGGTTACTATTTCCTCAATTTTATCTTTTCTGTTGCTAAATTACCTCCAGAGCATCGGAGGCCTTTTTGTTTTTGCTCAGGCACTTTAGCTTTCTCTTCATATGAATAATGCCATGGTTAATCCAGTATTGCTATTTTGATTTTTTTTTACATGATGGCACAAAGATATAGATATTGTAAGGAAAATAATGAACGTGAGTGCAGAGTCGGCAGCATCAAGCATGTGGCAGAGGCTCGAACTAGGGGACTGTGCTCGGTGCATCCTAGAACTGGCTGTCGTTACAAACCTCAATAAATCTCATTTTTAAGTGTTGAAGCCATGCGGGGTAACATTCTACTCTACCCTCCTGGAACTCCGTTCTGAGATGCTACCCTCTGCCATGCTGGACGCCGACCAGCAGACTCTCCCATCGTCATCCGTCCCTTGCGCTGGCACCGTTCGCCAGCAGAAGCCTCCCAGCTTCATCAGAACCGATGACAACAATGTTGAAGAGTGGCTGTCGTCCTTTGAACGGGTGAGCGTTCACAACAAATGGAGTGACTCGGACAAGCTGGCTTACGTATCATTCTACCTCGCGGACGTGGCCATTCTCTGGTTCAGAAATCATGAGAGGAATATCCGAACGTTGTCGGCGTTCAAGACGTCGATTACAGAAGTATTTGACCGACTTGCCGTCAGGAAACTCTGAGCCGAGCAGCGTTTGCGTACACATGCACAGGACACGGGTGAGACATTCACCAGCTATGTAGAAGACGTTCTTGATTTGTGCAGGCGTGTGAACGCTGCCATGACGGAAGCGGAAAAAATCAAGCACGTCATGAAGGGAATCGATGATGATGCATTCCAGATGCTTCTGGCCAAGGACCCGCGCACTGTTGGCGAAGTTATCAGCTTGTGCCAGAGCTATGATAAATTACGCAAGCAGCGAGCTCTGACAAGGTGACATCCCACACCAAATGTGGCATCACTCTGCAGCCTGACCACTGGCCCCGAACAAGCCTCCCTGATAACCCAGATCAAGGATTTTGTCCACAAAGAAGTCGCACGACAGCTATCTCCGGTGTCCGTCACTCAGGAGTCTGCCAGCACTTTGCTGTCTAATCTCCGTAACGTGGTCCATGAAGAGGTCACGGAAGCACTTCCGGCTGTTCACCAGCAGGATGCCATGGCTACACCAGTCACTTGTGCTACGGTTGCTGCCATGGCCCCTCGCAGTGTGTCCATACGTCGCTTCCAGCAGCTTGTGCACCGCCTTTCACCTCCCGTCCCCTGAGCCACCACTGCCGTCGCTAACCTGTGGCGTATGCCGGACAATCACCCTATATGCTTTGCATGTAGGTATCCCTGATATGTCGCAAGGTTCTTCCACCACCAATCGCAGGCGTTCGATGACGATTGACAAGCGCCCTATGTGCCGCCAGATCCAAATGCGCCTTACGGACCCTTCGACCCAGCACCAGCTTGCTCCCAGACTGATAGCTGTCATTGCTTCGAACGCCTCCGGTCACCCTCCCCACGTCGCCTATCAGTTTCCCCTATGCGTCAACGACCTGTCTCTAATGAAGAGAGAAACTAGACGCAGTTTTCCAAGGCAAAAACTGTGTAAAGTGTCGACACGCCGAAGTTCTTCTCCTTTACCTGCCAATGTCATTGATGTGTTTATAGAAGATGTCGCAACAGTCGCCCTCGTCGATACCAGTGCCGCCATTTCAGTTACGGATGCCAGGTTTTGTTGCTCGCTTCGTAAAGTGACGACGTCTCTGTCTGGATTGCCGCTTTGAACAGCAAGTCCTCAACCAATTTGCCCTACCACTGCTTGTACAGCCCGTGTGACCATACAGGACATTTTATACACGATTTAGTTCATAGTTTTTTCATCGTGCTCCCACGCCGTTATTCTAGGATGCCATCATCAATTGTGCTCGGGCTAAGATTGAACTTTCCCACCTTGGTGATCTGGCCTTGGTCGATGCTCATCCTGCCGCTAAAATTGTCATGAAAGAAGCCACCTGTATTCCCCCGTGCTATTCATACCAGGCTTGTGTAGTATTATATCCGACAGGACGGTCTTCTTTATGCCCTCTCATCACTTTGTTACCCAAAAAGCGCTTCCTTTGCCCTTTGCAGCTCTTGACCTTGCCACCGGTGTCAGCACGATGCCCATTTACAATCATCTTTCATCGCCGGTATCACTGCTCCGCCGCGAATGCCTTGGTTACATTGAGTCGGTCGACTCAACGCAAATTGTCTACATCCTTGACGAAGTGCCTTCTTCTGTCGTCCGTGAATTGAGTCCAATCTCCGTCCCCTACTCAACATAGACTGGTGTGTTCAGCCCATTCATCGCCGAGGAGCTGATACATTCGCAGCAATCTCAACTTCTTGCAATCCTTCAGCACTACCGCTGTTCTTTCGACGTTGCGCAAACATCTCTTGTCTGTGCATCGACAGTCGAGCATCACATCGACACTGGCTCTCACTCACCGCTGCGACTAACACCGTATCGTGTGTCTGCTACGGAACGTCGCGTCATTGCAGACCAGGTTTATGACATGCTCTGTCAAGGTGTCATTCAATCTTCACAGAGCCCATGGGCCTCTCCCGTGGTACTCGTCACAAAAAGACAGTTTCATCCGCTTCTGCGTTGATTTTTAATGGTTGAACAAGATCACGCTTAAGGACGTCTACCCATTACCATGCATCGATGATGCTCTGGACTGTTTGCAGGGAGCCGAGTTCTCTTCGCTGGATTTGCAGTCAGGCTATTGGCAGGTTCCGATGGCAGAAGCTGATCGCCCGAAAACTGCCTTTGTCACACTGGACAGCTTGTATGAATTCACCGTCATGCCTTTTGGACTTTGCAACGCACCTGCTATGTTCGAAAGAATGATGGATACTGTTCTGTGTGGCCTCCAATGGAAAATCTGTCTTTGCTATCTTGACGGCATTGTGGTGTTCGTTCCTGATTTCACAACACACCTGCTCCGCCTCCAGCACGTATTCACTTGCTTGACCAATGCCGGGTTGCAACTTAACCTGAAGAAGTGTTGATTTGCTGTTCGTCAGCTCACAATTTCAGGCCATGTCGTGTCAAACGAGGGCATTCGCCCAGATCCCGAGAAGCTATGTGCTGTTACTGCGTTCCCAAAACCTACCACTATGAAAGCGCTGTAGAACGACAGAAAGCTGAGCTAGTTGGTAAGGATTCATTATGCAAAAAAATTACCGACGATTACGTTACTTCCTAATGCGAAATTTGAGCGCAGCAAATAAGCTGTTTCACCTTTTCGATAGATTGAGGCAAAGAAATCGAGCAACACATGTATGCGCTATCACAGAATTTTTTTTTTTTTTTTCACACGTATTCCTTTAACAAAGACTCCACTAACAGTTCTTGACAGTCATGAAGGAAGCTTTGTGGTCGGAGAAATAGACTGATATATGTTCGACTTGGTACACCAATGCTTGATTCTCAAAGACGAGATCTATACAAGTGCCTCGCGAGGTTGTCACAGCCGTGGGACGCGTTACGATGGCTCTCTGATTGCCACCGCACAGGGCGAACGGCAGCGGCAATTTCGGCTCGGGCGGTGCACATATACAGATCCGCCGCCACCGATCTGGCTCTCTGATTGCCACCGCACAGGGGTTGCATTGGAGGAGGAGCGAAGAAAGGAATTAAGTTCGAGCCGGCGCTTTGACAACCGGAACTCGCAGGAAGAGGGGGGAGGGGGGCGGCGTGTACACCCAGCGGCAAACGATGGGGGCAGAAGCGCGCGCAGCAAGCGGACAACACGATAAAGGGAGGAGGGAAGAGATAGCAGCGACTGACTGATGCCGCTGACGCCGATAGTGAGTCAACCCCAGCTGCGGAGTTGGTTTCAGGGACAACGCCGCCGATGCCGACACAAACAATATGATACCCTCGCTTCCGCAGCGCTAAGAACCAGGTCTAGCCGTGGGAAGGTGGTCACGTATTCGTCGACGTGCCGGGGCCTACGTGAAATAACCGGCGCGTCGGCAACAGAAGAGCACCCTATCCGCCACACAAGAACAGGGGGGGGGGGACCCTTTTCTCCTCTTTCTGCATGGTGGCGACGGTGTTCTATGCAGTCACGTTATCTTGACTCTCTAACGGCGTCAGCGGCATCCAGCGGTATCAGTCGGTCGCTGCTAGCGCTGGGGGGATGAAAGGGGGGCGGAGCTGGTTACGAGGCCGATGACAACGCCGACGACGACGCGAAACCCAGGAACGGACGCCAAAGAGCTGCGCTCTAAAAAGTGAGGTGTGCAGACAGGACACAAGAGTAGAGAAGTGGACAACACGAACGCCGACTATCAGCTGAAGGGAGCACTGAGGCGAAAGAAAGAAAGAAGACACAAAACTCATCTGCGCATGCTCAGGAATGGTAACACCACGTGTCAATCGGGTACACGTGCCGGTCTACGTGAGAGATAACTGTTAAGGCACTTAATCTCTTCCTTATGTAAAGTAATCGAAGGCTGACTCACGCACACACTTCCACCATTATAGATATGCCATGCCTCTACCATAAGACCCTTCAGTTGACAGTCGGCGTTCGTGTTGTCCACTTCTCTACTCTTGTGTCCTGTCTGCACGCCTCACTTTTTTTGCATAATGAAAGCGCTGTGCAGTTTCATCGGCCTCTGCTCTTCTGGTGATTCGTTTGAAACTTTGCGTCAATTATATCGCCTCTCACGCAGCCCCTTGGAGGCGCTAGAGATCTCTCATCCTGGTCTCCAAAGTGTGACGCTGCCTTCACAACCTTGCGCAGTCTTCTCACGACGCTACCCATTGTTCGCCATTTTGACCCTCAGGCGCCAACCGAAATCCACACTGTTAGGATCGGCCTGCAGGGGTACTGCTGCAGGTGCATCCGCTGCAGGTGCGTCGAACGATCCGGGATGATGGCGCCCTTCAGAGAACCAGCGAGGACAGCGCTAACCAACCATGAACTCCCTTTGGAGAACTTGACTACGGCGGCATTCATCCACCAAGCGCCTCGTTCGGAGAACAGGAGAAAGGCAGCTCTAGAATTTAGGGGCGCCGGCTGGGGTCGGCATGACCACCTGGCTTTGGGGATGCAGGACAATGGCCACCACGACGACTGCGCTGCAAAGGTCGTCTGCCCGCAGAGGGGGCACTGAAACTTGTGTGTGCGTGTGTGTGTTTGTAAAAGGTCCCGCAGAGAGGTAAAACGTCCCGCGGAGAGGCGGCCTGTTTGCGGTGACGTCGAACATGTTATCTCACCTAGTAAAACGAGCATTTGTCGGCGGCTAGTGTGTGCTCGTCGTCGTGCTCTGTGCTCGAAATGTACTCGTTAGGTGTGTGCTCGTTTGCTGTATGCTTTGTCTTGCGGGCTCCCTTTGGGAGTCACGCTAGACTGTAAATGTATCCCATGTTTCAAATGTAAATACGACAAATAAATCCTGTTCGCCTAAGTCCCGATGAAGAGTCAAGGTCCTCCCTACAACTACGATGGCCAAACTCTAATATCTGAATGGCAGCGGTGGAATTGGCCTATGGCTCCTATATCGGCCTACGGCTCGTAAATTGGCATACGACTCGGGAGACAACAACGGCAGCTGACGGACGTTGGCACATGGTGACCGACCGGTATCCTTATCAAGTTGGAGGTGACTTGAGATTGACCACCTGTTGCAACTGACTTGATATGGCGGAGAAGGACTGGTGATATGGTGCTGCTTCAGTGGGTAAGCGTTTGGTTTTGGCTGAAAGATTCACCAGGCTTCAATTTCTCTGTGTTTTTGGATTTGATTCGCTGGGATCTTTTACTTGTATTTTGATTTGTGTGGGTATCGCAATAAGTATCGTGTGACAGCAGAGCCAAAGCTTAAAGTAGCGACCATGGTCCTAATGTGTTTGACGAGCGCTGACCTGTTGTGGTTGTGTGAAGAGATCGAGGTAAACGTAGAGGAGGACTTGACGGAAGCAGCAATTCGTAAGACAATTCTAGAAAGTAACAATGATTTGAAATTCATTCAGCAAATGGGCAAATGAATTCTAAGTAAAAGACAGGAACGGGAATCAATTAGGCAAGAACGCCAAGAGCGTGAGCAAAAACGGCAAGAGGTTGAAAAAGAAATGGTAGCAGTGAACAAGCAGATACAAGATTTACAGCAGTTAAACGCACAAAGTCAACGGCGGCTTGAGAAATCTGTAGGCTGGACGCAGCGAAAGTGGCAAGTAGATAGCAGATTTTGCTCGAAAGCCGAGGAAAGTAGTAGTACGTGTGAGAGTAGCAGCACGTTCATAGGTGAACTTGAAGTGCTAGCAGCTAACAATGCCTTAGTGGCAACAGAGGCCGTTAAAGGCCAGAGTGAGAGCAACGAGGTGCTGTGCCAACAGAGGACTGTAGAGACAGCTAGGCCAGCTGCGAACAAATTGGCACAGTTACCGTGCGTGTGCGTCGCATCTCATGGTATCGAGGTCGTTAGCGAGGCACAGGGTGCTGTTGACCCGACAGACACAGGCACCCATGTCGAGTCAGATCTGCGTGCCGAAGTGAAGTGCCAGCTGGACGATGCAGTTGAGGGCAGCTCTCAGGATTGCGAACTGCGTAGCTCAAGAGAAAACAACTGCATTGTTCAGGGATCTGTGCAGCTTTCCGCCAGTCTAGGTAGCCAAGAGAGGGTTGATTTAGTTAAGAATCACTCAGACTGCGGGTAAGAGACCGATCCGGGCCAACGAAGTGTGTAACGGCCAGCACGAGGCGCGAGAAGGCGACATGAAAGAAAGTTCGAGGAAAAGGCACCGTAGAAAGAAGCGCGCTAAAGATCGGAATGCGGTGGCTAATGTAGCGCAGCCAAACACGGCGAGAGATCCAAAAGGGCAGGGCGCGAGAAGAAAGGTGCGGTCGTCGTTGACGACGTGTACGCATCAAGCATGTTCAAGCCACCGGTCGAAAAGAGACCGAGAAGCATGTTCTGCTTGGACTAGGACAAAGGGCACGGGGCAAATACGTTCCTTGTCGGTCCATCTTTCTTTTCGAAGTTCAGCGTGTAGTACAAAGAAGCGCAAGGTGGCAAAATGAGGCCAGGTTGTAGGGAGCCGCGACGCGGTTAATCGAGTTCTTGTTGAAAGCGCCAGGACGCAAATTGGCAGGAGACTGTAATGTCTTGGAGGAGCTGATAGTGAGTCAGCCCTTTTGTTGTTCCTCGGTAGCCAGAGTAGCTTTTGAACCGCGACCACCTCGAGTACTGCTCAAAAGTATGAGTCAGACGTAAACGTTTGAAACGGGAGGCCAAGAGAGCTTCCGTAGAAGTGAAACCTGTTTTATTTTTTTAGCATTGGATAATTTTGGCAATGTAAGTTGCTTTCAATATGTAAAAGTATGAGCTTTGTTTGTACTTTTGTTCGAGAAGCTCCAAGATTGGAAAGATGCGTTTTATGCAAACATGTAGTTTCGCGAGTTGTTCATTAATGAGTAGATAGGCTTTCTTTTTTTTGTGTGTGCGAGCAACCTGAGAGTCAAGGTTATCGTTGAGAGGCCTATGGTAACATGCGTGTGTTTTAGTTAACCTTCTTTATTTATAAGTGTTTTTTTTATTTTCTAAGGTTAACCGCGTAGGTTTTCAGTAAGTGCGTGATTTGCACTGAGTTCGTAGTTCCTTTAGCGCATGTCCTGTGTGGATGGAGGGAAGCAGAAGATGTATGACTGGGTTGCTCGTGTGTGTTGAGGGCAGCCGTGTTCTGACTTCTCTAGTAAGCATGCGTGGAGCTAGTTATTAGAAGACACATTTGTTTAAAGGTTCCTCTCTGTTGCGTAAGTTACGCAAGTTTGGTTGTTTGTTTAAGGAACGTGTCCGGTGTGGACTAAAGGAACAAATGTGAGTAAGCTTGATGAAATGCTTACGTACGACGCAAGTACGCGTTCAGAATAATGACCACAAAGCTAGCGCGATTGTAATTATGTACCTATGGAGTTGGCCAGACTGTTCAGTGGCAACAGTGCGCGAGATAGATACGTGACTGCGATAGGGTAAGAACAGGCTGTTCATGAACTTAGGCTGCTTAAGTTATGTTTGGGTATTGGTATTTAGAGCCTTCGGTTTAGTTCTGCATAAACCTTTACTCTTGTGCAGCACGACGGTCAGGTTTGGTCGAACTCAAGGGGAACGTGAATGCTCGCTTTGGCAGCACGAAATTTTGAGGCAAAATTTGGCATTCCCATTTAAGTGGCGAGCATTGAAATTTAGATAGGAAGCCTGGTGGGTTAACAGCTAATTCCGGGCCTTTGCACGCTGAGTGGTATTGTGTTGCCGGGATCGACTCTTCTGTGCCAGTTGTTGTGAGATGGTTGAAGGCATTTCAAGTGCGCAGCGGTTGCAGAGAGCAAAGCCATCGTCTTGCTCGCCAGCCATTCTCTTCCTGCCCAGTGGTTGCCAGCACTGGCCAGGCGAGATTTTCCGGGCCGTGGAGGAGCTGTTAGGATCGGCCTGCAGGGGGGGTACTGCTGCAGGTGCATCCGCTGCAGGTGCATCCGCTGCAGGTGCATCCGCTGCAGGTGCGTCGACCGATCTGGGGTGGTGGCGCCCTTCAGAGAACCAGCAAGGACAGCGCTAACCAACCGTGAACTTCCTTTGGAGAACTTGAGTATGGCGGCATTCATCCACGAAGCACCTCGTTTGGAGAACAGGAGAAAGGCAGCTCTGGAATTTAGGGGCGCCGGCTGGGGTCGGGCGTGACCACCTGGCTTCGGGGACGCAGGACAATGGCCACCACGACGACTCCGCTGCAAAGGTCGTCTGCTCACGGAGGGGGCAATGAAACCTGTGTGTGCGTGTGTGTGTTTGTAAAACGTCCCGCAGAGAGGTAAAACGTCCTGCGGACGTTTTTGTAAAACGTGTTTGTAAAACGTCCCGCAGAGAGGTAAAACGTCCTGGTGACGTCGAACATGTTACCTCACCTAGGGATCTAGGTAACACGAAGTGGATAAAACGAGCTGTTGTCGGCGGCTAGTATGTGCTCGTCGTTGTGCTCTGTGCTCGAAATGTACTCGTGAACTGTGTGCTCGTTTCCTGTATGCTTTGTCTTGTGGGCTCTATTTGGGAGTCACGCTATACTGTGTAAATGTACCCCATGTTTAAAATGTAAATACTGCAAATAAATACTGTTCACCTAAGTCCCGACGAAGAGTCAAGGTCCTCCCTACAACTACGACCGCCAAACTCTAATAACACCGATGCAAGCGGTGTAGGCCTTGGCGCTGGGTTGGCACAGCGTCAATCTGGCCACACAGAATACGTCGTTGCATATGTGAGTCGCACGTTAACCAAGGCGGAGACAAATTACAGCGTAACAGAATAGGAGTGCTTTGCCAATGTGTGGGTGCTCGACCAGTTTCACCCATATTTATACGGCCGATCATTTGACATAGTGACTGACCACCAGGCACTATGTTGGCTGTCGATGCTCAAAGATCCATTGGGCCACCTTGCCCGCTGGGCATTGTAAATCCAAGAACATGACATCCGCGTGGTTTACCGTTGCGGGCGAAAACACTCCGATGCTGACGCGCTATCCCGATCACCGCTTCCCCCGAATGCCAGTCACAACTCCTCCTGCGAGTGCACATTATCCTCTCTGGACATTCACACTACTGCTGCTGCACAGATTAATGATCCCTGGACTGCATCTCTGTTCGACATTCTCTTGGATACGTCGAAAAGTCAAGCATCACAAACATTTTGGCGCCAAGTTACCCATTTTGCGATTCAAGACCAGCTACTGTATCGATGCAACTATGTTCTAAAGGGACGCACCTGGTTACTCGTCATTCTGAGAATCTTGCTATCAGAACTCAGCTCCTCGTTCCACATCGACCCTCACTCAGTGTGGCCACGCAGGAGTCTTCAAGACCTACGAAAGACTTCGACACCACTATTACTGGTGGGCAATGTACAATTTCGTTCGAAACTTCGTCCGCTCTTGTCATGAGTGCCAACGCCACAGAGCGCCACTACACAAGTCCGCCAGTGAACTCCAGCCTTTACAATGCCCATCCCGACCCTTTGATCGCGTGGGCATAGATCTCTACGAGCCACTTCCATTGACTCCTACTGGGAACAGGTAGATAATCATTGCGGTAGACCACTTAACATGTTATGCGAAGACCAAATGCTCTACCAAATGCTACAGCACAGGAGGTCACCAATTTAATATTAAGCCGTTTTATCCTTCGTCATGGAGGTCCGTGTGAACTTTTAAGCGACAGAGGCCGCGCCTTCTTATCTGAAGTCATCGAACAACTGCTTACTGAATGCGCTATTGTTCATCATAAATGCGCTGCTTATCACCCCACAGAATAACGGTACCACGGAACGCTTTAATTGAACTCTTGGTGACATGCTCACCATGTATGTCTCACCTGATCACTCTTACTGAGACCTAGTTCTTCCGTTTGTCACCTACACCTACAACACCGCGACTCAGGTTACTACCAGATTCTTACCCTTTTACCTTCTTTTCGGCCGTCATCCTTCGCACACAATCGACACCATTCTGCCCCACCGGCCGGACCCATCTGAATGCCTGCCGATCTTGGAAGCCCTCAGACATGCCGCAGAATGTCGCCAGCTGACCCACCAATTCACCTCGGACAACCAGAACCGTCAAAAAGCCGTTCATGACGCCCAGAATTCTACTCCCACTTTTCTCCCGGGCGCCCTCGTCTGGTTGTTAGTGCCACACCACACACCTGGGCTCGCTTCAAAACTCCTTCCGAAGTATGACGACCCATACCGTGTTCTCGAGAGAACATCACCCGTTAATTACGTGATTGAGCAGCGAATGCTGCCGTCCAACATGCGACATCATACCAGGGAAGTCGTTCACGTTCAGCGTCTCAAGCCCTATCACCATTCTACCGTCCTTCCAGAAAACTAAGTTGCCAGAATGGCTCCTTTATTTCTGTGGGGCCATTGTTAGGAAAATAATGAACGTGAGCGCAGAGTCAGCAGCATCGGCTGCATCAAGCGGGCAGCAGAGGCTCAAGCTGGGGGACTGTGCTCGGTGAATCTTAGAACCGGCTGTCATTACGAACCTCAATAAATCTCCTTTATAATATTGACATAATTGATCTATTGAAGAGGGTGGTAACTGACCACCTGAAGTAACATGCTGAAGGTGGCTTGTATAATGCAATTAACAAGTACACTAGAAAGGAGAACTTGGGCTCGGTGGTTGCAAAGTTCATGCGTATATCATTTTGTTGTGCATTTGCTTGAGCAGTATTACACATCTGGTGTAAATAAGCAAATCAGCTGATGATTATTTCGTGGCACTAGTCATGACGATTGGTAATAACAAGTTGCAGAACTCTCTCATTAGGAGAATTATTCACTACACACATGCTGACAAACTACTTAAAAATATAAACTGGAATTAGCTTTTGGATTTTGATTACCTATGCTTGTACAATAAGTTTATAGAAAGTATGCGAGAGATATATCAACGATCAATGACAAATGTGAAAATAAGACAAATAAACCCTGATAAATGGATCACAAGGGAAATACTACGATTGTGTCACGTAAGAGACAAAGCATGGCAAAGATGCAGGGAATAAACTGAAGGCACAGCTAATAATATTGGTCTCACAGAAATTTGGAGACTGCCAAATAGAATGTAGGCGATACTTATCATGCCAGTTCTCAATAAATAAAAATGACATAAGAAAAAAGTAATTTAATGGGTTGGTCGAAGCCTGCGACCATCAAAGATACAAAAAGAAAGCATTTCTCAGATGCGCAGTCGCTGTGCGATAAGTTTAACGACACATTTTTAATGGTGCTGTGATACCTAAGGGAACAAAACAGCAGTAAGTATAGGGAATGTGAACCTAAGTATACATGCGCAAACTCTGCCCATCTATCGGACATATCAGAAAAAGAGCGATGGAATATAATCAGCACCATTAAACAATGGAAGCCTGATAGCTGTGGCAGAGTTCTTATTCGCGATCTTTAGTACAATGTTAATGACCTGAACTATTAAATAGACTGAATGGGACAATTCAGGCAAGAGGGATATGAAAAGAAATGAAAATTTAGTTCGTTAGAGCAGTCTACAAAAGCGGCAAGCAGAGTGAATGTGGGAGTTACAGACCAATATGAATAATATCAACACTTGCTCACATCATGGTAAAGTGCGTAGGATCAACTGTACAATCCTTCTGTGAAAAATACTCGTTAAATAGTAGACCACGTTGTGGGGCTAGTTGGTTCATAGCTTTCAAAAGGTGAAGCACCAACAGAAACAGCACACCAATGAAGAAACAAACAATAACAGGACAAAGCACCTTGTCCTTTTATTATTTGTTTCTTCATCGGAGTGCTGTTTCTGTTTGTGCTTCATCTTTTAAAATCTCATTAAATAGGTCTGCTCAATTTGGGTTTACAAAGAGTAAGAATGCTATTTCTCTTATGGAGGATTTTTCAGGTTTTGTCAGCCTGTTTGAGGGCAATCATGTCAAGAGCCTTCGACACAATTTATCACAAATTAATGTTTAAAAAATTCTATGCATTGCGTTTTTTAGGGCAGTTCAAGTTTCTTGTGCTATATTTTTATGACCGGCCACAATTCGTCATGTTAGAAGATAACTATAGCGATTTAAATATAATAAAATATGGGATACTTCACGGGGGTATGCTAGTGTCTATTTTGTTTGACATATATGTCCCAGATCTTGCTCTTGTGCAGCTAACACCAAGGATGTTTCAGTACACAGATGATACTGTGATCGCACTTGACATTGGTGACCAGGAAATGGAATTCAGCACTTTTCAAACAGATGTATCTAAGGTAGTGGAATGGTCTCAACAAAACCATATTTCTTTGAATCGGACAAAGACTAAATTATTGTGTTTTAAGATTGGCCACAGGGTAATAACTGTGAGTTGGCAAATTTTTTTGTATAGTTTTTGTAATCGTTGCAGTTGTTGGGCTTTAACTACTGAGGCCACTGTAAAATACTTAGCTTTAGTTTTTGACCAACACCTTACCTGGAATGAGCATATTCATTACACTTGTAAAAAACTGAGGGCTGTAGCAGCTTTATTGTATAATAGCAAACATGTTTATAACTGCACAAACGACTACAGTGAGAGAGCACACAAGGACAGGCGCAGTCCTTGTGCCTGTCTGTGTGCTCTCTCTCTGTGGTCGTTTGTTTGTGCAGTTATAAAATTGTTTACTAATATGCACCAACTCGCCCAACAAGAAGTTCTCCTAAGCTACATCTATTGTAGAACCTGGTGGGTAAGGCTCCACTGATTGTAAAACTGTCTATATATAAGGCATTGGCAGAATCATTATTAACATATGACATCACTCTGTACGGCGCTTGTTCTGAAAACAAAAAGAAACACAAGATCAGCGTGTAATTAAAAGAATAGTAACTAACAGAATAGTAATAGTAAAAAGCATAACTTCTGGTGCAGCATTGCATGAAACCAGTATCGAACAGAGATATGAAGCACTACGTATACTGCAAGTCAATGGGCTTTTTAATTATAGTGTGCCCACAAATCACTACCTTACCCATGAGTATAAGGTAGCTGTTAATAAGAATGTTATACGTTGAGCCACAAGTGTTTACCAGCTATCATAAAAAACCGTCTAATTACTAGGTGTCAAAATTATTTCATGACCTGAGTGTCAACTTGTATAACATAATCATGAAACGAAAAATAATGAAAGAAATGAGGAAGTGTTGTGCACATTCAGCCAACAATCAGTGAACTGTGCTTTCCAATCGTTCACTTCCTTTGCTTTGTAAATAATGTTGATGTGTTATTTTATTATTGTAGCATTTTAAGACACTACACATTTACGATACTTTTTAATTGCTTGTGTCTTTCTATGTTTTATTTTTCTAAATAATGACAATGCATTATTGGGATGTTACAATATGCTATACAATTGTTTGTTTAATTGTTTTGAAAATGCAAATAATGTCAATGTGTTTATTGTGGTGTTATAAAGCTCTAAATGTCGTGTGTATCTTCCTGTCGTCTTAACGTTTCGCGCAGTTCAGGCTCACGAGCCTGAACATCTGGCCAAAGTGCGTGATTGTAGGATGATCTTCATCCCCACCGAAGCTTCTCACCACGCCAAAGAAGCGCTACAAAAAGAAAAATGAGGTCGGTCTTTGTACACACAAGCCACAAAAAAAAAGTCGGATTTTTCATTCCGTGAAGACGCTTAATCAGCGAAGCTGAGACTTGCGGCCTCTGTGTTTATCGCTGGGTTAATCCCGAGTTTTCATTAAAGTCTTTCTCAGTTATGAGGTTACACACACGATCGGCTGCGATGGAGAGAACGACTTCACTGACGGTATGCCCACAGTCCGCAGTTGTCGCTTGCGTTCGATGTCTCGAGTTTGATCGGTGGCGTGGTTAGCAGCCTTTGCCTGCGATTTGCCGCTTGTGATTCTTCGAAATTAAATTTCTTCAAAATTAAATCTTTCCGTTACGTTAAGACCATGAGTGGCTCATACTCCCTTAAGCAATGGCTCATACCCCCTTAAACGCGGTCTCCCCATTACGACGACAGAAGTGAAATTCTACTCTGGAAAGATGAGCGGCCACGCAGCCAGCTGCGGAAGACGACAACGAGTGCGGGTGCATTGGCATGAGCGCGTGCCGTTTATTTCGCAGTGAGTTCCCGGTCGGCATGAGGAATCGCTCTGCTTCACGCCAAGCAAAGCGTCGCATTGTTGGGAGCACAGAAATAGTGGTGCGCCAAACTGTCGACATCGTTCCGATAGCGGCCTATGCAGCCAGGTACGCAGCCCGTCGGCATCGTCTGCTGATATTCTTTAGAAACTCTGCGAAGGCTACAGTTCCACGGATGACATGATTGCTGAAATTCGCCGTCAACAACGAACCACAGAATAAGCCAACCCTGCACTGCGTGCTTAGTCCGGCCCGCCCCCGTAGCCGGTCAGTGAGGAAGCGAAGCCAGGCGCGACTGAAGCGCCACGAAGGCGCGGGCGAGTGGCGGTTCTGCGCAACGGCGCCGAGTTTTAAAACTGAAGCTAGTCTAGTAACATTGCTTCTGCAGTTGATATAGTTGTGCGGGTACGTTGTAGCTCAAGATTTGCATATAGTAATTTGTTCAGTGGTGCTTTATCATCCATCTTTACGATCCTCATATTACATGGGTGCTGGGGTACAAGAGCTGGCACATTTCTTAGGAACTGTGTGTTTTTTTATCCACAAAATGTAATTCGTGTAGGAGACGGTATGCGTAACGAGCTTTGATGTTAATTATTATGTTTTCTTGAAATTACGATCTTGTAGGATGTAAATAGTGAACATTGTTAATACAATGAATAGCTTTCTTTTTTAATAGCAACAGCCTGTTAAGGTTACATTCTGTAGTTGTAGCCCATAGTAAGGTGCAATAGCATATATGCAACTGAAAAAGAGAATGATAAAGCTGGAACATTGCATGAGGTGGGAACATGACTGCATCTAAGTAGCACAGAAAGCGCAGCAGACAGTTTTTTTACCACAAGGTCTATGTGCAAGTTCCACATCATGTGACTAGAAAATACAACTCCCAAAATATTGTGTTTCTGTACTGCGCCAAGCGAGTGGGAACCTATGTTTAAATCGACGCATGACAAAGATTTGTTTTTTTGCAGCAGAAACTACTTTTGATTTTTTTACATTGATTTTACATTGATGATGCCATTTCATTTTATGTGGTGATGTAAAAACTAACCCTGGCCCCACACAGAAAGAACCCTATGAAGAAATGCTAAAGGGCCAAGCTAAGCTTCATGATGATGTTCTTAAACTCAAGAAGCAGTGTACTGAATTGAAAAAATATGGTGCAGGACTTCATTGTGGCATAAAAGGATTCCCAAGAACGATGTGCTCCTGTTCACAACGACGGAAAAATATGTTGTATTCACTAGAACGCCTTGTGAACTTTCAAACCAAAAAACTTGTCGACCACGAAGAGTGCAGCAGATGGGCAAATTTGATAATTCACGGGATTTCCAAATGCCCCAATAAAACTGATGCAACCCTGAAGGAAAATGTACTGAAAGGATTATTTACAGACGCTTGGTGTGAAATGCGATTCCATCAGATGCCTTCACCGACTAGGAAAGCAGTCCTAAAAGAGGCCCATCATCATACACATTCAAAATTTCAGTGAAAAGAAAGTAATATTACAAAATGCCAAAAAGCTCAAGGGATCGAAAGTGTCTATTCAGAATGACTATTCACAATCGACGCTAAAGAAATGGAAGTTGCTGTGGGATAGTGCTAAGAACGAAAAGGAGCAAGGAAGAAAAGTAATCTTAGTTCATGACAGGCTTATAGTTGATAAAGAAACATTTTATTGGGATGAATTGCAAAGCAGGCGAGTAAAGACAGGAGAGCGTTATTTGACCAAGCCGCACACATGACCTGGCCTAATGCCTTGTAACAAGCAATTAACCCTAACAGGCGCCACTTGCAATTATGCATAGAAAAATATGTTTTTATATATAAACATTCTTTTTGGGACCTAAGAAACACAAAACCATCGAATTCTTGAAAGTTATCATGAAACTTTATTATTTGCAACATCGTACACAATTGTGTACACAGCGCCTCGGTGGTTACAAAATTCACTTGTGGAATGCGAGGAAGCAATTTCTCTCTTTCGTCAGGCACAGTGGCACGGCGCATTTCATGCAGAATATCCGGGCGCCTCGTGTGCACTTCTCGAGCTAGCACCTAATTCGCACCTTCTGGTTGCGGGATTGGGGTCAATGGTCAAAGGAGTCGTAGTGCGCGTCGGTGAAAGGAAGCGATATTCTTGCTTTTTTGCCCTATCTTTGGTTGTGGTGCTTGGATCTCTGCAAGAGAAGGCCTTCCACGCTTTTTTTCGGGTAGTACCTACTTAATTAATGCTTCGGCAGCTTGCAAGCGAAAATTCATCAAATATAGGAGTTTAGCTCTAGGCAGCGTTTGATTGTCGCGGTGGTAGTCCAGCAAAGAATTGCAGGTACCCAGGTTCACAAAAGGAAAAAGCACTCTCAGTGTCCACTTCTTCAGCTTGCGTTTCCCCTGCAGCAGCATCTTCCTCTTCTGTGAGGTTGGTGAACGCAGCTGCAACGCAGGCGTCGGTCGCTTCACACGTGTCTTCTTCTTCGTCAATTTCCCCGACGTCTGAAACATTTATCAGCAATGAGCTCCAAAAGCCTTTCAGCTGTCTTTTGGATTTTCTTATGCATGTTTGCACTGTAGAAACAAGAACGACGAATGGTCAAAAAACCTGGAAAGAAAATCAAAGCAACTCTCAGCGTTCTTCATTTCTGCAGTGACCATGGTGCTTTGTACACAATCGTGTACACATGCGCTTGCGAGAGTTAGCATTCGGTCATCTCCTCAGAATGGATGAAATTATCACTCCTCGGTACTTCATATGATGCACAAGCGCGTATAATTTTTTTCGCTTGCCACAATAAAAAAAAAGCGGCTCTAAAAAAATTAGAACTTGACTCACCGCTCTTTGCAGCTCCAGCGTCCGCCATTTCTTGTTTTGATATGAACATCTTCACCGAAATGTGACAGATGGCGCCCAAAATGAACATGGTTGTCAGTTTAAAGTTTGGGAATGCGCTAAAGCCAACCTAATAGAAAATTGCGCGCCCTAAACGTGAAAAAAACACCAGAAGTACAATGTACACAATTGTGTACAAGGCGCCTTAAAGGGTTAAGGCTACTAAATATTAATACCCGAAGCATTGTGAATAAAACTGAAGCTTTCGAAATACTTCTGCTGCAACATGATCCACACATCACTGTTGTTACTGAGACTTGGTTGCACAATCAACTGCCCGATGATAATGTCTTACCCCCTCCTACACTGTCTATCGTAAAGACTGGCGTACTAGGGGATGAGGTGTAGCAGTGTTAGTTAAAAGCTGTATCGAAGCTCTTTTAATGGAAGATGTTGACTAAATAGAATGCATATGTATTAAGGTGACTTGCTGAGTTGACAGTCTAATTGTATTTGGGCTGTAAAGGCCGCCAGATGTCACCCCAGAATACTTTAGCACAGTGAAAAATTACACGGTGTTGGAAATGGCCGGACGGGGTGGCAACGTGCCAGCTTTTTCAGTCTGGTGCACGTGTTTCAATCCAACTGGGACGGGGCGCACTTCAGAGAACTGCGGATAACCGGCAGCCACGTGGCGTGGGGTTAGCTCAGGGGAGTTCTCGAGGGGAGGTAATTGACGGAACCTCCCCATGAGCTTTCCGAGACACCAAACAATGTGCTACCCGGCGCCGTCACCTGGGACGGAGCAGAGTTCTACGAAGCCCCTCTGACTTCGGCTCCGGACCTTTACACCAGTGTGTGTGTGCGGCACATGTATGTTAGCCCTCATCCTCCTCCAAAGGACAGGTCATCTTGAATGACGTTGAACTATGACGTCGAGCAGAGAGCTTATAAGGAGCGATTGTTGGCTGCTAGAGTGTGCTCATTGTCGTGCTCGAGATGTACTAGTGAGCTGCGCGCTTGTTGTCATGCTCGAAATGTACTCGTGAGCTGTGTGCTTGTAAGCTGTTTGCTGTATGTTAGTCTTGCGGGCTCCATATGGGAGTCACGCTAGACTGTTGTTAGATATGGCGCCTTTTCCTGAGGCTACTACGAGTTCCCCAAACCACTTCAAATCGCAGCATAGCTAATTGAGGAATGCAGAAGCAGGGGTGCCACATTCCTGAGGCAGGACACTTGCAAACAAGTTTGTACGCCGCCGGGATTAGAAGGGGCCCACGGACAATAGAGCCCAATCGTCACCCCTCTTCGCCTTTGAAGAAGGCATTTGCCACGACTGCGGAGCCGTACCACCGGGAGCAGGTGGGCCCTCATTCAATGGAGCATGAGCGCCCCCCCTCCTTCTCCTCCCTTTAAGAAGCGCATTGCAACTCTGCGAGGCAAGACCGCAGGGGAATCAAGTGATCAAGCAAGGGGGCCCAAGCGGCGACTCTCTTCGCCGGGTATGATACCATCGCACGGGCGCCTACCATTGGCTGAAAGTGGCGTCATCTGAGCGGACTATCCCATTGGTCGAACATGACGCAACTTCCAGTCCTCGAAGGGTTTAAAAAGAAGCATTCCAGAGAGACCAGAGCATTCCCTGATTCCCTGACTCACCTCTCTCGAACTTCTTGCCGCGGGCCGCAGCGTCCGAGTTGCTGCCGGCCCGTAATGACTGTATAACTGTTACTTGTCTCTCACCTCTCTGTATATAATGTAAAAGAAACCCTCCCAAGTTTGTTGGTTTCCATCCCGAAGTCCGTCCCTCAACCCCTACACTGTCAATATATGTCTTGTCTAAAATGTAAATAATGTAAATGAATCCTGTTCACCGAGTTCCTCTCTACGACCTTCAACTCTTTCAAATGGTGGCAGCGGCGAGATCGTCCGACAACTCTGACAATGGCTAAATTTGAAAATAAGAAGGTCTTACTAATTGGTGACTTTAACTTACCTGGAGGAGACTGGGGAGCGCCTTGATGCTGGCATTAAGACCTCAGAACATGTTAACATAGTTTTTGACATTATGCTTATGCATGACCTGTTACAAGTAGTTCACGTACCAACACGAGTGCAGGGCGATTCCACCTTAATATTGGATCTTGTGTTTATCAACCACAATTTCTCTCAGCACACTGTGGAAGTAGGACAAGGTCTCTCTTATCACAACTTCGTATTCATTATCTTTGCCCTTGTTCCAGTAACCAGCCATAAAAATCCAGTACTTCATCACTTTAAAGATTACTCTAGGGCTAACGATGTACGCATAATTGAACATATGGATACATGTTTTACCGATTTTGATGATGCAGATGTTGGCGTACTCTGGACACGGTTCAAAGAAATATGTTGTTTTTCCTTAGATAACTTTGTCCCAAGCAAGTTCAGAAAAATTAGCAAGCAAACACCTTGGATAACTTGCAACATTATTCAGATGAAACGAAAAGTTAAGTGATTAAAAAAACAACAGGCAGCAGCAGATTTGATATCTGATGCGCAGAACAATCTCACTCAAGCTGTATGCAGCTCGGGAGAGTATTACTTCAGAACTTCCTTGCCTAGCTTTATCAAAAGTGACCCCAGTATATTCTGGAATTGTGTCAGTGAAAAGAGAAAAAAACGTTATCACATATATCAGTTGACGGAATCAACGTAACAGATCAGAGAACCATTGCCGAGGATTTCAATGAATATTTCCAGAGCATGTTTAACACTTCTGTTTCAAATTGCGCATGTAACACGACAGTATTTTTATGTGCAGATGCACCCTTCATTTCTTATCCTGGTGTGGTATCTATGTTATTAAATTTGAAAACCAAAACTTTGTGTGGTACTGACAATATCCTTAACGTATTCCTATGACAACATGCTTTATCTCTTGCTAAATTTTTGTGTATTATTTTTCGCACTTCTTTGCTGACTTCACAACTACCCAGTGATTGGAGGACAGCCCGAATTGTACCCATCTTTAAAAAGGGAGATCATCTGACACTAGGAAATTACCGCCCTATTTCACTAACTTCGCAATGCTGTAAAATTATTGAACATATCATAGCTACTAGTATAACAAACTTCCTAGAGGAACGCTGCATATTGACCAAATATCAGCATGGATTTTAGAAAGGATTGTCAACTGTAACTCGACTCGTCACATTATTTCATTCTCTGGCACTGACCCTCGGTAGACACGGTAGGATAGATATGCTTTTCTTGAACTTTTGCAAAGCCTTCAATAAAGTTCCTCATACTAAACTCATTTTCAAACTTGAAACAATAGGCATTCCACAAATACTTGTTGTTTGGATTTCAGCCTACTTGAATAATTGCAAACAATATACTGATATAGCGGGTCAACACTCGGGCTGTCTTCCGGTCACATCCGGGGTACCTCAGGGCAGCATGTTAGGCCCTTTGCTCTTTGTATTGTATGTTAATGATATTGTTGCAGGAACAAAGCAGGTCCACGAGTGTAAAACAATGTATATTTACAACTGAGGTATATGGCGGTCAGGCAACTGCCAGACTTCGTCTTCCTCTCGTCTAATTCAACTTCTTTCTTCTCTTCACCGTAACATCACCCTCCCGGCAGAGTAGCTCTGTCCCGGTGCAAGTTTTATTTATTTATTTATTTATTTATTTATTTATTTATTTATTTATTTATTTATTTATTTATTTATTTATACACATACCTCACAGGCTCCAACTGGAGTATTGTGTGAGGGGGGGTAAGAGAAACACATGTCGAAAACTAGAGCAAGAAACATAGCTAACGACAAATCAAACAATTGAAAAAAAAGGAAAAAAAAAGAAAATTGAATTGAAAGACACCGAACAACATCAAGCAAACGAAGAACAACAACAACTCTCTGGATGATCAGAAACGCGCATGGCTCATCGAATTCCTGCAAAGAACTGCAAACGCATGTATATTTATAAACTGCTTGCAAAGATAGAGAATGACAGTCAAGTCACATGGTACAAATGAAACGTGTGCACATAACTACGGAATCAATTTTTTTAATGTTTCTCTAAACGTGTCCAGATTATTCATTTCAACAATGTGGCTTGGAAGATCGTTCCAAGCTGCTATTGCCAGAGGTAATGCAGATTTGTTAAATGCATTTGTGTGGCCGAAAACACGTGTGAAACTGTGTGCGTTCTATAAGCGGCAAGATGTGCGAAATGGGCGGGAAAGGGGTAATGAGTTGCATGTTGACTGTGAGTGATTTTGTGCAGTAAGCAAAGCAGAGCTATCGCCCTTCTAGATTCAAGAGATAGGAGTGATAGTGATTTCTTTATAGCAGTTACGCTAGAATGCCTACTGTAATCTTTCGTGATGAAACGCGCGGCACGGTTTTGAACAGATTCGAGAGAATTTATTAAATATTCCTGATATGGCGACCAGATGGCGGAAGCGAATTCGAGCTGAGGACGAACAAAGGTTCTGTACGCTATTTCACGAGTGGCTGAAGGGGCTTCACGTAGGTTTCGTTTTAGGTAACCAAGTGTGCTAGATGCTTTTGCTGTAACATGTTTTATATGTGCCTTCTATGATAAGTTTGTTGTAATATGAATACCGAGATATTTGTACAAAGGGGTGACACTGTTGTTAAGCGAGTAAGTGTAAAGAGAGTTAGTTTTCTTTCGACTGACAGTCATTAATTTGCATTTTTCTGTATTTAGTGGCATTTGCCATAGCTTGCACCAGCTTGTAATCTTAACTAGATCTTTTTGAAGAGCGATGTGATCGTTGGGTGTCTTAATTTGGCAATAAACTACGCAATCGTCAGCAAATAATCTGATTGGTGATGTTATGTTCGATGGCAAATCATTTATGTAGATGAGAAACAATAGCGAACCCAGCACGCTACCTTGAGGTACACCAGATGACACATCAGCCAAGGAAGAAGAATGATTGTCAGTAAACGTAAACTGTTTGCGGGATGTGAGGAAGTTCCTTATCCACGATATTGTAAGGCTGTCTAAATGTAATGATGATAATTTGGCTATTAATCTAGAGTGGGGAACGCGATCAAAGGCTTTGGCAAAGTCAATAAAGATGCTATCAATCTGGAAATCATTGTCTATGTATGTGAATAGCTCGTTAGTGAATTCGATTAGTTGAGTCTCACAGGAAAGTCCTTTCCTGAAACTGTGTTGCTTCGATAGAAGAAATTGTTAGCTTCTAAGTGCTGCACAATATTAGATGCTTTCACATGCTCTAGTAATTTACATGGAATGCTTGTTAATGATATGGGTCGGTAATTACTTATCTTACTTTTATCGCCCGACTTAAAGATGGGAATGATTTTCCAGTCACATGGCCGTTCCCCTGTGGATAAGGATTGCTCAAAAATATGTGATAGAACGGGGGCTGTATATGTGGACGTATGCTTTAAATTTTTATTATTTATACCATCAACGCCAGCCGAGGTAGAGACCTTTAGTTTTTTAATTAGGGATGAGATGCCGGCAGCATCAATCTTTATTGGTGCCATATACCTGTAGTTTACGTCTGCAATTGCGGGAATGGTAGAGTAATCCTCGCGTGTAAACATCGAGATAAAAAAATTATTAAAAGCAACTGATGATTCTTCTGAAATAGGTGCTCCGGTATTGTCTTGGAGTGAAATTCGGCTCGAGTCTTTTCGAGGGAAATCACTGCCCAGAATTTTTTAGGGTTATTTTGCATCATGGATTGGAGGTCATGTGAAAAGAATTTGTGCTTAGCGCTACGAATGTTACAAGAATAATCTTTTTCGGACTCTTTATGTTTTAACCACGCCATTGCGGTTCCTTGACGCTTAGCAATTCTGAACAGGCATTTCTTTTTATTTTTTAGTGAGCGTAGCACCCTGTGATACCATGGTTTTGAACTATTTACCCGGAAGTGAATTAGTTGAATATGAGCATGTGTAAGCTGCATTAGTGTTTCCTTAAAGAGCTTCCAGTTTTCCTCAACAGGTCGGGAAACAAAATTACGTAGAAACGAGCTGTAGAAATTCTCTTAACCTATGTTGATGGCAGTGAAGTCAGCCTTCTTATAAATGAATATGCGCTTAGATGTCGTAGTGCGTTTGTATAAGGGTAGTTCTATTGTGAGGTTAATGAGTAGATGATCACTAAAACCAGGCATCAAAGAAACTGATGCAACTGTTTCAGGGATGGATGTGAAAACGAGGTCAAGAACATTATTGCCACGAGTGGGTTTCTGAATCATTTGCACTAGAGAAAAGTCTAGTGCAAGCGCTACGAAATCGTTGGAGTGTTGGCAGGGTGACGTTAGGTTAGCCCAGTCAATTTCTGGGTAGTTAAAATCACTAAATAAAAATATGTTACCTTTAGGAAATTTCTTAGTAATTTCGCAAAGATTTTCATACAAATATTACGTGAACGTTTCTGTACTGTCTGGTGGTCGATAACATATTCCAAATACGTTCTTTGAATGCGAAGATGGAATGCAGACCCAGGTTATTTCAAGTGGGCTTGAAATTTCAAGTGGAAAGGCAGTAATGTCTTTTTTTACGGCTATCAATACCCCGCCGCCCCTTCTTCCGTCTCTGTCTTTACGATAGATGCTGTAGTCAACTGATGGTTGTAAGACTTCGTCATCAGTGATATCGGAGTGGAGCCATATTTCTGTGACTAGTAGAATATCACAATTGCTATTTTCTAGATGCGAGCAAACTTCGACACGTTTTGGGAGTAAACTGCGCATATTCGTGAAAGATATCAAAATCTGCGCTTAACCTCACTTAATGGGAACCTCACTTAATGGGGAGACATACCTCACTCACATAGCCTCACTTAATGGGGAGACATAGGGCTTGAGCCTGACGACGTGAACAACATTGCTGGTGACGTTGGGAGATGAAGGCTGACCGACTGGGGCGATCTCGTATGTCGCGTCGGACAGTTGGCGTAAGATCTGGTACGGACCAGAATAACGGGAAAGTAGTTTTTCTGACAAGCCGACGCGACGTGAAGGCGTCCAGAGAAGGACAAGGGAACCAGGTGAAAAATGGGAGTCTCGGTGCCGAAGGTCGTAGCGTTGCTTTTGAGAAGCTTGCGAGACTGTGAGGCGATGACGGGCGATTTCTCAGGCCTGGGTGGCTAAGTCAGTAGAATAGCATCGTGAGCGTAACCAGTGCTGGGTGATTGTACTGTGGAAGGTAGCAACGTGTCAAAGAGCAAGGTGGGGTCGCGGCCATACAACAGGTAAAATGGTGAAAATTCAGCAGTGTCGTGACGGGACGAGTTATGCGAAAGTCTTGTATGGTAAAGCGACGTCCCAGTCGCGGTAATCATCGGAAACGTACATGGCCAGCATTTCAGTTAGTGTCGGGTTGAGTCGCTCGGTGAGGCCGTTCGTTTGAGGGTGGTATGCAGTAGCAATCTGGTGTTCTGTAGAACAGGAGCGGAGCAGATCATCGACAACCTTCGATAGAAAGTAGCAGCCGCGATCCGTCAGCAACTGGCGAAGGGCGCTGTGGTGCAGGATGACGTCGTATAGTAAGAAGTCGGTGACATCTGTAGCGCAGCTGGTTGGTAGCACTCGTGCGATGGCATATCTCATGGCATAATCGGTTGATACAGCAATCCATTTGTTTCCTTTGATGGAAATTGGAAAGGGGCCAAGGAGGTCTAGGCCCACACGGAAGAAGGGCTCTGTAGGAATATCAACTGGTTGCAGCAAACCAGCGGGAGGCATAACAGGCGTCTTCCGGCACTGACACGGGTCACAAGAAGCGACATAACAGCACACAGAGTGATAAATGCCGGGCCAGAAGAAGTGGCGCTGCAGGTGGTCGTATGTACGAGTGTTGCCCAGATGGCCGGCAGTAAGAGTGTCTTGAAGTTGCTGGAGCATGGCGAGTCGAAGGCGCTTTGGAACGACTAGGAGGAGCTCCGGGCTGTCAGGACGAACGCTACGATAGTGTAAAGTTCCATCGCGCAAGGTGAACATCCGGAGGGACGGGTCATTGGGCGAAGAGCTTAGGCGTTCCATAAGTGTTCGAAGAACAGGATCATTGCGCTGCTCGTCGCCAATATGGAGGAAGCCGGAGAGGGATAGAACACTAATGTCTGAGTCTGCATCGGTATCGTCCGGTTGATCCATGGGATTGCGGGACAGGCAGTCAGCATTTTTATGCATGCGCCCTAACTTATACATAATAGAAAATGTATATTCTTGTAGACGCAGTGCCCAATGTGCAAGTCGTCCAGTTGGGTCCTTCAAAGAGGAGAGCCAGCAAAGGGCGTGATGATCGGTTGCGACGCAGAAGCTCCGACCGAAAAGGTACGGCCGAAATTTCGCAACCGCCCATACGAGTGCGCGACATTCTCGCTCAGTAATGGAGTAATTTCGCTTGTGCATGGAAAGAAGGCAGCTAGCGTAAGCGATGACACAGTCTTGGCCCTGTTGACACTGAGCGAGGACAGCGCCGATGCCATGACCATTCGCGTCAGTTCGTACTTCAGTAGGCGCAGAAGGGTCAAAGTGTGACAGAATTGGGGAAGTTGTAAGCCGCTCAATCAGGGTAGAGAAGGCTTTCTCCTGCAGTGGTCCCCAAGAGAAAGAGACGTCTTTCTTAAGAACGTCAGTGAGAGGGTGAGTGATGTCGACAAAATTTTTCACAAATCGCCGGAAATAAGAGCATAAGCCCAGAAAACTATGGACATCGTTTGTTGAACAAAGTACAGGAAAATTTCACACGGCATGAACTTTCTGTGGATCAGGTTGGATTCCGGGGGCGTTTACGAGATGGCCAAGTATGTTAATTTCACGGCGACCCAAATGGCACTTGGAGGAGCTTAGCTGAAGGCCAGCCCTGCGAAACACTGAGAGTATGGTTGTGAGGCGCCGCAGGTGGCTGTCAAAGTTTGGCAAAAACACAATCACATCGTCGAGGTAACAGAGGCATGTACACCACTTCAAGCCGCACAAGAGAGAGTCCATCATGCGCTCGAATGTAGCTGGCACATTGCATAATCCAAAGGGCATGACTTTAAGTTGGTACAGACCGTCCGGTGTAACGAAGGCGGTTTTCTCGCGGTCCATCTCATCGGCACTAATCTGCCAATAGCCGGAGCGGAGGTCAATTGATGAAAAGTATTGGGATCCGTGAAGGCAGTCAAGAGCGTCATCAATGCGAGGAAGGGGATAAACATCCTTCTTTGTTATCCTGTTGAGGTGGCGGTAGTCAATGCAAAAGCGCCACGAGTTGTCTTTTTTCTTTACTAAGACAACCAGTGATGCCCACGGGCTACTGGAAGGTTCAATGATGTCCTTGTCCATCATCCTGTCTACCTCTTTCTGTATGATGGCCCTTTCTGTTGCGGAGACACGATATGGCCGCCTATGAATGGGGCTGGTGTCACCGGTGTTGATGCGATGAGCGACAACAGATGTCTGGCCAAGTGGATGGTCGTCCAAATCGAAGATGTCCCAATAAGATGACAGGAGGTGACGAAGAGCTGCTGTTTGCTCAGAAGGAAGGTCAGGGGCGATCATCTTGGAAACATCGTCCGCAGGCGTCGAGTACGGAGGAGTGAATGACAAAGGTCCGTTGGTACTGAGGAAGGATTCAGAGGTCAAAGAAGAAATCTCGAATTCTTCCAAAGGAGTGATATGCGATATGGCGATACCGTGTGGATGCACATGCGATGAAAATCCAGAATTGAGGATGGGCACGCAAGTGCAGTATTCTCGGATCCGGATTAAGGTACTCGGCAGGGCAATATTGGTGACAAAACCACGTCAGTAAAGCAGTGACACGACATACTCACCATAAGGTACGGGAGGACAGGGCGTCAGGAGTACATTTGTAGCCGCTTGTGGAGACAGCCTTGCAAACTCAGCAGAACATAAGCGGTGTGAATCACAAGTTGTTGCGTCGGCAGGATGCGGCAGTCCAACTGTACAACACCTGCGGAGCAGTCAATTTGGGCAGAGTGTTTCGAAAGGAAGTCGAGGCCGAGAATTAGGTCGTGCGGACAGTGTTCAAGGACGATAAAGAGAACAACGGTATAATGGGCCCCAATGGTCACACGTGCTGTGCACATTCCAAGGACAGGTGAAGTACTCCCATTGGAGACTCGCACAGTGCCCGGTACGGTGGGTGTTGGAACCTTTTTGAGCCTTTGGCGGAGAGCAGCGCTCATAACTGAAAGCTGCACTCCTGTATCAACGAGAGACCTAACAGGAATGCCATCAACTTCAATGTCGAGTAGGTTTCCACATGTAGGCAGGGTCACCAGAGAATTTTTGGGCCGGGTCGGAGTTGCAGCTTCACCTCTGGGAGCTGCACCGCCTAGTTTCTCGAAGTGAAGCGACCGGTTGCAGAAGAGGACGAAGAGCAGTGAACGAGAGGCGAACGGGACCTACGACCTTGCGGAGACGGGGAGCGGCTGGATCTTGGTGGAGCACTGTCGGCGTTGATGTTCCTAGTCGGCATATGGGGCGAGAAAGTACGATTGTCCAGTACTTGGCGGTAGTGCCTCGGAGACGACCACCGAGGAGGCGACGACCAGTGGTTGCGGCAATGACCGGCGATGTGTCCAATACCGGAGCAATTAAAACAGATGGGTTTATCATCCGCTGTGCGCCAGTCAGCTGGGTTGTGACGGAGTGGCGGAAAGCTTTGCGTCTTGGAGCGAGCGGCAGGAGAAATCTGGTAAGTGTTTGTATGGCGGACCGAGCAGGGAGACGGAATGCCCAAACTTGCTATTTCCTCCCAAACGACTGCTTGTATAAGGGAGATAGCGAGCACGCTTTTCCGATAGTCGGAACGAACTGGAGCCGGAGCCATGGCCTCAAGCTCACGGCGAACAATGTGCGTGATTTCTTCCGGGCCTGTGGGCTGAACGAACCGCAGCGGATCTTCGCAGGAAGATGTCGGGGCGGTACTGGGCAATCGGTCGAAAGTTTGACCGATGCGGCGGTCCTTCACTTGTTCAAAGCGCCGGCACTCCTTTATAATTGCATCCACAGTGGCACAATCCTTACCGATCAGTAAATTGAAGGCATCGTCTGGAATATCTTTCAGTATGTGACCAATCTTGTCTGCCTCGGTCATGTTGTTACCAGCCTTGCGACAGCGGGCCAGCACATCCTGTATGTACATGACATAGGATTCTGTGGACGTCTGAGCCCGACACGCAAGTTCTTTTTTTGCTGCCAGCTGACGAACGACAGGTCTGCCAAACAGGTCTCGCATTTTTTCTTTGCAGACATCCCAGCTTGTTAGGTCAGCTTTGTGTGTGTCGTACCACTGCTTCTCAGTTCCTCTTAGATAGAATATCACGTTTGCTAGCATCATTGTTGGATCCCACCTGTTGTTGTCGCACACTCGCTCCTACATCGTAAGCCAGTCCTCGACATGGGCGTTGTCCGTGCCACAAAATGTCCCTGGGTCCCGCGGGTGAGTGAGGATGACCGTCGGCACGGGCTGCTGAGGTGTTGTCACTTGTGTCGGTTGATTAGCCATTGTGGTGGCTGGTGGATGATGTCTGCTGCAAAGTTCCGTGATTGTACCCCACACCTCCACCAAAATGTTGCAGGAAGAAAGCAGGCCCACGAGTGTAAAACAATGTATATTTACAACTGAGGTATGTGGCGGTCAGGCAACTGCCTGACTTCGTCGTCCTCTCGTCTAACTCAACTTCTTCCTTCTCTTCACCGTAACAATATTGTTGATGTTGTTTGCCTTTGATTAGAAATAAGATTGTTTACTGATGATTGTGTTTTGTTTAAAGAAATTTGTTCCACTAACGATTACAACAATCTCAACACTAGTCTGGGCAATATACATTAATGGTGTGTAAAATGGGGAACGACCCTTAACATGAGCAAATGTGTCTGCCTTCCAGTAACTTGCCAAAAAACTCCATTGTCATATACCTACATATTAGGGTCTTCACCATTACAAGAAGTAAGTTGCTATAAATATCTGTGTCACACTCACTTCAAACCTATCTTGGAATCTTCATATTGATAATGTTTGTTCATCTGCCTTCTGCAAGCTTTGTGTCCTTAAACATAAACTTAAAACTGCTCCCACAAATATTATGCTGCTCTGCTATACTGCTCTTGTGTGGCCAAGACTGGAATATGCGTGCATTATATGGGATCCTCATACTAAGCGCAGCATTGATTCTCTTGAACGTTTTCAGAGAAAGGCCGTAAGGGTTATTTTTAATAAATTTTCAGCATTAGACTCACCTTCTGATTTATTGCAAGCAAATAGCATTCCCCTATTACAGGCATGAAGGCAAAAATTTTGATTAGAATTTCTTTCCCAACTCTTGGAAAACAAACTAGCACTAGATGCATCAAAATATTTGTCACCCTTAACTAACAGGCCTACCCGACACCACAATGAAAATGCACTTACCCCCATATTTTGCTCGCACAAACCTATTTAAGTTTTCTTATTACTCGAGAACCATTAGGGAACGGAACTGCCTTATCAAAGCAAGTGATAAAATTGTGAAGTAACTTTTCTGAGCCTGTAATATTCTTGCTTTTTTTTTCATTGCTGTTTCTTTCGTATTTCTTTTGTTTTTGTATCAACCACCCTGCTTTGACCATGAGTCCGCAGTATTGTATAAATAAATAAATAAAATAAATTTGTAGACTGTGTAGCGAAGAGAGACGCTAGTGGGTTCAGCACTACTGGCTCTAAACGCTAGTGGGTCGAGCGCTTCTGCTCAGCAATGGCTCTCGTGCTTGGAAGCTGGGACTGCCCTGCCCGTCGACATTGCGCTGCTCCGAGCTCTGCCAAATAAACACCTTTAGAACTGTTACATAAGGGCCACTCGAACACCTTGGACAGCACATTTTTGGCTAGTAAAAACAAGTTTGATTTGTTATCAGAAGAAACAAAGAGGCTCATGTCGTCTGTGTATAAAACAAAATCTGTACACTTGTCAATAAGAGGTAAGTCATTCACATATACGTTAAATAAAAAGGGGCCCGAAATGCTTCCCTGAGGCACACCATTCAGTAATGGGCGAAAGAATGTAGAATGTAGAACCGTTTATAACTATGCACTACTGTCGATCAGAGAGATGCAAGTGCAAAAGTGAATGAACAACACCTTCTATGCCATGTCGCTCTAGTTTTAGTAAAAGTATGTCATGATGCTTTTTATGTATGAAGATGTTCCACCATTGCCTGGTCACCTAACAAGCACTGTGTGCTTAAGGTTACCACGGGATTCACTATGTGATAAAGAAAGCAGATAAAAGTGTATTGTATTCCAACCGGGATGATTGGAGCATCGGACAAGCCGAAGCCATTGCAGAGGCGGGCTTCGCAGAGGTGACAGCAGAGGTGACATGCTCGATGTGCCAACCACTTCGCAGTTCCATGGCGAGGACAGGGATTTCTAACCTCCACCAGAATGTTACGTGTGAAAAGACAGATGAAAGAGGCCATTTACAGGCTATTTATGCTGGAGCCAGACAGCTAGGCCGACCCTTGCTCGCGCTAAGGGCAGCGACCAACTTCGCCGTCGTTCTCGCGGCAGCCCGTCTCTTGAGCATCGCTTGATAATATTGTAATATCGTGGCACGATTTTCATGAGTTGCAAGAGTGCAGTGTTTTGAGGTCAGTGTGAATCTGTGCAGTTGGTAGCGACTAGGTTAACTTGACAAGGTGCAGGAAGAGGCCAACAAAATTTTGCTTTAACAGGTCATGCACTTCATCATTGGCACCCTCTGCTGATGAAAAGTGGGGCGCTGAACCATGTGGACTCCAGTATCACCAAATTCAAAGCAACAATTGAGCAACTGTATAACAATTGACACTTGTGTAACAGCAAGGGCGGACGAACGGGCATGTTGGTCATGTTGCATCTTTGGTTAGCAGTGTGACAGTCTACTTCATAAGTAAGAGAAGTGGCAGGAAACAGCACTCCTTCCTGCCACCTTTCGCATTGCTAAGCAGAGCTACTGTAATAGCCCACTCCTCATTTAAAACGCATTCATTGGGGTCTCTGAGGTATTGTAAATATATAAATAAATAAATGAATAAATAAATAAATAAAACAAATATCTTCACATAAATGTCAGCAAAATGTTGCAGGCTTGTAAGCGAATGTTTCGAAGTTGCTAAGCGGACTGTGAAGCAAGAGGGACACATGGGGACATGTCAAAGTCATGTTGTGCCTTAAGTTTATAAAGTTCCCATCTCTGATTTCTCTGTTGGTGACCTTCTGCTATGTAGGAGGAGATGTCTGACCTGGTGGACATTGCTGATCCTGAATGCAAGAGCGTCCAGGAAGCCCGGAAGGAGCGTCTGAAGGCAGAAGAGGGCCACTTCAGTGCAGAACACTACCTGTAATTGCACTGCTCTCTGTCCTTGGGTGTAGTCAGTGAGGCACATTTTGTGTGCTCGAAAGCATTGCACAAGCCCAGCCCCTGGTGCTGCTCATAGATTTGCATTTTTTGGTCAGTGGCTGTCTCACTCCTTTTCTTACCTCTGCTATGAAGCAGTAACAGGTCATAGTCCCAGAGCCATATTTTTAACAACTCACTGCCAGGGTGTCTACCAACCGGGAATTCACAGGGATCTTGAGTAGGCTGGAAGAACTCAGGAAAAATTCAGGGAATTTGTGCCACTATCAGAGAAAATTAGCTGTAATTTTATTGAAAGGGTGGAAAGTCGTGGTAATGCTGGGCCGAGTAACAGACAGGAACCGTAATGAATTGTCTTTGACACCCTGTAGTCGGCTGGAGGAGTTGCCAGTGTACAGCCAATGACCGACTTTCCGGATACCCGATAATTTGGACTGCTTTGCAGCACCACCATGTACCCCATAGAGTCAATGTATCAGAATGTCTGAAATTTCGAACGCAAGAACCCTTCGCCGTCCGATTTTCCAGACTTTTTGCCGTGACCACAGGTCCGAAATGGCATTAAAGGGAAGCTGAAAGGTTTTCCAGAAAAAATGAGTGAACATCTGTACATAATGGTTTTCAACCTTCCGAATTTGAATATCGTATCGAAATTGAGCAAAAGAAAGCGCAAATATGTTTTATTTCGATGAAAAGTGCAGCAGCGGACACGCCCAGCTCGCTCGTCTCGTTTCCACCTGTGATTGGTTGGTGCGCCTCGTGACGTCAACTCCAGTAACTGACCGCTGCCGCTACACATGAAGCGCGGTGCCAGGTAGTTTGGTGCCGTTTTTCTGAGGCGGTAATGGAAAATTTAGAGAAACTGCGTTTTTCTGAGGTGTTCGGCGTTACTCCCTACATGTATGAGCCGATTGCGAAGAGTCGGCCTCTCGAAGAAGCAAACGATGCTGGTGCGAGCAGTGCTTTCGATGCGAACGAAAGCAAAGTCTTGGGATCTCCTCGTGTTGGAAATGCTCTTTGGTGAGTATGTTTTTTGCAAAGCGATCTAGTGATCTCGCCGATCTTTCGCCGATCTAGTGAGCTCGTTTCCGGTCAAGCAACTGTAGTGTTGTGTTCCTGCATGCCTCCTCGTGGAACGTAAGCGGGGATGCGATCGTCGGCATTTGTGCGCTGTCCAAAGCCGTCGGCAATCTATAGAGACGGTTTAAATGCGTGAAAAGCTTCCCGGTTCATGCAGTACGTGTAGTGACCTTCATCTGTTGACTACCACTCACGTTGACTACCACTCACGTTGATTACTACTCACGTTGACTACCACGCACGTTGACTACCACTCTACATACACGCAGACGCACCAACAAAGGAATGCAGGGTCGATCGAAGCAGATTACGATGGCACGCACGCAGAAACAAGCGCGGTCAGGCACGGTCGCGGACGCTGTGAAGGAACGAAGCAGAGTTGACGTCACAACACCGCGGTTTCCGGTCTCCGCTCCGCTCGCTCACTCAACGGGGGGCGGAGCTACAGCGCAATTTTAACCGACGATTACCTCGCTCCTAATTGAAAAAAACCCCCAAATTTTACCTACATGGTTTAAAAGGTTCCCGCATCCGTATATGAGCGTCTTATTGAATTCGACAGACTCTTCAACTTCCCTTTAATCAAAGCCACCACCGCTGCCATTTTGATTACCTCGTTGCCTCAAACTGGCGCTCTCGCACACAGATCCGCTGGCAGCCGTCGCCACCACTGCGGCAACGCTTGACCTAGCTGCTTCGACGTTCATTATTAAGCTTCTTGCTGTTGGATGCCCTGTCAGCAAAAGCATCGACTCTGCCTTTGTGATCCTCGCGATTGGCTTAGAAGCTTGGAAAGCAGGGTGCGTTGCATAATGCCGGTTCCTGAAAGTCAGCTTTGCCTCTGTACAGAAATGCTACTTGGTGAAGCATATGCAAAAGTATTGCAGTAAAGCATAACAAGCGTCGGAAGGGCCTATTGCCACGGGAGACAGTATGTATTCCTTAATTATACATGCGTGCACCCGGTATCTCCTGTCACAGTATGAGAACCGATTTGCCTAATACGTGTACCGACAGGCCTTCAGAGCGTTTTCAAATGTGCCTGTGGCGGTTTGAGCCCTTAAGGGCAGTAAATGACATGCATTTATTTTTTCCAACTGGCCTATTTTTCATACGTTTTCCCAACCCCTAGGGAGTTCGAAAAATCGGACGTGGACTGTGCAACTGACCAAGAAGATGCTTCAAATGGTCCGTGGGGCAAATGAGTGGCGGGAGGAGGAAAAGAACAGAAAGGACCTACGCATTGAGGAATGAACGGGAAAAAAAGCGTGCTGCCGCCGTTTTGAAAGAGCTTGAGCTGAAAAAAACAAAGTTTGGCTGATGCCGAGATGCAGGTGTCTCCTCTCATCCAAAATAAAGTAAACTGTTTAAAGCAGTGAAACACAACACTGAGGTGTCATGCACGGGCTGAGAGTATAGTATGTTAGGACAGTTAAGGTTGACTTACGAGCTGTTAAGAGAGAATCTCAATTGTGACAAAGTTCAGGCCTCATACCACTGGGCTTGCTAACAGTTGATGATGATGATGATGATGATCATCATCATCTTATTCATGTCCACTGCAGGACGAAGGCCTCACCCTGCGATCTCCAATTGCCCCTGTCTTGCGCCAATTGATTCCAAGCAGCACCCGCAAATTTGCTAATTTCGTCTCACCACCTAGTCTCCTGGCGTCCTCTACTGCACTTCCCTTCTCATGGGGCCCATTCTGTTACCCTAATGGTCCTACAGTTATCTAGTCTGCGGATTACATGACCTGTCCAGTGCCATGTTTTCTTCTTAATGTCTATTAGAATATCGTCTATACCCATTTGCTCTCTGATCTATACTGCTCTCTTTCTGTCTCTTAAGGTTATGCCTAGCAATCTTCGTTCCATCGCTCTTTGCACGGTCCTTAACTTGTTCTCAAGCTTCTTTGTCAGCCTCCAAGTCTCGGCGCCATATGTCAGCACCGATAAAATGCACCGATTGTATACTTTCCTTTTCAGTGATAACAGTAAGCTCCCATTCAGGAACTCGCGATGTCTTCCATATGCGATCCAACCCATCTTTATTTTTCTGTGAATTTCCTTCTCATGGTCCGGGTCCCCTGCGATCAATTGACCTAGGTAAACGTACTCCTCCACAGATTCTCAAGGCTGACTTGTGATCTTGGAACTCTTGTTCCCTTGCCAGGTTATTTATCATTATCTTTGTCTTCCACATATTAATCTTCATCCCCACTCTCCCTGTTAAGGTCCTCATTCATTTGTTGTAACTCGTCTGCATTGTTGCTGAATAGAACAATTTCATCGGCAAATCGAAGGTTTTTGAAGTATTCACCGTCGATCTTTACTTCTAAGCCTTCCCAGTTTAATAGCTTGAATACTTCTAAGCACGCAGTGAATAGCATTGGAGAGATTGTGTCTGCTTGTCTGACCCCTTTCTTTATAGGTATCTTCCTATTTTTTTTTGTGTAGAATTAAGGTGGCTGTGGAATCTCCGTAGATATTTTCCACGGTATTTACGTAAGCGGTTTGTATTAATTGATTGCGCAGTGCCTCTATGACTGCTGGTATCTCTACTGAATCAAATGCTTTTTCATAATCTGTGAAAGCCATATAGAGAGGTTTATTGTACTGTGTGGATTTCTCAATAACCTGGTTAATGACCTGGATGTGATCCATTGTAGAGTATCCTTTCCTGAAGCCAGCCTGTTCCCTTGGTTGACTAAAGTCCAGTGTTGTCCTTATTCTATTGGAGATTATTTTGGTAAATATTTTATATAATACAGGGAGTAAGCTAATGGGCCTATAATTTTTTAGTTCTTTAACGCCTTCCTTTTTGTAAATAAGTATAATGTTTGCATTCTCCCAGTTTTCTGGGACCCTTGCAGTCAATAGACACTTTGACTGCAAGGGTCAGTTTTCCAAGCATTGTGTCTCCTCCATCTGTGATTAAATCGACTGTTATTCCATCTTCTCCTGCCACTTTTCCCCGTTTCATGCCTTGCAAGGCTTTTCTGACCTCATCTCTAGCTATAGGAGGAGTTTCTGTATACTGTTCATTATTGTTTTGAATAGAATGTTCCTGAGTCGTCTAGGTATTGTAAAGGTCAGTATAGAATTCTTCCACTGCTTTTACTATATCTTCGAGATTGCTGATGATATTACCCTGCTTATCTTTTAGTGCATACAACTTGGTTTGTCCTATGCCAAGTTTCTTTCTCGCTTATTTCAGGCTGCGTCCATTTTTTACGGCTTCTTCAGTCTTTCTCACGTTGTAATTTCTAATATCACTTATTTTCGCTTTGTTGATCAATTTTGACAGTTTTGCGAATTCTATCTAATCTCTTGAATTGCAAACTTTCATTCTTTGTCGTTTCTTTATTAGGTCCTTGGTTACTTGGGAGAGCTTGCCTACTGGTTGCCTTGGTGCTTTGCCTCCCACTTCAATTGCTACCTCTGAAGCCAGCCTTGTTACAATTTCATTCATTACCTCTATGTCATCATCATCATCTCTCTGTTCTAAGGCTGCATATTTGTTTTCAAGTAGCAGCCTAAATTGATCTGCTTTTACCCCTACTGCCCCTAAGCTGACCTGTTTTTTCTTGACCAATTTTACTCTTTCTCTGTTCAAATTGAGGTGAATCCTGGCCTATGATCACTACATTTTACCCTACCTATTACTTCGAGATTCTGCACTATGCTGGGATTGGCAGAAAGTATGAAATCAATTTCATTTCTTGTTTCATCATTTGGGCTTTTCCAGGCCCATTTTCTGTTGCTGCGTTTCCTGAAAAAAGTATTCATTATTCTCAGCTTATTCCTTTCTGCGAATTCTACCAGCATGTCACCTCTAGCGTTTCTAGAATCGACACCGTAGTTGCCTATTGCCTGTTCACCCGCCTGCTTTTTCCCCACTTTTGTTGATAAAAATGTCTAATATTCAAAAATATTTGCTTCTGTATGCATCTCCTTTTTATTCGTATTTGAGAATGTCCAACTTGATTTACAATTTTTTTCGAAGACATTTCATTTGCTGTGATTTTACTAAACCCTCCCTTCTATTCTCTTTTTGAATAACGTAAACACTACTCTTTAGTATTCAAATTGGAATAAGTCATTCTTTTTTAAAGTTTTTTTTCATATGCTTACTAGAGAGTGATAGCATCAGGCAATGTGGTCTCAGCCCGTCTTGATATAAAACATAGTTTTGCATCGCTCAGGGAATTTCGCAAAGGCACTCAGGGAAAACCTGGAAAACTCAGGGAATTTGGAAATGTTAACTTGGTAGACACTCTGCATTGACTATTTTGTTGATGAGTGGCTTAGGCAAAGGATAGATCTTGAGGATCTAAACCTCCCAGGCTGCCATGTGCATGTGTGTGTTTTGTAAATGGCATGCTGTGCTGGAATCCCCACTACATTAGAAAGTCCTGGCTACTCTACTGTGTTAGCATGCTCGACATTTATATAATGCGAGAGTATTTAGAGCTGATGCAAAGCAGGCCTACCTACAAGATTTTGCAGCACAACTACTGTCACAAATTTCAGCGCTCTAGAAATGGATAGAGACACAGTTCAAGTATGTTAAAGAACATTCATCTTGAAGAAAAAAATAGTGAAATAAAAAAGAAACAGCAAACTACCCTGACACTCTCTAAGCACTATGCACACACGAGACACTCCAAAAACTTGCTATGCGCATAAAAGACAAACAAGCCCTCAACTACATGTTGTTCCTCCGTTCGACTAACCAACACAACGTCACGAGCAAACGGAACGTTCTGACCGGCACTAGTCGTGTCGGACTCCAGCCCAGCATGGCAATGAACGTTGGCCTGCGTGGTTCCAACGCAGCATGGGTGTCGACCTCTGACAAGAGCGATGAGGTTGTAGTCTTCCACAGAGACCCGCATGGCACCGGACGCAGTCTGAACCAGTCGGCCGTTGTGCCGCTGACCTGGCCAGGCGATTGCCTTCGTGGCACAGTACAGCAACCGGTTACAGCAGCGTGGGGTTGGACCGGGGCTGCGGAACACAGCCACGGCAACGCAGTCGAGGCTCAGGAGCTGGAGTCGTCGCTGGCCAGCTCACGAACGCCCCCTCTCTGGTTTGTGGTCCCCGAAGCTGCGGCCTCCCTGTCTTCCTTCTCGACCACGTCAGCAATGCCAGCTCATCCCCACCTGTGTCTCCTTTTTCTTAATTTCTTCTTTCTTCGTGCTTCACGTGCTTCTGCCCTGTGGGTACCTTCTCCGTTTCGTCGACTGGCATCTTCGTCTTTTTCACATTGTCATACAGGTCTTGCTGGTGACTCATGACAACTACAGCTGCAGGTTTAGCCAGTTGGTGTACGCTGAAAGTGATATTCGTAGAGGTGGTTTGTCAAGAACAGAAAGCCTTCAGATCTTTCTGCGTACAACCTCACAGGGAAGGTGTGAAACCAAGTCCTCTGACATCTTGCTCTTTGTGGAGTTTGAAATATGGAGGTCATCCCAACTCTGCTATTTCTCAGAGATGGCTTTAAGAAGGGGGGTTCTTTATTTCACAGTATTGTGTACAGAGAACAAGCATTTAGCCAGAACATTTTATTTAATTTGGAAGTCTCAGCTCGGAAACCAACTGAAGCACTGACTTTAACAGCATCATTTGACATACAGCGCACAAACACACAAAGGATAGGGCAGTGTGTTTCCATTATCATGTGTTCGCACATCAGCTTGTGCATAATTGATGAGCCCTCCTTTCCGCTCCCTTGGATGGCCAGAACAAGATTGTGCACCAATATGAAAAAGCGTGCACCAAAAATTCAATGTTCTGCTTTTGCCTCAAGGTGCTGTAACATCAGATGTGATTATTATGGGTACACAGTAGTTGTGCATGGCCAGTGTTCCTATGCAAAAGCATAGTTTTGTACCACTGCACTCGATGGCACTCCAGCAATTAAGTAAAACCACACACAACACTTGACATAGGACATTTATTGACACTAATTCAAAATCCAAGCCAATCCTATGAAAGCCACAGCATGCACCCACCGTGGCTGGTTCAAACTGCAGCAGAAGACTGAAGATGTTGGCATGCAGAAGTGTCAAGTGAGTCTCATTGCCACCATGGAAGATATTCATAAAGCTGTATCTCTGCCAGTACTGCCACTCTTTGCAGCCTGACCAATCAGCACAGCACTCTGCAATTGCATAAAAGTTGTCCTTATTGCAATTGTGAGTAGGAAGAAGGCAGCTGGTGTTGGCAGTGTTCATTTTGACCATTTTTGTGGGACCGGTGGTAAAACAGATTAACAGAGGTGATTATCAGCGATAATGCCCTCACGGGCTCACTAATAGAGTAAGTTGGCCCAAACGACAGGAGGACAAAATTTTTGAAAGGAGCTTCAGTCCTTCTTGTGCTTCGCTTAGTACCACGCTTGCAAGGAAGCTTGTCTGAACCCCATCAACTGGTCACATTACCTTAATACTGGCCACAGTAGTAGATGGTAAATTGAAATGGATATCTGCTAAGGTGCTGTTATGCATCTGAAATGCCTTTCTGCTTCTCACTGTAATATGCACAGAATCACAAACAGTATAATTTTGGAGATAAACGAAAAAAATGGGCTGTCACAAAATGTGGTATCATATGAGACTAAGTAGTCTTCATTCATACCATTTGCGAAGCTCCCCGTAGGGCCCACGTTTTTAAACCCAGACACAGTGCTCTGCAAACAGCATTGGGTTCTAATGACTGCTGTGCCACTAATGGACATCAACAGAAGTAACTGTAAAACACCCAAGCTCCACAAAATAAGACCTATGCATGCACTGTAAGCAAATTCAGATCTAGTCTTCCCATTCAGCATCATTTTTTTTAACCACATTGACCACTTTGAGCACTTTTTTTATCAGGCAGTGGGTGACGACTCACTTCATTTTGTTTGTTGCTCACATTTGGCTTGTGAGTCATTTACCCTGTACCATGTAGGAAGGTGACCGGAACATGCCGGGAGTTTGGAGTTTCAGCGAAGAACTCTGGACTTTAGTGTGAAGTTTGTAGGTGGCTTTAGAGTATAGAAGGCCCAACAAACCTCTGCTGCACTAAAGTTGACTGTTTATGATCAGCTTTGTAAAGATGGGCAGTGCTGTTGTGCCTACAGCTCGAATGTCATCTGCATGCTCTTTCTCAACTCAGAGCTGACCGTTATGAACCTGCTGGCGTGGAGCAAATCTTGGGCTATGAGGCCCCCTGGTGGAACCTGGCAACGCGCTTGGATGGCAGCGGTGATACAACTGAGGACCTCTGTAAGTACCTTGAGCAATCTGTGGCGCCTCTTTGGTTGCACATGCAAGCGTCTTCCTTAGTAGCTTTCTTTTTCAATCTTTTTCCCATTGTGGCAGTGAGCAAAGCTCCTGATCCGCTCCCCAGCATTACAGAGGCCACTGCTGCAGTGCATGTCACTCTTAGGGGCAATGCTTAGTTAAGGGGACCCTGAAATGATTTTCGCGATTTTGTAAAAATGTATTGAGTAACGGTGCGCCCTTCTGATCATTAAGCAACACATTTAAGTGCTTTGTGTAAAATGTGTAATTTATTATAAGGTTTTAATAATGTGCATCACTGCCGATAGCAGTGCTGCTGCACCCCTGAACTGTCAGTTGCCCAGTTAAAGAAATGATCTATGTAGCTAGGGAAAGTGCAGGGTATGTGGGAGATGGAAATTCATGACGGTGAGCAAACCGAGAACAAGATGAAAGCAGGAGCCAACGTTTCGACAAGTGGACTTGTCTTTTTCAGGGTGACATATGCTCTCCTCAGCACAGTGTATAGTATAGCTATGGTTCTAAAGGGAGGAGGGTAAGGCAGGTGGGCAAGGCAATGACCGGGGGTGTGTTAGTGGCGAGGATGTAGAATTGAAAAGAAAGGTGTGCTACTGAACATCGGTGGAGGTATGTGAGGTAGCATCGTGGGTCAGCCAATTGACATGTCACTGTAGGTTCCTGTTTGCCCCCTTCCACGGAAAGAACCGACGGTGACACGTCAACCAGCTGATACACAGCGTTACCTCACATTCCTTCACTGATGTTCCACACCTTTCTTTTCAGTTCTACACCCTCGGTCATTGCCTCACCCACACGCCTTAACCCCCCTCCGTGTAGAAGAACTTTAGCCTAGTTGTAAAGTGCCCGCTTTGGCTGCGGGAGGTTGAGGGTTCGATTTTCACTGCCACCGGGCACTGACTGCTTCTTAAATGGGCACAAGTGTACCTCAGCCTGCTGTTTGGCTTTCTTCAGGGGTGATATCCTTGGGTAAGGAGCCTGCACCCTAAATTCCCATTGAAACCGTCATGAGCATAAAAAAAAAATGTAACTGTCTATACTGTGCCGAGGAGAGAATATGTCGCCTTGAAAAAGACAAGTCCACTTATCAAAACATTGGCTCCTGCTTTCACCTTGTTCTTATTTTGCTCATAACTTACGTAGTTGGTGTTATATTCGTTATAAATAAGTTCGGCTCTATTTAACTTTTTGTAACTTCTTGTCCACAGAACACTATGTATTTTGTACCTCAATTTAACGAAGCATGTTTTATTTCATATAATGAAATTTCACAGCCACCATGAACGAATACTGAGACAATAAATGGAAAGTTCTGTAGATGCAGATGGCCAAATAGTTGAACCACATGCAGGTGCTTGCAAATGCACCTCATAAATTGCATGCCATGTGCCCCATCGAGAGGACTGCTGAAGCGCAGCAGCATCAGGTTCCGTATAAAGTCCAACTGCAGGAACATCTCATCGTGCCCTGTGTGCCGTTCGCTTTAGGTGCGAGCGAAAGCGTTCGAGGTTGAGCCAAATAGGATGTTGACTTGGTGAGCGCCATCTTCCTGCATGAACATGGGAAACGGGGAAACGGGAGTGGGCTCGCGGTAATGTGATCATGTGTGTGTGAGGGTGAAGGGGGGAGGGGGTGTGTGATTAGAAGGCTAGTGGTGGGCAGGTTGGCATGCGTCTCCTTTTCTTATGCGGCCATGGCTGTCAGCATGGCTGAGCGCATAGGCCCATGCACCATATTATAGAGGTAATCTGCCGTATGTGCAAAGACCAGGTGAGCTGTGATGGTGAGCCATCGTACACTGTCTTCCTGCACATTTAGTGCTCGAGGTTGTGTAATCTTGAGTTTTGTAAACGTGTTTAAGTGAAAGACAGACGAAGCATTTGCTCCCCGCTGCCGGCGCCTTTCATGATAGCGTTGTCCCACTGCGGGCAACACCATCGGCAGCAGGAATGGAGTGGATGCGTAAGCACAGCTGGCTTCGCTTCATACCGCCAATGTGATGATATTGTCAACACGGCATGAAACCGTATCTTTCGTCGCTGACTCTGAAATTCAACAAAATGAATCTTTTTCTCATTCTAATTTGCTTTTTGTCAATTGTCAATTTGCCAATTGCCTGATAATCCTGAATATATTGTGGCCCCTTCCGCATAAGAAAAATCTATCGGCAAATGTGCTTACTTGCATAAAAGCTTGCATTTCCATAGAACAAAGCAAATCGCCAGTTTTAATGACTTCTTTATATCGAGATTTAACTGTATAGCATTAATGAACGGTTGGCCTGCAGGTTTTCACCTAGAGTCTGAGCTGCAATCATTAGCTGCAATCATCGCTGGGATATTAATCAGGCATTCTTTTCGTGGGTGGTCTGTGCAGAACACGACCGGCATGCTGTGGCGGTGAAGCGAGACTGGAGAGCTCACTGTTTAGCAGCACATTTTGTAAATAGAGGATGGGACGAGTATGCCAATGTATGACGGCATTGGTGGCACAAGCAGGGTAATTCCACTTGCTGCGCAATAAATATATATATATTTTTTTGTACAAAAAACGGGCTTACATATTATATACAGCATCAGGAGGTCCCAGAGTGAGAAACTGCCAGGGGGACCTCCTATCATTAGTGGGTGCATAAGAGTATTAGAGCAGCAAGTAGAGGGTGAGCAAACAAACAAACAAAAGAACGCGTTAAAAAATACAATATGTAGGGAACAAGTGCAAATAAATAGAAGACAATTAGATATATAGTAAAAACAGCATTATACAGTAATATCACAATAAATAATCATAAGCAGAAATATCTAGTAATCTAACAAAAATTTGGCTCTTCTGCATATTACAAACAAAGAAAAATACAAAGTGTTTTACAGAAATATGAAGCCCAACGATACAATAAAAGAAGTAATGTAAAGAAAATGTAATAAATATGAAAATGTTTTTATAACAAATGAAAGATGCTTCTGCTAACAGTATTCTTTTCAGAACTTGAGACTGACTCCAACCAAATAACTGAATTTTATTAGCCCGACGTTTCGGAGCCCATTCGGCTCCTTCTTCAGGGGGTGCGGTGTGCCGCTTTTAAAGCGTCTTTTTTGAAGAAAGGAGGGGGGGGAACACGGGAGGTGGGGAGACACTCCACAGACGGAAAGGTGGGGGGGAACAAAAGGAAAGGGGCGGTTGTGATGTTGACCGCTTCAAGGTGCTGCGATGACCGGTGCTGGGTGGAGTGCTCACGAGGGTGCCCTTGATGGGCCGCGGGGGGGGGGGGGGGGGGGGGGGGGGGGGGGGGGGGGGGGTGAGGTTACAGGGTCGCGCCGACGTTCTGTGTTGGTGAAACGAGCGGGAGTCTATCTGGCTGTGCGTCCTTTTCTTCTTTTCGTCATGTCGCCAAGGCCATGGACATAGACCGAGGGTAGGTTGCCCTTCACACGGTTTATGTTATTCTCCGTATTCTGAATGTGCCATGACTCCAGTAGTAGTCTCTTTCGCCAGTTCGTTTCTGTTTGAAGGATTTCAGTTTCCTTGAAAGCAATTTTTGTGGTCGGCGACTTCAGAGTGTTCAGCGACGGCGCTGTCGAATACGGTTAATGTCCTGACGTCGTTCTCTCGTGTTGTCTGATCCTTTCTTTTAGATTTTTGGTTTCTCCCCGATGTACGACGCCCGGACAGTCCGCACAACTGATTACAACAACGTACTGATTACAACAACGTACATCGGGGAAACCAAAAATCTAAAAGAAAGGATCAGACAACACGAGAACGATGTCAGGACATTCAACCGTATTCCGCAGCGCCCGTCGCTGAACACTCTGAAGTCACCGACCACAAAAATTGCTTTCAAGGAAACTGAAATCCTTCAAACAGAAACGAACTGGCGAAAGAGACTACTACTGGAGTCATGGCACATTCAGAATACGGAGAATAACATAAACCGTGTGAAGGGCAACCTACCCTCGGTCTATGTCCATGGCCTTGGCGACATGACGAAAAGAAGAAAAGGACGCACAGCCAGATAGACTCCCGCTCGTTTCACCAACACAGAACGTCGGCGCGACCCTGTAACCTCCCCTCCCCCCCCCCCCCCCGCGGCCCATCAAGGGCACCCTCGTGAGCACTCCACCCAGCACCGGTCATCGCAGCACCTTGGAAGCGGTCAACATCACAACCGCCCCCTTTCCTTTTGTTCCCCCCCACCTTTCCGTCTGTGGGTGTCTCCCCACCTCCCGTGTTCCCCCCCCCTCCTTTCTTCAAAAAAGACGCTTTTAAAAGCGGCACACCGCCACCCCCCGAAGAACAACCCCCTGAAGAAGGAGCCGAATGGGCTCCGAAACGTCGGGCTAATAAAATTCAGTTATTTGGTTGGAGTCAGTCTCAAGTTCTAATCAATTTCCCAACCAGACAGGCAATTCTGTCGAAATGTTTAGCTTCAAGTATTCTTTTCATATTGTGTTTAAAAAACTGAAATGAAAGAGATGACTTAATATTAACAGGGATGCGATTCCAAAGTGAAATACCGTGGAAACGAAGTTAAATTTACCATAGTTAGATCTGATTTTAGGTAATAGAAGGTTATTGCATTCTGCAAACCTAGTAATATTTTTGTTCATGAGGTTATCAAAAGGAAGACTGTCTAAGGTTATTTCACGATGAAAGAGACTAAATGTAATGAGTGACAACTTATGATAGAACAGCTGTTGAATGGGTAAAACGTTAAGACGTTGATAGATAGGTAAAGAATGGCACCGGAATGAGCTAAAGGTCATTAATTTTATTGCCTGATTTTGAAGACGTTGAAGTGGTTTGAGATGAATGGCATATGTATTACCCCATGAAGATAAACAGTATGATAAATGGCTGTTAATATAAGCATGATACAACGATCTAATAATATGAGCGTTGAAGAATGCGCGTGTTTTAATGATAATGCGAATGCCAAATGAAACCTTCTTTATTGGAGAGTTGACATGGCTATTGAACTTAAGGTGTTTGTCGAGAGTAATACCCAGAAATTTAACAGTATCAGATGTCGGTATTAGAGGAGTATTTAATGAGACAGTTGTTGGAGAAGAAATCGGTGTTTGTGGATTATGAAATAGTACAAAGGTTGTTTTTAAAGGATTGATTTGTAGTTTATTATCAGTGCACCAGGAATACACATTGTTAAGATCAGTGTTAAGTGTGTCTTGAAGTGCGGTAAGCGATTTCGATTATAAGATTATAAGACATTAGCAATTATAGGACAGGCAACTTACAAACTGCACTGGGGTATTCAAAGTGAAATTACTGTGAGGCATAGCCAAAAATGGCACTGTTGCACATGCAGAAGCTGGTGTAAGCATGAAATGCTTTCTGATGTGAACATCAGCATAATATGTCATGATTTCCACAGTGCTGTTTGGCAAGGTGTCTGCAACATTTGGCTTCATGGGATACAGCTGAGTCTGTGGCTGTAAATGCCCTGCATGCCATAGCCTGTAGCGGTTTAGGCAACTTGTGCAATCACTGAAATCCATCTCTACTGAAGCTTTGGTGATGTCCTGGCGGTGGTTTCATTTCAGGAACCTTTCGTAGAATCTTTCAATGTTTTCACCTCTGGTAACTACTGCATGTCAACCTTCTTGTGCTCCTCATTGATAATTACATAGACGCCAGCCATTCTGGTTTTGCAAACATTGGAAAGCACCAGTAAGGTGTACTAGTTGTGGCTGCCTCTAGATGATAAGCATGAGCGATGTCTCTCTTAGACGCTGTGTTATGTATGCTCCACACGAATCACCACACATGCAACTCCAGCAGTGGTTGGTTCATCCAGCTGCACTTAGCAGCAGTGCAATAACCACTGCTTTTTAAGCAATTTAACATTACCACTGGCCTGGCAGTGGTGTGTACATCGTAAGTATGTTGGGCAAAATTAAGATGTTAGCTCTGCTGTAGTCAGGTGGTGATTATTAAAATCAGCCTGGCTCTCTAATGGGAGAGGCATAGTGATGCAGGGGATGAGCTGTCACGGCATTGTTATGAAGTTGTCTTTATAGCTCCGTCATATACACAGTGTTGGTGCAATGTAAGTACACCTGAGGAGCAGGTTTGGTTTGTGATGACCACACTTGTGTGGTTGTTAGGTGGGTTATTTTGCCAGCATGCCTAGCCCATTCATTGGAATCCTTTCGAAAGTGTGTTCTGCTGGAATGCTGTGCACATCTATCTTTTGCAACTGTAAACCTAGGTAACAATATGCACCATAATTGAAAAATCTCTAGGGAGGGAAGACAACCCTTGTGCTTCGCTTGTCTTGTTAAGAAGAAGACTTGGCCTTGCCAGAAGCTGTCGAAGATATTTGACTGCTTAGCATGCCAAACTGTTACAAGTTGTGTGCCTTGTATGTGACAGCTATTATTTCTCTGTCTTTAAGCTTGCATTAGCTAGAATTGTAGGCACTCTGAACACTTCCACTTGACCACTAACATTGGATTTAGGTTAGAGTCAGGGATGTGCGCTAAGTGGAGAAGCGATGCCACCGAGGCAAGGAGGCATTGTTTTGGCACAAGTTGTGCCTTAGGTTTGGTTTCACTGTAAAAGTGGACATAAATTGGCCTGTTGTATACTTGGGAGTAGATAATTTGGGTGGGGGACCTCAAAGGGGGCTTTGCATAAACTAGCTCTGGCTCCCCTCTGGCAATCATGTGTGTTTGATAAAAATGAAAAGAAATGTCCTTGCGCTTCTCTTTATATAGAAGCCTGCATATTGTGCTGCCAACACTATTCCCTTTTTTTGCTTTGAGGTAATGCTGTTTCTGTGCTGTTTCATTCTTTGCAGTTAGTTTCACAGAAGCAGAAAAGACCAAGATGCGTACTCTTCCCCGCAAGGAATATATCCTCTACTTTGCTTCTTTTATTTCTCTTGTTATGCTGTTGCACGAGACTGGCTATTTATCAATATTAGAAGAATTGTTTTGCTGCGTGAGCTCTCTTGAAGTGGTGCAAACTGATGCTCGTAATTGAAATGAGCAGGCCAAGTTAGCATGCTGGCTTGAAATGGTGCAGTAGGCATTGAAAACAACTGAAATCAGCCACTCAGGCTGGTGGGGTGCAGGTGCAGTGGTGCCACTACTATTTCACACAGACTCATTAAGTGGTCACTGTGAAGCTACCGCAGGCAGTGTTGTTAAAGAAGTTGTCATATGGTTGATCGATATATGGAGCAGAAGTAGGAGGTGTAGCAGCTCACTCACCTAGTCCAGAAGTTTAGTTTAATTTAAAGAACTGCAGTGTGAAAATGTTGTCTAGTAGCCCGATATTAACCCCTTCACTGGGGAATTGTCTGCTCAAGAACGACTATCACTTGATGAGCTTTTCATTCTTCAAAATAGTGTTTTAGACAAGAAAAATGCTTTTTGAGTGGCTTTGATATTAACAAATAATTACAGTTATTTAACATAAAGACAGGCTCCTTTTCACTTCATAAACTTGTTTTCGGGTGAAAAACTTTGAGGCACCATGCAGCACCCAGGCATCATCACAGTGGAGCCCAGGACTTCAATAAACAAACCGAGTACTTGCAGCTCGACTGCCATGATATTCTTTGGAATTCACAGGTGTTGTGACCGGCTCTTTCAAGTCGTTCTCATCTTGTATGTCACTATTAGAGTCACCGTTGAGCTCTAACACGTATTCATTGTCAGAGTCATAATTCTTCTCCAACAATGCCGCTATTTTGAAATTTCTCAAAGGTTTTCGCCTCTTTGCGGATATTATGTTTGGGAGCTTGGCATAATTAGTGCCAAAATCAAGAGTTCCCACGCCCGTAAAGTTGTGCATCTGTTGACACGCTCGTCACCATGTGCTCCCTACTGTGGTGTCTGATGCAGTGGTGGCCACAGTCTACAGAAGCAGAGTAGCCCAATCTGGAATAGAAACATCTCACCACCACGCACTACATTATTCTGAGACATGACAGAACGTATCTTCCTTGATGAAAAATGAGTTTCGTTTGAATCGCACTATTCTATGGTGAGGGGGATTCGTGTGTCTCTAGGCACACTCCCCACTTTACAGTCAGCTAAATCTAAGTGGCACCATCTAGAAAATAAGCATAATACCACCAGTCATTACTCTTTCTGAAAGATGGTAGCATGTGTTCTGCTGTAATAAAAGTATGTTCGCTTTGAATCCTGCTTTTTAATGTGGTGGGAGACGCGCCACTTATGACATCGCCAACTCGAAGGCACGTCTACAGATGCGCTGCCAAGTTAAGGGGTTAAAACTTTGCTTTAGAGCAATTTGCATCCCTTATTTCATATCAGCTGGTCATGCAAACTCTCAAGGGAAAAGGAGTGCCTCACTTGCATGTGACAGTCTTGAAGACGTGTGCCTCTGGGATTGAAATGTTCAGTTGTTTTATCCTGGACACTGCAGCAGTCCCAGTACAAACGCTCGATATTTGGGCTGATGCCAGCAATGTACACAGGACTGGCACTTGCCCAATGTAGGAGAAATATGGCTTAGTAAAACATTTTCTTGGGCGAGTTGGTTCATAACTGATAAAAAAAGGTAGTGCGAAAGAAACGAGGACGAGATGGGCACACAGGATGGGCACTTGCCCAGTGTAGGAGAAATATGGCTTAGTAAAACATTTTCTTATGCGAGTTGGTTCATAACTGAGAAAGAAAACAGTAGTGCAAAAGAAACAAGGATGAAATGTGTACACAGGACGGGCATTTGCCCAATGTAGGAGAAATATGGCTTAGTAGAATATTTTCTTATGCGAGTTGGTTCATAACTGAGAAAGAAAACGGTAGTGCAAAAGAAACAAGGATAAAATGTGTACATAGGACGGGCACTTGCCCAATGTAGGAGAAATATGGCTTAGTAAAACATTTTTTTAAGCGAGTTGGTTCATAACTGAGAAAGAAAACGGTAGTGCAAAAGAAACAAGGATAAAATGTGTACATAGGACGGGCACTTGCCCAATGTAGGAGAAATATGGCTTAGTAAAACATTTTCTTAAGTGAGTTGGTTCATAACTGAGAAAGAAAACGGTAGTGCAAAAGAAACAAGGATAAAATGTGTACATAGGACGGGCATTTGCCCAATGTAGGAGAAATATGGCTTAGTAAAACATTTTCTTAGGTAAGTTGGTTCATAACTGAGAAAGAAAACGGTAGTGCAAGAGAAACAAGGATAAAATGTGTACATAGGACGGGCACTTGCCCAGTGTAGGAGAAATATGGCTTAGTAAAACGTTTTATTGAGCGACTTGGTTCATAACTGAGAAAGAAAACGGTAGTGCAAAAGAAACAAGGATGAAATGTGTACACAGGACGGGCATTTGCCCTATGTAGGAGAAATATGGCTTAGTAAAACATTTTCTTTAGCAAGTTGGTTCATAACTGATAAAGAAAACGGTAGTGCGAAAAAAACGAGGATGAGATGTGCACACAGGATGGGCACATGCTCAGTGTAGGAGAAATATGGCTTAGTAAAACATTTTCTTATGCGAGTTGGTTCATAACTGAGAAAGAAAACAGTAGTGCAAAAGAAACAAGGATAAAATGTGTACATAGGACGGGCACTTGCCCAGTGTAGGAGAAATATGGCTTAGTAAAACATTTTCTTGGGCAAGTTGGTTTATAACTGAGAACGAGAACGGTAGTGCGAAAGAAACAAGGATAAAATGTGTACATAGGACAGGCATTTGCCCGATGTAGGAGAAATATGGCTTAGTAAAACATTTTTTTAAGCGAGTTGGTTCATTACTGAGAAAGAAAACGGTAGTGCAAAAGAAACAAGGATAAAATGTGTACATAGGACGGGCACTTGCCCAGTGTAGGAGAAATATGGCTTAGTAAAACATTTTCTTTAGCGAGTTGGTTCATAACTGAGAAAGAAAACGGTGGTGCAAAAGAAACAAGGATAAAATGTGTACATAGGACGGGCACTTGCCCAATGTAGGAGAAATATGGCTTCGTAAAACCTTTTTTTTTAAGCGAGTTGGTTCATAACTGAGAAAGAAAACAGTAGTGCAAAAGAAACAAGGATAAAATGTGTACATAGGACGGGCACTTGCCCAGTGTAGGAGAAATATGGCTTAGTAAAACGTTTTCTTGGGCAAGTTGGTTTATAACTGAGAACAAGAACGGTAGTGCGAAAGAAACAAGGATAAAATGTGTACATAGGACAGGCATTTGCCCGATGTAGGAGAAATATGGCTTAGTAAAACATTTTTTTAAGCGAGTTGGTTCATAACTGAGAAAGAAAACGGTAGTGCAAAAGAAACAAGGATAAAATGTGTACATAGGACGGGCACTTGCCCAGTGTAGGAGAAATATGGCTTAGTAAAACATTTTCTTTAGCAAGTTGGTTCATAACTGATAAAGAAAACGGTAGTGCGAAAAAAACGAGGATGAGATGTGCACACAGGATGGGCACGTGCTCAGTGTAGGAGAAATATGGCTTAGTAAAACATTTTCTTATGCGAGTTGGTTCATAACTCAGAAAGAAAACGGTAGTGCGAAAGAAACGAGGACGAGATGGGCATATAGGATGGGCACTTGCCAATGTAGGAGAAATATGGCTTAGTAAAACATTTTCTTAGGCAAGTTGGTTCATAACTGAAAAAGAAAATGGTAGTGCGAAAGAAACGAGGACGAGATGGGCACATAGGACGGGCATTTGCCCAATGTAGGAGAAATATGGCTTAGTAAAACATTTTCTTAGGTAAGTTGGTTCATAACTGAGAAAGAAAACGGTAGTGCAAAAGAAACAAGGACGAAAAGTGTACACAGGATGTGCACTTGCCCAATGTAGGAGAAATATGGCTTAGTAAAACGTTTTCTTGGGCGAGTTGGTTTATAACTGAGAACGAAAACGGTAGTGCGAAAGAAACAAGGATAAAATGTGTACATAGGACAGGCATTTGCCCGATGTAGGAGAAATATGGCTTAGTAAAACATTTTCTTAGGTAAGTTGGTTCATAACTGAGAAAGAAAACGGTAGTGCAAAAGAAACAAGGATAAAATGTGTACATAGGACGGGCACTTGCCCAGTGTAGGAGAAATATGGCTTAGTAAAACATTTTCTTTAGCAAGTTGGTTCATAACTGATAAAGAAAACGGTAGTGCGAAAAAAACGAGGATGAGATGTGCACACAGGATGGGCACGTGCTCAGTGTAGGAGAAATATGGCTTATTAAAACATTTTCTTATGCGAGTTGGTTCATAACTCAGAAAGAAAACGGTAGTGCGAAAGAAACGAGGACGAGATGGGCACATTGGATGGGCACTTGCCAATGTAGGAGAAATATGGCTTTGTAAAACATTTTCTTAGGCAAGTTGGTTCATAACTGAAAAAGAAAATGGTAGTGCGAAAGAAACGATGACGAGATGGGCACATAGGACGGGCATTTGCCCAATGTAGGAGAAATATGGCTTAGTAAAACATTTTCTTAGGTAAGTTGGTTCATAACTGAGAAAGAAAACGGTAGTGCAAAAGAAACAAGGATAAAATGTGTACACAGGACGGGCACTTGCCCAATGTAGGAGAAATATGGCTTAGTAAAACGTTTTCTTAAGCGACTTGGTTCATAACTGAGAAAGAAAACGGTAGTGCAAAAGAAACAAGGACGAAAAGTGTACACAGGATGTGCACTTGCCCAATGTAGGAGAAATATGGCTTAGTAAAACGTTTTCTTGGGCGAGTTGGTTTATAACTGAGAACGAAAACGGTAGTGCGAAAGAAACAAGGATAAAATGTGTACATAGGACAGGCATTTGCCCGATGTAGGAGAAATATGGCTTAGTAAAACATTTTCTTAGGTAAGTTGGTTCATAACTGAGAAAGAAAACGGTAGTGCAAAAGAAACAAGGATAAAATGTGTACATAGGACGGGCACTTGCCCAATGTAGGAGAAATATGGCTTAGTAAAACATTTTCTTAGGTAAGTTGGTTCATAACTGAGAAAGAAAACGGTAGTGCAAAAGAAACAAGGATAAAACGTGTACATAGGACGGGCATTTGCCCAATGTAGGAGAAATATGGCTTAGTAAAACATTTTCTTAGGTAAGTTGGTTCATAACTGAGAAAGAAAACGGTAGTGCAAAAGAAACAAGGATAAAATGTGTACATAGGACGGGCACTTGCCCAGTGTAGGAGAAATATGGCTTAGTAAAACATTTTCTTTAGCAAGTTGGTTCATAACTGATAAAGAAAACGGTAGTGCGAAAAAAACGAGGATGAGATGTGCACACAGGATGGGCACGTGCTCAGTGTAGGAGAAATATGGCTTAGTAAAACATTTTCTTATGCGAGTTGGTTCATAACTCAGAAAGAAAACGGTAGTGCGAAAGAAACGAGGACGAGATGGGCATATAGGATGGGCACTTGCCAATGTAGGAGAAATATGGCTTAGTAAAACATTTTCTTAGGCAAGTTGGTTCATAACTGAAAAAGAAAATGGTAGTGCGAAAGAAACGAGGACGAGATGGGCACATAGGACGGGCATTTGCCCAATGTAGGAGAAATATGGCTTAGTAAAACATTTTCTTAGGTAAGTTGGTTCATAACTGAGAAAGAAAACGGTAGTGCAAAAGAAACAAGGATAAAATGTGTACACAGGACGGGCACTTGCCCAATGTAGGAGAAATATGGCTTAGTAAAACGTTTTCTTAAGCGACTTGGTTCATAACTGAGAAAGAAAACGGTAGTGCAAAAGAAACAAGGACGAAAAGTGTACACAGGATGTGCACTTGCCCAATGTAGGAGAAATATGGCTTAGTAAAACGTTTTCTTGGGCGAGTTGGTTTATAACTGAGAACGAAAACGGTAGTGCAAAAGAAACAAGGATAAAATGTGTACATAGGACGGGCACTTGCCCAGTGTAGGAGAAATATGGCTTAGTAAAACATTTTCTTTAGCAAGTTGGTTCATAACTGATAAAGAAAACGGTAGTGCGAAAAAAACGAGGATGAGATGTGCACACAGGATGGGCACATGCTCAGTGTAGGAGAAATATGGCTTAGTAAAACATTTTCTTATGCGAGTTGGTTCATAACTCAAAGAAAACGGTAGTGCGAAAGAAACGAGGACGAGATGGGCACATAGGATGGGCACTTGCCAATGTAGGAGAAATATGGCTTAGTAAAACATTTTCTTAGGCAAGTTGGTTCATAACTGAAAAAGAAAATGGTAGTGCGAAAGAAACGAGGACGAGATGGGCACATAGGACGGGCATTTACCCAATGTAGGAGAAATATGGCTTAGTAAAACATTTTCTTAGGTAAGTTGGTTCATAACTGAGAAAGAAAACTGTAGTGCAAAAGAAACAAGGATAAAATGTGTACACAGGACGGGCACTTGCCCAATGTAGGAGAAATATGGCTTAGTAAAACGTTTTCTTAAGCGACTTGGTTCATAACTGAGAAAGAAAACGGTAGTGCAAAAGAAACAAGGACGAAAAGTGTACACAGGATGTGCACTTGCCCAATGTAGGAGAAATATGGCTTAGTAAAACGTTTTCTTAGGTAAGTTGGTTCATAACTGAGAAAGAAAACGGTAGTGCAAAAGAAACAAGGATAAAATGTGTACATAGGACGGGCATTTGCCCAATGTAGGAGAAATATGGCTTAGTAAAACATTTTCTTAGGTAAGTTGGTTCATAACTGAGAAAGAAAATGGTAGTGCAAGAGAAACAAGGATAAAATGTGTACATAGGACGGGCACTTGCCCAGTGTAGGAGAAATATGGCTTAGTAAAACGTTTTCTTAAGCGACTTGGTTCATAACTGAGAAAGAAAACGGTAGTGCAAAAGAAACAAGGACGAAAAGTGTACACAGGATGTGCACTTGCCCAATGTAGGAGAAATATGGCTTAGTAAAACGTTTTCTTGGGCGAGTTGGTTTATAACTGAGAACGAAAATGGTAGTGCGAAAGAAACAAGGATAAAATGTGTACATAGGACAGGCATTTGCCCGATGTAGGAGAAATATGGCTTAGTAAAACATTTTCTTAGGTAAGTTGGTTCATAACTGAGAAAGAAAACGGTAGTGCAAAAGAAACAAGGATATAATGTGTACACAGGACGGGCATTTGCCCTATGTAGGAGAAATATGGCTTAGTAAAACGTTTTATTAAGCGACTTGGTTCATAACTGAGAAAGAAAACGGTAGTGCAAAAGAAACAAGGATGAAATGTGTACACAGGACGGGCATTTGCCCGATGTAGGAGAAATATGGCTTAGTAAAACGTTTTATTAAGCGACTTGGTTCATAACTGAGAAAGAAAACGGTAGTGCAAAAGAAACAAGGATAAAATGTGTACATAGGACGGGCATTTGCCCAATGTAGGAGAAATATGGCTTAGTAAAACATTTTCTTAGGTAAGTTGGTTCATAACTGAGAAAGAAAATGGTAGTGCAAGAGAAACAAGGATAAAATGTGTACATAGGACGGGCACTTGCCCAGTGTAGGAGAAATATGGCTTAGTAAAACGTTTTCTTAAGCGACTTGGTTCATAACTGAGAAAGAAAACGGTAGTGCAAAAGAAACAAGGACGAAAAGTGTACACAGGATGTGCACTTGCCCAGTGTAGGAGAAATATGGCTTAGTAAAACATTTTCTTTAGCAAGTTGGTTCATAACTGATAAAGAAAACGGTAGTGCGAAAAAAACGAGGATGAGATGTGCACACAGGATGGGCACGTGCTCAGTGTAGGAGAAATATGGCTTATTAAAACATTTTCTTATGCGAGTTGGTTCATAACTCAGAAAGAAAACGGTAGTGCGAAAGAAACGAGGACGAGATGGGCACATAGGATGGGCACTTGCCAATGTAGGAGAAATATGCCTTTGTAAAACATTTTCTTAGGCAAGTTGGTTCATAACTGAAAAAGAAAATGGTAGTGCGAAAGAAACGAGGACGAGATGGGCACATAGGACGGGCATTTGCCCAATGTAGGAGAAATATGGCTTAGTAAAACATTTTCTTAGGTAAGTTGGTTCATAACTGAGAAAGAAAACGGTAGTGCAAAAGAAACAAGGATAAAATGTGTACACAGGACGGGCACTTGCCCAATGTAGGAGAAATATGGCTTAGTAAAACGTTTTCTTAAGCGACTTGGTTCATAACTGAGAAAGAAAACGGTAGTGCAAAAGAAAGAAGGACGAAAAGTGTACACAGGATGTGCACTTGCCCAATGTAGGAGAAATATGGCTTAGTAAAACGTTTTCTTGGGCGAGTTGGTTTATAACTGAGAACGAAAACGGTAGTGCGAAAGAAACAAGGATAAAATGTGTACATAGGACAGGCATTTGCCCGATGTAGGAGAAATATGGCTTAGTAAAACATTTTCTTAGGTAAGTTGGTTCATAACTGAGAAAGAAAACGGTAGTGCAAAAGAAACAAGGATAAAATGTGTACATAGGACGGGCACTTGCCCAATGTAGGAGAAATATGGCTTAGTAAAACATTTTCTTAGGTAAGTTGGTTCATAACTGAGAAAGAAAACGGTAGTGCAAAAGAAACAAGGATAAAATGTGTACATAGGACGGGCATTTGCCCAATGTAGGAGAAATATGGCTTAGTAAAACATTTTCTTAGGTAAGTTGGTTCATAACTGAGAAAGGAAACGGTAGTGCAAAAGAAACAAGGATAAAATGTGTACATAGGACGGGCACTTGCCCAGTGTAGGAGAAATATGGCTTAGTAAAACATTTTCTTTAGCAAGTTGGTTCATAACTGATAAAGAAAACGGTAGTGCGAAAAAAACGAGGATGAGATGTGCACACAGGATGGGCACGTGCTCAGTGTAGGAGAAATATGGCTTAGTAAAACATTTTCTTATGCGAGTTGGTTCATAACTCAGAAAGAAAACGGTAGTGCGAAAGAAACGAGGACGAGATGGGCATATAGGATGGGCACTTGCCAATGTAGGAGAAATATGGCTTAGTAAAACATTTTCTTAGGCAAGTTGGTTCATAACTGAAAAAGAAAATGGTAGTGCGAAAGAAACGAGGACGAGATGGGCACATAGGACGGGCATTTGCCCAATGTAGGAGAAATATGGCTTAGTAAAACATTTTCTTAGGTAAGTTGGTTCATAACTGAGAAAGAAAACGGTAGTGCAAAAGAAACAAGGATAAAATGTGTACACAGGACGGGCACTTGCCCAATGTAGGAGAAATATGGCTTAGTAAAACGTTTTCTTAAGCGACTTGGTTCATAACTGAGAAAGAAAACGGTAGTGCAAAAGAAACAAGGACGAAAAGTGTACACAGGATGTGCACTTGCCCAATGTAGGAGAAATATGGCTTAGTAAAACGTTTTCTTGGGCGAGTTGGTTTATAACTGAGAACGAAAACGGTAGTGCAAAAGAAACAAGGATAAAATGTGTACATAGGACGGGCACTTGCCCAGTGTAGGAGAAATATGGCTTAGTAAAACATTTTCTTTAGCAAGTTGGTTCATAACTGATAAAGAAAACGGTAGTGCGAAAAAAACGAGGATGAGATGTGCACACAGGATGGGCACATGCTCAGTGTAGGAGAAATATGGCTTAGTAAAACATTTTCTTATGCGAGTTGGTTCATAACTCAGAAAGAAAACGGTAGTGCGAAAGAAACGAGGACGAGATGGGCACATAGGATGGGCACTTGCCAATGTAGGAGAAATATGGCTTAGTAAAACATTTTCTTAGGCAAGTTGGTTCATAACTGAAAAAGAAAATGGTAGTGCGAAAGAAACGAGGACGAGATGGGCACATAGGACGGGCATTTGCCCAATGTAGGAGAAATATGGCTTAGTAAAACATTTTCTTAGGTAAGTTGGTTCATAACTGAGAAAGAAAACTGTAGTGCAAAAGAAACAAGGATAAAATGTGTACACAGGACGGGCACTTGCCCAATGTAGGAGAAATATGGCTTAGTAAAACGTTTTCTTAAGCGACTTGGTTCATAACTGAGAAAGAAAACGGTAGTGCAAAAGAAACAAGGACGAAAAGTGTACACAGGATGTGCACTTGCCCAATGTAGGAGAAATATGGCTTAGTAAAACGTTTTCTTGGGCGAGTTGGTTTATAACTGAGAACGAAAACGGTAGTGCGAAAGAAACAAGGATAAAATGTGTACATAGGACAGGCATTTGCCCGATGTAGGAGAAATATGGCTTAGTAAAACATTTTCTTAGGTAAGTTGGTTCATAACTGAGAAAGAAAACGGTAGTGCAAAAGAAACAAGGATAAAATGTGTACATAGGACGGGCACTTGCCCAATGTAGGAGAAATATGGCTTAGTAAAACTTAGGTAAGTTGGTTCATAACTGAGAAAGAAAACGGTAGTGCAAAAGAAACAAGGATAAAATGTGTACATAGGACGGGCATTTGCCCAATGTAGGAGAAATATGGCTTAGTAAAACATTTTCTTAGGTAAGTTGGTTCATAACTGAGAAAGAAAATGGTAGTGCAAGAGAAACAAGGATAAAATGTGTACATAGGACGGGCACTTGCCCAGTGTAGGAGAAATATGGCTTAGTAAAACGTTTTCTTAAGCGACTTGGTTCATAACTGAGAAAGAAAACGGTAGTGCAAAAGAAACAAGGACGAAAAGTGTACACAGGATGTGCACTTGCCCAATGTAGGAGAAATATGGCTTAGTAAAACGTTTTCTTGGGTGAGTTGGTTTATAACTGAGAACGAAAACGGTAGTGCGAAAGAAACAAGGATAAAATGTGTACATAGGACAGGCATTTGCCCGATGTAGGAGAAATATGGCTTAGTAAAACATTTTCTTAGGTAAGTTGGTTCATAACTGAGAAAGAAAACGGTAGTGCAAAAGAAACAAGGATAAAATGTGTACACAGGACGGGCATTTGCCCTATGTAGGAGAAATATGGCTTAGTAAAACGTTTTATTAAGCGACTTGGTTCATAACTGAGAAAGAAAACGGTAGTGCAAAAGAAACAAGGATGAAATGTGTACACAGGACGGGCATTTGCCCGATGTAGGAGAAATATGGCTTAGTAAAACGTTTTATTAAGCGACTTGGTTCATAACTGAGAAAGAAAACGGTAGTGCAAAAGAAACAAGGATGAAATGTGTACACAGGACGGGCATTTGCCCTATGTAGGAGAAATATGGCTTAGTAGAACATTTTTTTAAGCGAGTTGGATCATAACTGAGAAAAAAAACGGTAGTGCAAAAGAAACAAGGATAAAATGTGTACATAGGACGGGCACTTGCCCAGTGTAGGAGAAATATGGCTTAGTAAAACATTTTCTTTAGCGAGTTGGTTCATAACTGAGAAAGAAAACGGTGGTGCAAAAGAAACACGGATAAAATGTGTACATAGGACGGGCACTTGCCCAATGTAGGAGAAATATGGCTTAGTAAAACATTTTTTTTAAGCGAGTTGGTTCATAACTGAGAAAGAAAACAGGAGTGCAAAAGAAACAAGGATAAAATGTGTACATAGGACGGGCACTTGCCCAGTGTACGAGAAATATGGCTTAGTAAAACATTTTCTTTAGCGAGTTGGTTCATAACTGATAAAGAAAACGGTAGTGCGAAAAAAACGAGGATGAGATGTGCACACAGGATGGGCACGTGCTCAGTGTAGGAGAAATATGGCTTAGTAAAACATTTTCTTTAGCGAGTTGGTTCATAACTGAGAAAGAAAACGGTGGTGCAAAAGAAACAAGGATAAAATGTGTACATAGGACGGGCACTTGCCCAATGTAGGAGAAATATGGCTTAGTAAAACATTTTTTTTAAGCGAGTTGGTTCATAACTGAGAAAGAAAACAGTAGTGCAAAAGAAACAAGGATAAAATGTGTACATAGGACGGGCACTTGCCCAGTGTAGGAGAAATATGGCTTAGTAAAACATTTTCTTTAGCAAGTTGGTTCATAACTGATAAAGAAAACGGTAGTGCGAAAAAAACGAGGATGAGATGTGCACACAGGATGGGCACGTGCTCAGTGTAGGAGAAATATGGCTTAGTAAAACATTTTGTTATGCGAGTTGGTTCATAACTCAGAAAGAAAACGGTAGTGCGAAAGAAACGAGGACGAGATGGGCACATAGGATGGGCACTTGCCAATGTAGGAGAAATATGGCTTAGTAAAACATTTTCTTAGGCAAGTTGGTTCATAACTGAAAAAGAAAATGGTAGTGCGAAAGAAACGAGGACGAGATGGGCACATAGGACGGGCATTTGCCCAATGTAGGAGAAATATGGCTTAGTAAAACATTTTCTTTGGTAAGTTGGTTCATAACTGAGAACGAAAACTGTAGTGCAAAAGAAACAAGGATAAAATGTGTACACAGGACGGGCACTTGCCCAATGTAGGAGAAATATGGCTTAGTAAAACGTTTTCTTAGGTAAGTTGGTTCATAACTGAGAAAGAAAACGGTAGTGCAAAAGAAACAAGGATAAAATGTGTACATAGGACGGGCACTTGCCCAATGTAGGAGAAATATGGCTTAGTAAAACATTTTTTTAAGCGAGTTGGTTCATAACTGAGAAAGAAAACGGTAGTGCAAAAGAAACAAGGATAAAATGTGTACATAGGACGGGCACTTGCCCAGTGTAGGAGAAATATGGCTTAGTAAAACATTTTCTTTAGCAAGTTGGTTCATAACTGATAAAGAAAACGGTAGTGCGAAAAAAACGAGGACGAGATGTGCACACAGGATGGGCACGTGCTCAGTGTAGGAGAAATATGGCTTAGTAAAACATTTTCTTATGCGAGTTGGTTCATAACTCAGAAAGAAAACGGTAGTGCGAAAGAAACGAGGATGAGATGGGCACATAGGATGGGCACTTGCCAATGTAGGAGAAATATGGCTTAGTAAAACATTTTCTTAGGCAAGTTGGTTCATAACTGAAAAAGAAAATGGTAGTGCGAAAGAAACTAGGACGAGATGGGCACACAGGATGGGCACTTGCCCAGTGTAGGAAAAATATGGCTTAGTAAATCATTTCCTTATGCGAGTTGGTTCATAACTCAAAAAGAAAACGGTAGTGCAAAAGAAACGAGGACGAGATGTGCACACAGGATGGGCACTAGCTCATTGTAGGAGAAATATCACTTAGTAAAACATTTTATTGGACGAGTTGATTTATAACTGAGAAGAAAGGAAAATGGTAGTGTGAAAGAAACGAGGACGATGTGCTCACAAAATTGGCACTAGCTCAATGTAGGAGAAATATGGCTTAGTAAAACATTTTCTTGGGCAAGTTAGTTCGTAATTAAGACGAAAAAGAGTAGTGTGAACAATACAGGGGCGAGATGTGTACACAGGATAGGTGCTCCCCCAAGAAAATGTTTTACTGAGCCATATTTCTTCTACATTATGTAAGCACCTGTGCTGTGTTTCCTGTACAGTGGAATCTAGTTGATACGATTCTGCATAATACATTTTTCTTGACTGCACCTATTTCTTTTTTTTTTTTCTGGCTAACATCCCCTTCGAGCAATGTATTTTCATTTGGTTATTGCGATGGAATTTCCAGCTGAAATTGGATAATACGACTGCAGTAGTGTGCTCTTGCTGGTATTTTTAAAACTCATGGCTTTGTATTCGAGTGTACCAGCCTAAATAACAATCGAACAGCCCACAAACAACGTGTTAAGCCGCAGCCACACTTTAGGAAAAACACACATGGCATGCCAGTGCAGGTAAAACTGCTGCGGCAGTGCGGCGACATGGACTGGTGGTGCGCAGCTGCTCAGTTGCATGAGGAAATGGCGGCTTCTTTTTCTTTTAACTTCCAGAAAGCTGTTTCATAGGCATTGAAAAAAAGCAAAGTTCAGTGCAAACTGAAGAGCTATTTCAACGTTGCTGAATAAAAGTGTGTTGGCACTTCAGTGCGTAGAACGCCACACGAACTTTGTAGTGTTCAGCGCACTGAAGTGCCAACACCTGACGCCGCACCCTACGCCACATGAACCTTCGCTATTCAATTTGTCACCGAGTATGCCTATTTTCACACTTTTTGGAGTTCACTTTGGATAATACAATTTTCGGATTGTACATTATATTTTCTGGCTCTCGTGATGAACGTACCAACGAGATTCCACTTTATTGTGTAATATGCAGTGTGGCATTGTGATTAGTACAAAACCATAAGAGGTGCTTTTGGCCTGAGTATGTCTAATGCACATGTAAAAAATGGCACATGTCCTGTTTCTTAAAATATAGTTAACAAATTTGACATGGATTACAGTAATGCTAATAGCATCTAGTGGTCATATCACTGTTGTGTTATCGCATTGCTGTAACCGTCACTCTATATCAGTGCATCATGAAAATTTCTTCTTGTAGACTGAAGAATCCCCAGAAAAAGCATTGGGGATATCTGCGAGTGTATTCTCAGTTTTGGTACTAAAGTGTTCAGGTCCTTTGCTAATATTTTATGTGAGACGGGTCCATAACAATCCAAGTGTACATGCAATAGACTGAATTTAAGGTGCACATATTTTTGGAAATCTGTGTTACCACAATTCCGGCTTGGCAAACATTTACTGCATCTAGAGGAAACCTAGCTGTGCAGTTCAGCAGAGAAACAGAGTACAGGCTGCTTACTTAAAAGGCAGCAACACTGTGGGGCCCTTCGAGCTCTTTCTTTTGCCAACTGAGTGTGCTGGCATCATTTTACCACTCCACACACATCCTTGACTTGCCTTGTACATCTGCTGGACAAGCAGCTGGAGCTGTCCCTGCAGCTTGGCCTGGTGGATATCCTGTTCGCTTACGCCTACAACAAGCGGGTCACTGAGGGCGAAGATACGGTCAGTTTGCTACCTGTCACTCCCTTTGAACAGTACAGCTGCTCTCGCAAAATTTGCAGTCGTGAACAAAGGCCAGCACTTACTCAGGCAGGACAGGATGGTAGGGGAATGTAATACAGTAGACTTTTATTACTTCAATGCAATACCACTCCACACACATCCTTGACTTGCCTTGTACATCTGCTGGACAAGCAGCTGGAGCTGTCCCTGCAGCTTGGCCTGGTGGATATCCTGTTCGCTTACGCCTACAACAAGCGGGTCACTGAGGGCGAAGATACGGTCAGTTTGCTACCTGTCACTCCCTTTGAACAGTACAGCTGCTCTCGCAAAATTTGCAGTCGTGAACAAAGGCCAGCACTTACTCAGGCAGGACAGGATGGTAGGGGAATGTAATACAGTAGACTTTTATTACTTCAATGCAAACAGGATCGACGAAATTGATGGAATTGTCTTGTAGGTTGAATTAAACAAGATGCATAAAAAACGGCGAAACACTATACCTATTTGGCAGTATTTGCCATATTCTAACATGCTCCCGAATCAAACGCGTGCCCGCTTTTTATGTATCCGAAATGGAGATGTAACGCAGGAATGACAATAAAGCACCTAAACAAAGCGGAAATCTAATGCACACCCTATTATTTAGTTACAAAAATGGCTAACGGTCTAATATGTGTTGCAATATGGTGGCTGGTTTTCTTAAGTTAGCTTTGCTGCTACACAGCGTTGTTATGCGGTAAAGCGTACAAACACCGCAAAGGTGGTTTTGATTTCGTCATCAGTTGCACTGTGCCGACCATTTGACTCAATTTTTTCGGGGAAAAAAGATGCACGTTAGAGTCAGATAAGTACTGTAATCGGTTGTTGCGAGTTGCGCTATTGCCTGAAAATTTGTGTCTTCCATGCATTCACTGTCCGTGCTAAGCTCCACCAGGACAGATGGTGACATTAATGGGGTCACTATTCGGGTCACCATAGGTTCAGGGGCATGCATGTTGACTAGTCAAGTTCGAATTATCTGGTGAAGGGTAATTTTGGGATCGAAATAACAAAAGCTTGCACCCATAGAAACGCATGGGCACTGGTTGGGACCTTCAGTTGGGATGAAATCAACCAAAAAGTGAAGTGAAGAAGTGAACTGGAGTTGAATCAACAGAAGTCTACTGTATTTTTTTTTTTTAGTGGTGGGAATGCTGTGCCAATTGTGCCGATCTGTGCTGACTGGAATTTCTTGCTTCATACTGCTCCAAAGGGGCCTCTCTTTTCTACCTAAATTGTGCCGCTGCGGCACCACAACATAATTTTGTTGGTGTGAAACTCGGGACGCTGCCATGCAATACAGCACAAAGTGTGGCACCACTGCATTCGTTCACGGCATTACAGCCAGCCAGACTATCATTGTGGCAGCTGACAGAATGGAATTAATTTCTATTTTTATGTGCCAACAATGAGGCGTGCATGAGGTTACGAGTTGGGTGGCCATGCTGGCTCTGCGACTGCATGATCAACACAGTAGTTTTATGCATCAAGAACAGGCGCATGATGGCACTCTGTCATATGTAAGAGGCATGTGGCGCAGAAAGGAAGAAGAGGACGATGCGCACGTAACGGTCCGAACGGCACGAGCTCCCGAGGCGCGTGACCTGAGCTGTGATCGAGGGAGAAGCGGCATCGAGCTGGGATTATCGACGTGTCTCTGGGCCAATAAGGTTGTAGTGTCAGCATCACACTGGCAACGGGAGCCATGGATGTTCGGTCAAGTCCGTGACGCTGGTGGTCCAGTGTGTGGCCGTCGACCTTGGCGACGTTCGAGCGAGGCTCCTTGGACCTGCTGCAGCTTCTCACGGCAGTGCCGGGCACTCCAAGAAGGATCCTCCTTCAGAGGCAGACCAGCATGTATGATAGTCCCCGGAGCGTCTAGTCGGCACTCGAAGAAGTAGCGGTTGAAGCCGAAGTTAGGCCTAACTGGTGAGGCCGGGGTGCCACGTCAACAACGGAGCTCGGGACACTGGCATCAGAGACGGACGAGTTGACTGGCTAACACCAAGGCAGCAATGTTTACGGAGTTGGCGAGAACACTGACTATGCTGAAGATCCAGCACGCTTCGGACTCTGAAGATACGTGGGACGACAAAAGTCAGTAAGAACGGTCCTTTCTAGTAGCGTAGCAGCCACAGGCTAGGGTGGCCTGACTTGTGCGTAGCGAACACGAAGGACTAACATAGCCAGTAATAAGGACATGTTTAGTGATTCTCAAGTAGGTTGCATAAGTGGTTGCATAAGTTGCATAAGGTTGCATTTCTTCATTGTGTTTTAGTTTGAATGAGCTTTATTTTGAGTTTGTAGAGTGTAATTAAAATCTGTTTGCGGTGCTGCTCTGCGTCTCCCAACCCCATTTCTCGTAAGATCTGCACGCCCCTGAAATTGGTGACACACGACACACTCTGTAGACAAAAATGTAATGAGGGTCCACCTCACCTATTCCTGTTGCTTGCTTGCAATTCACTGTGCCTTATTACATATTTTTCAAGAGCACTTTACATTAGAGAGTTTTAGAATAGGGGCCCCAATATTTTGGGGCCCCAAAGAGCTTTGCGGGTGTTAGCGTTGGGACACGCAGGAGTGACGAGTTTTAGAATAGGGCTTTGCGTTTGCGGATAGCGTCTTGCGCTGACAGCGCCACTACGGCGTCTAAGAAAAACGATTAAAAATGATTAAATAAAATATACCATTTTATGATATGAATAGTAATTTTGACATGCGTGTATTCGCGTTTAATTACAATTTAGAGGTTATTCTTTAAGCAGCAATGCTCAGTTGTGCTTAGTTTTGAGCAACAAAACCAACTTTACGTGCCTTCACCAGCCAAGCTTAGCCGTGTTAGGCCTACGAGCCATAAAATCCACACTCGAATTCGGAATCAGCGGCGTCTAATGAATCAATCTTCATAACACATGCTAGTTGAGAGAAAGCGATAACTGCAGTCATTTCTCCTAGCTGGCGAACTTCACGCGTTACCACGAATCGAACCCAGTTTGGTGCTAGGTTAGAGCCGTTGCTTCGATGGGTGCCGCCATGTTTGTTGACGCAAAGCTTTTGGGAACGCTATTTGAACTCCCGCTAAATCGGTGAAATAGCGTTCCCAACGCAAAACCCAAACGCAGTTTGCGTCTCGCGCATGCGCAGTGGCTTCGACGCTATTTCTTTGGGGCCCCAAAGCGTTTGGGGCCCCTATTCTAAAACTCTCTATTGTTGAATTCAGCATGGGGCATTATAAGCACACACATAGTGACCAGGTTTCGGACTTCAGTTTATGCTCTGTGTCATGTACATCTTTTGTAACTAATACATGTATGTTTGGTAAAGCTCGTGGTAAAAAAGTTGGATGGAAACGAGCAAGTTTCTACTCTCGCACAAGATTTGTTCATGGTGTAGGTTTCTCCTTCATAATGGCACTTGCAGTGTGCTCAAAAACTGTTTGAGCTGTTTCTCACTAAGCCAGAATTGGTGGTGACTTTTGTAAATTAGGTCTGCATACAGCATGCAGCACTTGATTGGGTGGCCTTCAACTGTGCATGTTCCATTTTTTGCCATTGGCTTTGTTCTTTGGTCAGTGGGCATTTGACTAAACAGTCATATTCTGATACTGCACCTGGTCACTACCATGTGGCAGTATTCACTCTCTGCAAAGACAGCATGGTTTTTGTTTGAGAGAAGAACTGAGTCTCTTGGAATTTTCTCTTTGGCTTCTCTCATCCAGGTGGAGTCTGGTTGGAACATAAGCAAGATCAGTGCAACGCTGTCATGGTTTGAGGTAAGCATTTAATATTGCTCTTTTGCTTTGCACACACATATATGTGGCATCTGAAGTGGTTGTGCGGGAACACTTAAGCTGTAGCTGTTGCACCCATTTTCTTGAATGTTGCACAGAAATAGTGTTTGTAACCACTGGAGAAGAGTCAGGTGAGAAAAGAGTGGTTAAGATTTTCTGTGTTTGCCTGACTTATGTTAAACATAAAAAACCACCGTTCTGACACAGCTGCAGTGATCCGAGCAGACACATCAGCATAACTCAAAATGTTCACTGAACACAAGTTTCGAGGTTTGTTGCAAGTATGTGATATGTGCTGGTATATGCTTATGTACAACTCCTGCGGGACCCGCCGTGGTTGCTCAGTGGCTATGGTGTTAGACTGCTGAGCACGAGGTCGCGGTATCGGATCCCGGCCACGGCGGCCGCATTTCGATGGGGGCAAAATGCAAAAACACCCGTGTACTTAGATTTAGGTGCACGTTAAAGAACCCCAGGTGGTCGAAATTTCTGGAGTCCTCCACTACAACGTGCCTCATAATCAGAAAGTGGTTTTGTCACGTAAAACCCCATAATATAATTTTTTAATTTAACTCCTGTGGGGACGGTAGAGTATCCACCTCCCGTGCAAGAGGACCGTGGTTCAAATCCCGGTGCCGCGCAATTCTCCACCGGAAAATACAATAAAAGACGTGTTGAGAAAATTGCACAAACAGGCCTGGAGTGCGGCCTGATCCCAGTGACCAGAACCGGTAACGCACTCTCTCACCAGAGCAGGATTGGCCACCCTGGTGCAGTACTTGGCCACAACCTCCTATATGAATACAACAATCAAACCCCAGCCCTACATCACCGGGGTAGTTGGAGAAGTATGGGAGAGGCCTTTGCCCTGCAGTGGGCGTAACTAGGATGATGATGATGATGATGATGATGATGATGATGCTTACATGTAGATTGGGAGTCCTACAGTGATCATCACCATCAACAGGCCGTTATCTTGGCAAAGATGACATTGCTAGTTCCGGACAAGTATCCCAGACATGTGCAGGCTCTTATCAAGCTTTATCTTTTGGACAGACGGCAAACAGCTTTTGTCATTTCTACCATAGTGCTGTGGATTCTTCCGCACCCAGTATTTTCTAAAAGCTGTCAATAAAATTGAAGTAGCTTAAGGCTTAATAAGAAAGTTGTATCCATCCATCCATTAAGGCTTAAAACCACGTTGCGTGTAGTGTCCCTGTAATACAGTAGAATCTCGTTGATGTTTTCTTTAAAAACATGAGAAAAAGTGTACGAACTGGGAAAACGTGATACAAGCTCATTAAAAATTTTGGTGCACTCAACTGTAGTTGACATCTACATAATTAGAGGCATCGCATAAATTGTTGCAGCACATGACGCCGACGGGCGCTGAGCTGGTGGGACCTGAGCAGGCCAAGACATGTGTTGTCATTGTTGCGGCTTCGGCAAGCATACATTTATGCTCCTTAAATTCGGCCTGGGTCAGCAGCTTCTTTGAGCAGGGAATTGTGGCTGGAAGTTTTGACATGCCCATTTGGTGCAAGTTATTGTGGCACGAGATGCTAACACATGTTGAGCTGGTAGGATCTGCGCAACCCAAGACACACATTGTCATGTTCCTATTGCATGGTGTTTTAAAACGGCAATGGAAAATCGAAACAAAATCAAGCTGCTTGGCAATAGATGGATGGATGGAAAAACTTTAATAAGGTCCATCGGGATGTACACTAGCGGGCTGCTCCCACGTCGGTACAGAAAGACCTAGCCTCTCTGCCACATCGCGGGCCCGTTGGACTGCCCATAGTTGGGATTCAAAATCGGGACTGTGTAGGGCAGCCTCCCACTTGGATGACGTAACATCTTCGTCGCCCTGTAACACAGGGCACCGCTAGAGCATATGGTCTAAGTTGGCAAAGTCTGAGCAAAGCGTGCAAGTGTTTGACGTTTGAATTTCAGGACACATCCAGTGTAAGGGGGCGGGGCTAGGGTATGCCCCGACTTGCAAGAGTCTCAATGTCAATGTCTGAGGCCTGTTCAAGTTACTGTGCAGCAGTGGATACTTCCGCCTCCCCAGATAAAAGTACTTTGTGAGTTCATTGTACGACGCAGGGGGATCTCTATTGTCTGGAATCTCAGCACCGCGCCACCTAGCTACGTGGTCGACGACTCCTCGCGTAGCTCTGTGGGCCGACTCGTTGAGGTTGAACGGGGCGTCCTTGATCTGTCCCATGTGAGCAAGAGGAACCAGACAATTGTGTATTGCTTGATTTCTTTGTCCCGCAGGATCTGCAAGACCAGTTTCTAGGTGGTGCCCTTGGCAAATGCTTGGATTGTCGAAGTCACTGTATATCGTCGTTCTCCCATCGTGCAGCAAAGCCAATGCTATTGAGGCCTGTTCTACAACCTTGACCCCCGCCGTCCGGACCATCGAGGAGTTTATTATTTGCCCTTCTTGATCGACGCTGACTGTAGCGAATGCCTTTCTGTCAGGGTACAGGGCTGCATCGTCAAAACAGCCACTCCGAGCCCGTGTGCCAGCCTCTTCCAGGAGGGCTTTAGCGTTAGCCCTTCGTCTGCTCACATTGTACTCAGGGTGGACATTCTGAGGAATGGGGGCAACGGTAGTGCGCTCTCTCTGTTCTCGAGGTATGCTGCAGAAATTGGTCTCGATCTCCATTGTGGGAACTCCAAGCTCTCTCTGGATGTTTCTCCCGGCACTGGTTGAAGACAGTCTGGTAAACTGTGCCCTCTCCTGTGACTCCGCTATCTCTTCTAGCATGTTGTGCATGCCGAGGTGGAGCAGTCGCTCCTAGCTCGTGTACATGGGAAGTCCGAGGGCTCTCTTTACAGCCTTCCTTATCAACGTGTTCAGCTTGTTCATGTCCGACCTCTGCCAGTTGTGGATGGCCACGACGTATGTAAAGTAACGCATCACGAAAGCATGAACCAGCCGGACGAGGTTGTCTTCACTCAGTCCTTGCTGCCGGTTGGTAACCCATCTTATCAACTTGATGGCATTGTCCGCTTTCTTGGTGAGCTTCAGTACCATCTGGTTATTGGAGCTGTTTGATTCGATCATCATACCCAGACCCCGGTGAGAGTCCACCCTGGGGATGAGACAGCCCTCACTTGTCCTTAGAGTAATGCCGATGTCCTCTACAGGCATCCAACCTTTCGGTTTGGGGCCCCTGCGCTTGGGCCTGTATAGTAGTAGCTCTGATTTCCATGGTGAGCATCGGAGGCCAGTCGGTCTCAGGTAGTCTTCTGTGACCTGGATATGATGGATGGCAATTCAATCTAAGTCTGACAAGGTCATGGCGGAGAACAATACAACTTGGTCCGCACTACTAAAGCAACAGCCAAAGCCAGAACAACAGCGGAAGTCACAACCAAAGCTGCAGCCAATGCCACAGCCAATGCCACAGCCAATGCCACAGCCAGAGCTGGAACATCGTCAAGTGATACAGCTGCGCACCTCTGTAGAGTGCGCAGCATGTGGTGGGCGATGTTAGCATACAATGCTGGTGATGCCGCCAGTGTGAAACATGACACTAACGTCGCTCCGCCTGCAGGAGGGAATGGTGGCACATTTGGGTTATCGCAAATTAAAGTCATGCAGCACATTTCCAATGCCACTACACCCCACGTGCTGTCAAACAGATAGTTGGAGATGCTTATTGTAATAGGGTTGGTGGCAACAGCTGTGAATGTGGCATGCAACCACCTGGGAGGAGATTTGGTAGTACCTAAATAGTAACTACATGAGAAATGAGTAAAGCTTTAGCCCTGACCTTGGCTTTGGCTAAACTGGGCAAAGCCCAAGCCCTGACCAACACGGGATGAACATGCCATCAGTGGCGAGAGCGACCCACCAAGCCAATGATGCCTGCTTTATCCATGCTGCCACAGCTCTTGTCTGACGGCGATGCTCCCGATGCTGTCAGACTTCAAAGAACACTGATGCCTCTGTGAGGAGTACGCCCTATCCGACAACACCTTCTCCTCTGCCCCACAGGCCTGGCGTAATTCAATCTAAATCTGACAAGTTCATGGCGGAGAACAATACAACTTGGTCTGCACTATTAAAGCAACAGCCAAAACCAAAAAAACAGGGGAAGCCACAACCAAAGCCACAGCTGATCCCATAGACGGAGCCGTAACCAAGTCAAGTGATACAGCTGCACACCGCTGTAGAGTGCACAGCGCGGGTTCCTGACAAATTGCCCAAAGAAGACTGGCAAGTGGTTATGATACTTTGATCTCTCATGAATACTTTTCGAATGCTCTTGAATAATCTGCACACTCCGTCAGTGCAAAGTGCAATGGCGGCATTTTCACATTGCAAGGGTGGGCATGTACTGCGGGGAAGCTGCTGCAACAGGCAGTTACTGTTTTCAATCGTATGCACCTCGCACCTTGCCTTGTTTACATGGGATTTAGCGGCCAGGAAATGTATCGTACAGTTGCAATTTGGTGGTGTACTGAACTTTGTTACTGAAAGATTATGTTTTACAGGAACATACGAATCGATAAAAATGAACCATAACTATATTGGTCATTTTTTGTGTTCTCGATCGCGAACGATGGCGCCAAGAAATCGTATGTGACAGGATCGTATTGACAAGGTTCTGCATTTAGAGAGAGCAGCGCCACTCGCGCACAAGTGGGCATGGGTCCCCAAACAACATTGCTGCAACATCCAGCGAGCACTGCACAAGACGAACCCAAATGCCATTCTGTTGTAGAGCAATCAAGGAGGTTGTGCAGCTTTGCAAACTGCATTGTATTGTGCATAACACCTTGCCTTAACAATTGAAACAAAGGAAGGAACATTAATTGTATTGTGCATAACACCTTGCCTTAACAATTGAAACAAAGGAAGGAACATTACTTTGTTCCAATTTCCCCACTTAAATACATGCGAAATGCAGGACTAACGCTGTACTGATTTGAATTAAAGTTGCTGCATTTTAAAAGAGAAGGCTAAATTTTTGGCTAAATTGCCAAAAATCAGCTACTAAGGAAAAAACAAACAATAAATTTACAAATTCAGAACTCAGTAGCAAAACCATATATTGCAGAAAAATGCTGCGTCTTCTTCAACAGCTAAGGAATGCTGTAATTTCGTTACTGTACACTATCCCAGGATGTTCCATTGTTAAGCTTCCTAAAATCTTCACTGCATTTAGGAGTTCTGGTCCTTGGAGCAGACGGTCAGGAGCTGTTTTCGGCGGTGCCTCACCTACCCACTGTACCGTCACTGGGGTCTCACTTATGCTGTGCTCGGGGATGTCATTCAAATCCTGCAGCTGGGTAAGTATTGCAGTGCCTGATACGCTCTGGGTGTTCTAATCCTATTATGTGCCTTTGGGGCTCAGTTTACATGAACAGGGTGTCTACCAACCGGGAAAACTGGGAATTCTCAGGGATATCAAGTAGTCTGAAAGAACTCTGGGAATTCGTGCCTCTATCAGAGAAAATTGGCTGTAATTTTATTGCGAGGGTCGAAAGTCGCAGTAATGCTGGCTGTAATGCTGTAAGAGACAGGAATCGTAATGAATAGTCTTTTACACCCTGTAGTCGGCTGGAGGAGTTGCCAGTGTACAGTCAATGACGGACTTTCCGGATTCCCGGTAATTTGGATGGATTTGCGGCACCACCACGTACCCCATAGAGTCAATATATCAGAATGTCTCAAATTTCGGACGCAAGAAACATTCCCCGTCTAATTTCCTGGACTTTTTGCCGTGACCGCAGGTCCGAAACGGCATTAATCAAAGCCGCCACCGCAGCCATTTTGATTACTTCACCGGCTTGAACCGGCGCTCTCGCACGCAGATCCGCTGCAGCCGTAGCCGCCAATGCTGCAACGCTAGGCCTAGCTGCTTCGACGTTTGCTATGAAGCTTCTTGCCGCTGGGTGCCGCGTTTTTTATTGAAAGAATTCGCTGCTGTCAGCAATGGCACAAACTCCGCCTTCGTGGTCCTCGCGATTGGCTTAGAAGCTTGGAAAGCACTGTGCAATGCACAATTCCGGATCCAGAAAGTCAGCTTTGCCTTTGTACAGAAATGTTACTTGGTGAAGCATACGCAGATGTATTGCAGTGAAGCATAACAAGCATGAAAAGGGGCTATTGCGATGGGACTCTGTATGTGTTCCTTAATGATACACGTGTGCACCCGGTATTTCCTGTCGCAGTACGAGCACCGATATGCCTAATACGTGTACTGACAGGCCTTCAGAGAATTTTCTAATGTGCCTGTGGCTGTTTGAGCCCTGAAGGGCAGTAAATGACATGCATTTATTTTTTCCAACTGGCTGATCTTTTGGATGTATTTGCGGCCCCCAGGGAGTTCGAAAAAATCGGACGTGGACTGTGCAACTTACCAAAAAGATGGTTCAAATGGTCCGTAAGGCGAACTAGTGGTGGAAGGAGGACAAGAACAGAAAGGACCTATGCATTGAGGAATGAACGGGAAAGGAAGCATGCTGCCGCCTTTTTGAAGGAGCTTGAGCTAAAAAAACAAAGTGTTGGCTGATGCCGAGATGCAGGTGTCTCCCTTCATCCAAAATAAAATAAACTCTTTAAAGCAGTGAAACACAACACTGAGGTGTCATGCACGGGCTGAGAGTACAGTATGTCAGGACATTCGAGGTTTACTTACGAGCTGTTGAGAGAGAATCTCAATTGTGCCAGAGTTCGGGCCTCATACCACTGAGGTTGCTATCAGTTGATAGAAATAGCTCATATTTGAAAGTATTTTCTTCTGTATTTATCTCCCTTTTATTTGTATTTGAGAATATCCAACTTGATTTGCAATTTTTTTCGAAGACATTTTATTTTGTGTGCATTTTACTAACCCCTCCCTTGTATTCTTTTTTTGAATCGCATAAACACTACTCCATTGCATTGCCCTTTTTAAAAAAATTTTTTCATATGCTGACTAGGGAGTGACAGCATCGGGCAATATGGTTTCAGCCCGTCTTGACATAAAACATAGTTCTGCACCACTCGGGGAATTTCGCAAAGGCACTCAGGGAAAACCTGGAAAAATCAGGGAATTTGGAAATGTCAACTTTGTAGATACCCTGATGAAACATGCCGGGTCGAGTTCACAGTACAGTTGTTAGTTTTCTCATAGGTGTGTTAGCCAGTATGAGTCTCCAAAGGTAATACTGCTTACACCTTTCATTGCAGCTTTGATGTGGGGCTAGAAACATGTTTGTGTTGATTGTTCATAGGACTGCGGAGGATTAAGTGCCTCATCGTAGCACCATTAATGGTTTCCATGACTTTCGCTGATTATGATGCACCCATGGTATTTGTGAGTGCACTCTGACAGACTTGGCCTTGGTTGCAAGTTTTCTTTACATACTTCCAAGGCTTGGCTTGCGCTTTAGCAAAAGTATCATGGCCTGTACATTATTTTCTGACCAATTTTTGTATGTTGGGATGACATTAAGCTGATAAAATCAATGATGAAAATGTTACCTTGAAGGGAAAAGTGACAGTACATATTAAAAAAAAAATGTTCCTCCTCAAATTCTGTATTAATACAATAACCATAGAATAATGGTAGTTTCTCACTTTTCAGCAATTCTTTTTTTTTAAGCAATGTTTGCATTGGTACAATGTGAAGCAAAGGTCATCCATTTTTTTTTTTTTTTAACAGAGGCATAGTTGCCTAATGTGAGATGAATATGCCAGCTGTCACTTGAGAGTAGCTGCAGGCAGCGACAAATTGGTTGCGTGGGCTCCATTGCCTTTGTCTTTGTGCATTTTTCTTGTTAGTACTAGGGAAGTTCAGCGACCACTTTCTAAGACTCAGTTTTTGTGTGATCATGCTCTTTCCAGGTCCCCGGTATGTTCTCAGATGCCTTCTTGAAATCCATGGCATATTCAGCCATCATGACTCCAGGTACATCCTTAATGATCTATATATCACAGACTATGCAGTGTGGATACAGTCCATTAGGTGAGCTTTACCTTTCTTTTTCCTCGTAGTTTGCATGCTTTCTTGTCCTAGTGCCATGAAGTGATTTGTGCTCAATCATTTTGTAGAGCCTATGGCTGCTTTTCAGTTTTATGTAAAGTTGAACTTGTAGTCAAGTGTGAGCACGCGAGGGAGCTTGCAATGACTCTTCTTGCATGTGTAGAATATCTTGAACGGCATCAGGCCGTGAATCTTTTCCAACACAAACTTTGATAGTGCACCTTGTATAAGCATGGTTATTGTCAATCATATACTGCCCTTGCCATGCCTTTGAAGTGTATGCTCCCTCTTAATTGCAGTAGTCAATATGCAGATCACAAGCAGGTCTTTGCATAGTGCCTTCTTTCACTTGGCCTGTCATCACAAACTGTCACTGAGCAGCAAAAAGTAATGCTTGTCTCTGGGTGAGGGTCAAGCCAGCTGTTCTGACTACTGCGCGCACGAAGTGGTAAATCTCATTGTTTTGTTGCGTGTGCTTCAAGCAGCTTAACACGTTGCTGCTATATTCTTTCACTTGACTGCCAAGGGGCAGTGCTTGCAGCCAAAGATTCAGGAGCCTGAACCTTGTCCGGAGAGAAAGAGTAGCATGTTTTTCTGCTAATGGACATTTCCTCATGCCAGACCAACTGAGAAGTAGCACTATGCAAAGACCCGTGTGTGATCTGCATCATGACTGTTTCCGATAATAGGAAAGTGGGCAAGAAAGACTGCATGTAGATTTGTTTGCATGATGCATAATAAACCTGCAGCACTTTTCTGGGGAAATGTCAGTGAACGAGCAGTCTCCACGCATTGTAATATGGTGCCAACACATTGTGAGATGCATAAATTATGCTGTGGTCAGGTGCTTGTGTAATGGCTTTCAAGTATTGCAAGGAAACATGGACAGCAAGTTGATCAGAAGGGTCTGCTCTGTCATATGTGTTCTCCATTTGCATGCCATGACATCACAGCCAAGGAGATGGATATGGTGTATCCTTTTATCTGTAGGCATTACATAGTACATGAGCTTAGGAGCAGGCAATGGGCCAATAAGCCCTTGTGTGCTACCTTGTGGTGGTGGAAAGGCCACCAAGGAGACCTTTCTTAGAGGCCAATCCCACAGTGCACTGCGGGTGTGCGGTGCATCCTGGTCAAAAAGTGTACATCAAACGAGCAGGCTGGCATGGGGGGAGTATGAAACGAAGAAGGTGCTGCTTCTTTATTGATGCTCCTCATGACATAATTACACGTCTGCAATCGTCTAAATTTGTATTTTTATGCAAGAAATGTGAAAGAAATAACAAATTCACTGTGGATATCGCCAAGCAGCTGCCCTTTTGTGTAAAGCTAAACTTCGCCATTAACTTATTGCCTCTGTCGTTTAAAAATTTGTTTACGAAATGCAGCATTGTTGGACAGCACGTAGACGGCCAAAGAGACTGTCGCTTGCTGTAAAAAAAGGTATATAGCTGTTCTAGTGCCACAGTGTTCTAATAAAAGAAGTGCATACAATGTGCCGTTATAGAAACGGCCAGGGTTCTTCCTGCTCACAGGTAGAGCGCTACATGTATTCTTATTTCTAATTGAAAAAAAATTTTTAAAGTTGTGTATGCTCTTGTCTCTTTCATGAGAAAACATCTTTCATGCAAAAACATTGTACTAGGATCGATTTTATGGCCTGAGCACTTCCAAAATTGTTTTCATGTGCTGTGATCCACCCAAATTGGGCAGTAGCTTGCAATATGGTCATTGGTCACAATTAAGTGCCTTTGTTGTTGCTTCAACATGCAAAAATTTTTTAAAGTGATTTTAATCAGTTGTAATGCATCAAAAGTTAATAGGGCCTTTTCCTTACGTGTTTGAGTACATGTTCTATGCAGCATGGTTCAGATAGTTGACTGCCGATCGCAGCTAGGCAGTATGCTTTATCAGAGCACTTACCTAATATTGTGAAACACATTGAAAAATTTTGTTTTCACGCTTGGACATGATACTGGACATAATTATAAAATGCAGCGCTTTACACTTCCGAACAAATACAGAGCACAATTATTTGTTGCTATTCAGCTTTAAAACGTTGTCTGACCAAAATTATTGCACCTGTTCTTGTTGGCTGTGCAAGTCAATCGTGGCCACCACTCAGGATTCTCCAGGGTCAAAGGGTGTGTGGACTAAATACAGGAAGGGGGTTCCGAGCTCAGCTAGCGTGATAGCAGTGGTGCGCTGAGACACTCGACAGATTGGAGTCACGGAGAGGCTAGAGGCCATCGCAGCTAGACAAACAAGGTTTTTGTTTTAATTAGGCAGTTGCATGTGCCACCTTGCCAAATTTGCTCGAATTATTGCTGCTCGCAGTTGCTCGTACGGCGCAGGAGGAAAGCCAGAAGTGATGCCTGCCTCTGCAACACATAAGCATTTCCCATAAGAGCTTGCACAGCCATTGTAGGCGTTCGCATGCCAGAAAGAGGTCTATTCGAGTCCCTTCACTATGCACTGAAACAGAAGAAATAGAAGATCCAAGTGGCTAACTTTTTAAAATTATGTTACCATATAAAGAGAACAGATAAGCACAATTTAAGTTATTGGTCTTGCGTAATACAGAATATGCAGGTTTGGTTATCAGCCTGTGGCAAGTTGTTGCTTCACCAACTTTCATTTCCCTTTTTTTTTAATATTTCTATGTTCCAATTAAAAGTAACAATTAATTTCCTCTTTGCTGTCTCTGGCTTCCTTCACTGTTATCTCCGTATGGCTTTACTAACAGTGTTGTTTCTCTGTTCTGTTTTGTCGGGCTTCAATGTAGCTGTCAGCTTATTTTAGGTCATCTTGATTGAATCACGTGGTTATTGTCACTTGACTCTTGCAGGCACAGATGAATTCTGTCCAGTAAAAATTTAGATTTGCGACACTTTTTGTATCTTCAGAATCATGAAAAGTATATTGCTGCAGAAAGGTCTAAGAATTTTCAGTTCTTCATTGAGTTTCGTGAAGTTTACAGAGTGTGGACTCAATGCAAGCATTCTCTATAGGATCGTAAGATATGAGAACATCCAAAATTTTATGTCTAGCATAGTTGAAAAGCACCTGTCCAGCCACTTGAAATGTATGCTGAATGTCAAACATTGTGAAAAGCAATGAAAGAAGAACCCACTGCATATGACGACCTACTGACACAGAGCTCAAACACCTAGCTGTCTACTTTCCAATTTGTTTTGCTAATAGTGAATTTTGCAGTGCAGGTACAATCAGAAGTGTTTTAAAATGTTTGCTAAACATTTTAAATATGATTATTTTCCTCGGTGCCTTTTCTTTTGATGCGCTATCTTGGCGTACACGTACATACAGTGCCTCAAGGGTAGCCAACACTGCGCATACCCAGCCAACCATGAGCAACCCCTGCAGAAATTATTCCATAGTGGCTGCACACAACTTACAGGTACAGAAGGAGGCAAGCATGCTGGTTAAAGAAGGATTTAATGTTGGCAATGCCTTGGGAAAGGTATCACCATTTGAGCTGAGGAATCCTTGCTCATGACTGGAAAGGCAAAGCCCAGATCCTTCACTAAACTTCTTAGGGCACCTATATTTTTATTGCGGTAGCAATTATATGGACACTCCAGGCGCATTCCTGCCGTCAGCGTCGCGGTGAGGTTCCATATGAGTGAAAGCGTGGGAGGTTGAGCCGGCAAATGCTGTTCAACCTCGCGTGCATGAGCAAGGTACACGGCCCGGGTGGGCATGCCCTCTCCTGTGGCGCACGAGGCAGGGGGCTCAGGTGAGGAGGAGGAGGGAGGTTCTTCTCCGGGGGCCGCTAGGGTGTATCGATGTCCTCTTCAATGTCCTTCCCACCCGCCGCTCCGTACTCAATGGAGACAACAGCAGACTCTACTGCGGTGTTGGCCACGTGAATCACAGACGCCGTAGTAGATGCCTTTGTCAGACTCTGTAGGGACGCGGTTCCAGCGCTTGTGTGCCTTGAAAACGATCTGCGATGTGGCCAAAGTGCGCACCTGCGCGGGCCTCATCTTCAAAGCGATCTGCAATGTTTGCAGAGTGCGCCTATTGCCGGTAGCTTCGTATGCACTGTGCTTTCGACATTTCGTTCTCCTTGAAGTGACAGATGCACAGAGGTCAATTGGCTCATGGGTGCTGCTGTTATTCGTAACTCCGGTGTTCTCACAGACAGTTTACGCTCTAATCGAGCAAAATGTGTTCATGTTTACCTGTGCGCATGTGACACCGTGCTGGTCACTTTAGTTAAAACACGCTGATGCGCTAGTTGGTTTGAAACCATGATAGAATGTGTAAGCATGACTGAACAAGGACGTAGAAAGAAGTGGACACACAAAGACAGTGCTGTCTCTGTGTCTGTTTCTTTCTACGTCCGCGTTGAGTGACGCTTACACATTCTATAATTGTCAATTTAGTTAGTAAGCGAATGTTTACAAGTTTATACGGCCGATAAAACTACTATCCTTACTTCGTACAGCTATCTACTAATTTGCTATCGCAATCGGTGCTTCGCCTTTTGAGTCGAACTGCGAATTTTTTTTTATTAGAGATGTGGCAGGGCTTCTTTAATGTTCTTGTCCTGACTTAGGTGTTCCTGCTTTTTCTTGCTTGCTTTTTCAGTCCAAAGCGCCTGCAGTCTTTAGCAAATGCTCTGAAACAGGTAAGTTACCTATCTTTCGACAGTGAAAGTAGCCAACACTGTTTGCAAGAATTTTTCACTCATAGAAAAAATGTTTTAAACGTACCTAAAGGTATGTTTATGTAAGGTCCTGACAGCTAAAAATTATTCTGCACCTAAAGGTATGTTTATTTGAGGTCCTGATAGCCAAAAATAGTTTTGCACTATTTAGCTAGTGAGCTTGTTATGAAAAACTGCTCTAGTGTCTAACACAGTGTAGATTAAACTGTTTCCACATGATTGTACTACAGTTAAACCTTGATATAACAAAGTTGGTAAAATTGTCAATTTGCTTCGTTATATTGAAATTTCGTATTGAAGTTAGACCTTTTATGCAAATAAGTACAGTCGTTGAATTATCTGGTAATTGAAAAATACTAACTTTAATGAGAAAACAATTCATTTTGATAAATTTGGGAGTCGGCGACGAATGATACAGTTTCATGCCACATACATTGACATCTTCACATCAGTGGTATGAATTATGTGAAGCCAATCACAATTTCGCGTGCACTCCACCCCCGCTGCTGATAACGTTACCCGCACTGTCAGGAAAAATGCTGGCTGCGGGGAGCAAATGCTCCGTTCGTCTCTCGCTCCAACAGGTCACCAAAACTCGAGATTATGCAACCTCAAATACTAAATGCACAGAAAGACAGCTTACATCATGCTTCGCCTTCTTGGCACGCCCACTCTTTGCAGACGTGGCAGATTACTTCCAAAGCAGCATGTGCGGCTGCGCTTGGCTGCGCTTGCAGCCGTGCGCAGCCACAGCCAAGATGCGTGCCAGCCCCTGCTTCTGCGTGAGCTTGATCAGGTTACCACAAGCTCGTTCCCCTCCCTCTCTTTCCCTTCGCTTGTGTGGGAAAGCATCACTCGTGAAGCCACCATCTTTCTTGTCACACCCTCACACACTTTCACTCGCACCTAAAGCACACAGTGCATGGGGTGCGATAGGATCTTATCACACTTGGACTTTATACGGAACAAGATGCGGCTCCACTTCGGCTGTCGCTTTGGGAGCTACACTCGCAGGAGCTTGTAATTCAATCATTTCACCATTGGAGTGTACAGAAGTTTCCGTTTTTTGTGGTGGCAGGGAAATTTCATTATATTGAAATCGCATACAAACACACTTTCTTATACTGAGGTTCTAAATACATTGTGTTCTATGGACAAGAGGTAATGAAAAGTTAAATACTTTGCTATATTGAGAATATCGTTATATTGCAGTTCGTTATATAGAGGTTTAACTGTATTCAAGGGGAAGCGTCATGTGATGAAGATCATAAAGTATTGTTGAATTCCTTGTTAGCAGTTGAGCAGTGGTGTTGAGAATAGTCCGTGGAGACTAACGTTGACAAAAGCATGCTTTTAAGGATTACACACAAAAAGCAACCTTGACCTTTACCTATAACTTTAATATTTATCAAATCACTCAGACAAGCAAGTGCGAATATGTAGTGTTACTCTCAATATATAGTAGCCTATCCTGGCCTACACATGTTAAAGAAGTTAGTTCTACAGTTGTGAAGCTGTGTTTTTTTAGTAGAAAACTAAGCAAGGCATCAAGTAAGCCTAGGTTCAAGTGTTCCAAAGAACTGGAAAATGCCAACATTATACTAAACTACAAAAAGGGAGACGTTAAAGAACTGAAAAATTATAGGCCCATTAGCTTACTTTCAGGATTGTATAAAATATTCACCAAGATAATCTCCAACAGAATAAGGTCTACACTGGACTTTAGTCAACCAAGGGAACAGGCAGGTTTCAGAAAGGGATACTCTATAATGGATCACATCCATGTCATCAACAGGTAATTAAGAAATCTGCAATGTACAATCAACCTGTTTATATCGCTTTCATAGATTATGAAAAGGCATTTGATTCGGTAGAGATATCAGCAGTCATAGAGGCATTATGGAGTGCAGGAAGCGTACGTGAATATCTTGGAAAATATCTACAAATATTCCACAGCTACCCTGGTTCTCGACAAGAAAAGTAGAAAGATACCTATAAAGAAAGGGGTCAAACAAGGACAGACAATCTCTCCAATGCTATTCACTGCATGCTCGGAAGAAGTGTTCAAGCTAATAAACTGGGAAGGCTTAGGAGTGAGGAGCAACAGTGAATATCTCGGCAACTTCAGTTTGCTGATGACATTGTCCTGTTCAGCAACCCTGGGCACGAATTACAACAAATGAATAAGGTCCTTAAAAAGAAAGTGTAAGAGTGGGGTTGAAGATTAATATGCAGAAGACAGACAGTGATCAAGAGCCAGGCCAGAGAACAAAAGCTCAGGATTACCAGTCAGCTTCTAGAGTCTGAAGGAGTATGTTTACCAAGATCAATTACTCACAGGAGACCCTGATCATGAGAAAGAAATTTACAGAATAATAAAAATGGGTTGAAGTGCATATGGCAGACAGTCAGATCCTAACTGGAAGCTTACCACTATCTTTGAAAAGAAAGGTGCACAATCAGTGCATCCTGCCGGTGCTAACACATGAGGCGGAAACTGGGAGCTTCAAAAACAGGCCCGAGAACAAGTTATGGACCGTGCAAACAGCGATGGATTGAAAAGTATTAAGCATATTGTTAAGATACAGGAAGAGAGCAGTGTGGATCAGAAAGCAAATGGAGATAGCTGATATTCTAATTGACATTAAGAGAAAAATAAATGGAGTTGGGTAGGCCATGTAATGCGTAGGATAGGTAACCCATGGACAGAATGGGTGCTAAGAGAAGGGAAGCACAGTTGAGGATGGCATAAGATTAGGTGGGCTGATAAAATTGGGAGATTTGTAGGCACAAGTTGGAATCGTTTGGTGCACGATAGAGGTAATTCGAGATCGCAAGAAGAGGCCTTCGTCCTGCAGTGGACATCATAAAATAGGCTGATTATTATTGTTGTTGTTGTTGTTGTTATTTCACCGGGCCCTGCCGCCGTGTTATTTGGGATATCTTTTCTCTGTTTCCTTTTTTTCCAGTAAAGGATTTCTACACTAAATTTTGATCTCTCAGGCTTCTCTTGTTGCTGGATCTGTTTGAGTCCTAACTACGCTTTCTTTCATGACGAAGTTATCACTAATAATATCTCTGATGTACCGCAGCCCATCGTCTCCTTCAGTGTTACCATCTTAATCTCTTACAGCTGCGTACAGCTTCATCCCTTACTTATATTTTCTCATTCTTGTGATTTTTTTACTTGAGTTATCTAGTACTCACAGAGATAGTCATAGATGGCAGCAAGCCAGTGTAACCTTCCAGGCCTGCATGAAAAAAATTTTTGCAAAGGCAAGTTTGTTGAAGAACAGCTTCTTTCCACTTAGTATTTCCAATTGGAATGCACTTCCTCAAACTATTTTTCATGCCACTCACTTTAACAAAGAACTTAAAAAATAATTATTGCAATAGTCTGCAATTGTATTGTGTAGCATATGTCACCTATTGTCATTCTCTCTCTCCCTCTGTTTTCCTTGTAATTTTAATTTTAATCTTTTCTTTTGTTCACCAGAAGTATGTATTCCTTGTATGATTCTTATTTGAGCTCATTCTGTTCAGTCTAATATCTTGTTTTGGCATTGTTATTGTGTGGTTTTGGTTAAGGAACATACTCCTACTACATTGTGCACTTTATGGTACAGGTACCCTGGTTTTTTCTTTATTCATTCACTCCTGCTTGGGCCTGCTGTATTATTTATTTCTAGCAGGGGTGTCTGCGTCAGCAGGCATTTTGTGTGTTGCGACACCATAAACCCGAGCACACGAGGGTTGGACCCTCCCGCGCGTAGCCCTGTTTGGGGACAGGGGGATCCTGGGGGCTGAGCGGATGCTGGGCCTTTGGACCTTTAAGGCCCCCCCCCGGAGGAGGAAAGACACCTCGTCGGCCTCTGCTTCACATAGACGGCACCTCCAAACTGACCCACCTGGAGGAAATTGGCATTCACCTTTTCCTTTCCCCTTCTTCAATCTTTTTGCTTTCTCTCTCACTGTTCCTTCTTTCCTTTCTTCTTATCACCCATGAACATGAACCCATGAACATGACAAAAACCATGAACATGACAAGCAAGCTATTTTCTTCAGCGCGCAGGTGCGCACCCTTTCTGTCACACCTTCCCTCTCCCCTTATCTTTTCTTTATATTTCCGAGCGTGAATAAACCCGGCGTTCTTCGGCTGGAACGACTGTCCCGTTCACTACGGGAGGGGCGTTGCCTCCACCCGTCAACCATCGCAACAGTGGCGACGAGAACCCCCACGGATACGCAACAGCGACCGGGCACCAGCCACGACACGAAGACGCCCATCAGCCCAGCCGCGACCATGGCCCTCAAGCTTCCGGATTTCATAGAGGACACAGATAAGTGGAACGCATATCTTGTAAAAGTCGACGCTTACTTTGAAGCAAACGAGGTTACAGACGACGCCAAGAAGAGAGCCTTGTTGGTTGCGGTGTTAGGATCTAGGACCGTGGAAATTCTTTGCGGTAGAGTAGCACCTAGAAAACCGAGCTCGCTAAGCTATGAAGAAGTCGTTTCAAGCTTGAATGAGCACTATGATCCATCTCCTAACGAGATATCGGAAAGTTTCAAGTTCTTTCATCGAAGCCAACAAGAAGGAGAGTCTATGCAGGCGTTTATCGTAGAGATTCGTCAAATAGCCCATAACTGCAATTTCTCTTCGATGTTGCAGCGAATGCTGAGGGATTGCATCGTTTGCGGAGTGCGGTCGAAAAACTTGCAGAAACAGCTACTAGCAAAGAAGGATTTGACTCTTGCGGAAGCCGAAGCACTTGCTCTAGCAGCAGAAAGCGCAGAGCTAGGTTCGCAACAAATAAACAGTCAAGGTGACGCCATCGATGGGCTCAACTTTCAGCGGAAAGGAGAACCCGCAATATCAAGGAATGAACCGAGTATGTCAGTGCAACAATGTAGCTGCTGTGGCAGACAAGGGCATCAAGCCATTGCGTGCTCGCTGCGAAGGCGCTGGTGTTACAAGTGCGGGCGACAAGGTCACTTGGGGAGAGTATGCTCACGAACAGTCCCGGCCCATCGAACCTTGGCGATAACCGAATGTTCAGCTGAAATTGAAGACAGTGGCAGCAATGCATTGCAAATATGGTCAGTAAAAAGTAATGAATGTCTGGTTCCGCCCATACACAAACTTGTCACGTGGAATGGAATTCCGCTGAAAATTATAATCGACACCGGTTCGCCTGTCTGCGTGGTGCCTAAAGCAATATACGAAGCTCATCGTCATAAGTGGCCACCGTTTTGTGAGGCTGCGCTAACCCTTTCATGTTACCTTGGAAAGCTACCAGTGCTGGGCGTTCTGCAAATGCAAGCTTCCTATAAGTCTGCGACAGTTGACTGCAATCTCGTACTGTTGAACTGCGAAGGCCCTAGCCTTTGTGGCCGTGACTTACTGCAGAAACTGGAAATAAAAGGGGCGCCGCTTCTTCAGATTACGTCGCAGTCAACCGAAGTGAAGCTGGAGAGCCAAGGAGCAGTACCCGTCATGGAGCAGTACGCTGACCTTTTCACAGAGGGCTTGGGACTCATCAAGGGGCCACGCGCACGGCTGCATATAAAGGACGGAGCAACACCAAGGTTCTGCAAGGCAAGAAACGTTCCGTTCGCTCTGTTAGACAAGGTCTCCGCCGAGTTAGACTGACTCGTGGCCGTAGGCATTATCTCGCCTGTTTACTATGCAGAATGGGCCACCCCGGTGGTTCCCGTATTGAAAATCGATGGGACAGTTCGCATCTGTGGAGATTTTAAAGTAACACTGAACACAGTTTGTGAAATGGAAAGGTATCCTCTACCCGTAGTAGACGACATTTTCGCTACGCTTCGCGGGGGACAGCAGTTCAGCATCTTGGATTTACGCTATGCCTACAACCAAATTCTTCTAGACGAAGATTCGCGTAAATTAGCCGTTATAAATTCACACAAGGGCCTCTTCTGGTATAATCGACTGCCATTTGGAATCCCTTCTGCACCTGCGATTTTTCAAAGAACGGTTGAGTACGTTCTGCAAGGTCTTCCAGGGGTTCAAGCATACTTAGATGATGTCTTAATAGCAGATGTGAAGGATCAGCCAAATACGAATCTGCAAACAGTCCTGCAGCGTTTCAGGGAATACGGCATCAAGCTCCAGGTAGAGAAGTGCCGACTCGGCGAACCGTCCGTTACGTATCTAGGACATAGAATTGATGCCGCAGGGCTGCACCCGTCAGAGAAGAACATCGAGGCAATTAAGCTGGCTCCGACTCCTCGAAACGTTACGGAGCTTCGGTCTTTTTTGGGCATGCTCACTTTTTATAACAAATTCTTGCCTAATCTGTCCACGCTCCTCAGCCCCTTATACCGACCTCTAGAAAAGAAATCGAAATGGTCTTGGGAAGGGCCTGAGGATGAGGCATTCCGGAAGGCTAAAGCCATTTTGTGTTCCGCTCCGGTGCTGACTCACGTCGACTCCGCAAAAGAGCTATTTTTGGAGGCTGATGTGTCACCCTATGGCGTGGGAGCGGCTTTATTCCATCGCATTGCAGGATAGTATCAGCCCCTAGGATTCCGATCTCGGACGCTCACTGCCGCAGAAAAGAATTACTCGCAGATCGAGCGTGAGGCATTAGCACTCGTCTACGGTGTCACGAGGTTCCAAGAGTATCTGCTGGGCAGGCAATTCACACTAATAACTGACGCCAGCCATTGTTAGGTCTCCTAAGAGCGGACAGGCAAATGCCGGTTATGGCCGCTGCCCGCATTCAGCGATGGGCAATCATACTCGGGGCCTACCGATATCGATTGCAACATAAGCCTGGAAAATTCATGTGCAATGTCGATGCTCTGAGTCGCCTGCCTCAACCGTTACAGGACGAAGCGGACCAGGAGGATGAGGCCCAAATTGTACTGACCCCGGACCAGTGGGATCAGCCTGCCATGCCGTTAAAGGAACTCAAAGCACTCACCATCGCTGATGAGGTACTCTCACAGGTACGCAAGTACACACTGGAAGGTTGGCCGCGCAGTTTCGACATGGAAACGAAAGAGATGGCAGACTTCTACAAAAAGCGGCATGAGCTGTCTGTTACTGAAGAAGTGCTCTACTGGGGTCATCGCCTTGTAGTGCCGACAAATGCGCGAGGGAAACTGCTAAAGCTACTACATGCAGCCCACCAAGACGTGTCCGCTGTGAAGGCGAAAGCCAGGTCTTTATTTTGGTGGCCCGGCTTAGACCACGACATTGAGCGCATTGCAGCGACCTGCCACAACTGCGTGCAAACGTTACCGATGCCTCAGGCGAAAAAACCAGTAAGTTGGCCTGATACACACGAAAGGTGGTCGCGCTTGCATATCAACTATGCGGGACCAATCAAAGGGAAAATGATTCTGGTAGTCGTCGACTCACATACAAAGTGGATTGAGGCGGTTCCCATGTCGCAGGCTAACGCTCACAGCACCATTAATGCCCTCAGGACAATATTTAGCTGTTTCAGTATACCGCGCACGGTCATGTCAGACAACGAGACGCCATTCACAGCATGGGAGTTTGGGCAGTTTATGAAGCGAAATGGAATAGTGCATATTCGGGCACCCCCCTATCACCCCCAGAGTAATAGCCTAGCCGAGCGAGCCGTGCGCACCGTCAAAGAAGGCTTGAAGAAGATAGGAGGCAGTTGCATCATAACGTCGTTGCCCCGGCTGTTGTGCATTTATCGAAACACACCACACCAAGGAGGCCCTTCTCCTTCAGAGATGCTATTAGGTTACTGGTTGCGCACAAGACTGGACATGTCTTTTCCTCCCAGAGCCTGCCCTGCTAAAGCTGTGAATAACTCGAGCTGGAACTTTGCACCGGGAGACTATGTGTACGTGCGAGATTACGGCGTCGGCGATAAGTGGGCCCCAGGCACTGTGGAAGCTACTTCCGGCGCTCGCCTCCTCGATGTTAAGACTGCGGACGGGTTTGCCGCCGCCACTTGGATCAAGTTCGTAAGAGGACCACAGAATAGACCCCAGCAGCCGTCGACCAGTCGAGGCTTCCTACAACGGGTTCCCCTGTATTAAAGGAACCATGGACCTCTGAAACACCTGAGAAAATACCAGAAGCGCAACCTCAGGAGCTACGTCGCTCCACACGATCAAAGAAACCTGTCGTGCATTTTGGTTACTAAGGGTGAAGAAATGCGGTAACCCATCAACATGACAAGCAAGCTATTTCCTTCAGTGCGCATGTGCGCACTCTTTCTGTCACACCTTCCCTCTCCCCTTATCTTTTCTTTATATTTCCGAGCGTGAATAAACCCGGCGTTCTTCGGCTGGAACGACTGTCTCGTTCACTATGGGAGGGGCGTTGCCTCCACCCGTCAACCATCGCAACAATTTCTAGCAGGGGTGTCTGCGTCAGCAGGCATTTTGTGTGTTGCGACACCACAAACCCGAGCACACGAGGGTTGAACCGTCCCGCGCATAGCCCTGTTTGGGGAAAGGGGGCTCCTGGGGGTTGAGCAGATGCTGGGCCTTTGGACCTTTAAGGCCCCCCGGAGGAGGAAAGACACCTCGTCGGCCTCTGCTTCACATAGATGGCACCTCCAAACTGACCCACTTGGAGGAAATTGGCATTCACCTTTTCCTCTCCCCTTCTTCAATCTTTTTGCTTTCTCTCTCACTGTTCCTTCTTTCCTTTCTTATCACTTCCTCTCACTTTAACAATTAAGACCTATAGTTGTGGGTTCGAGTGCCTTAACACCGAAGGTCGTGTGTTTGACGCCTACCAAAGGTTGTGGATTCAAGTGCTTTAATTACTGCTATCTTAATAAAATGTGCCTTTATTAGCACCAAAGTTTGAGGGTTCGACTCCCACCAAAGTTCATAGGTTTGAGTACCTTAATTAACTATATCCTAATTAACTGTGCCTTAATTAACATTGCCTAAATTAACACCAAAGATCGTGGGTTCGACTCCCATCAATTTTGGTGCCATAGCGCCGAACAGTCAATTTTTTGACCCATGAGCTATTTAAGGCTTTTGTCTTAATAAAAAACTGGAATGGGCATGCAGTAGTGTGACATAATTCCTTTATATGCAAGTCCTTCAGACATGGAAGGTCACCTGTTTTGCATCTTATGGCAAGTACATGGCCGCATAGTGCAAACGTAGGTCAGCCACTGTTGTAGCAGCAGCGTGGCACGGCTTGGCAGCTCTGCTCCTTGTGCACTCATTACTGTCTGGCACATCAACTTGTTGAATTATTACAAATGCCGTCAGTGGCAGTACTATTCTTAAGGTATAAAGATAGGTATGGAGTATACTTGGAAAGTGCCACAAGTTTCCTATTATGATTACAACTTCCATGGCCCGTACAGGGTTGTTAGGTGTATGTATGTCACCATTTTCACCACAATTTGAATGATGGTTTATAAATGTTGAAGCACAGGGAACAAGCCAGTGTACAACGGATTCTTCTGCCTTCTCTAGATGCTGTTTAACAGGGACTATATAAACATTTTGTGCAGGTTAAGGTTCGGAAAGCTGACCTAGGCCTGGACATTCCTGAGCTTGAGCGTGCAGCGAAGCTTGCCATTGCAGAAGCAGCTGTTGAGGAGACCACAGCTTCCAACAGCATCAGAGCAGCCATGCAGGCACTGTGCATCTCCAATCCTCTGGCTTCAACGTGTGAAGGCACTGCTTCAAGTGCCAATAACATCATTGCTGAACCGGAGAGTCGGCATAGAGATGATGATAATGATAGCACCAGCAGCGACAACAGCTCATGGAGTGATGGGGAAAGTGACTCATCAGACTCAACAAGTGATTCGAGCTCAGATTCAGAACTGGACTCGGATGATGACGAAATTGCTGCAGCTGGCATGAGTCATCGTGGTGACAGTGTGTCTGTGACCTCCAACAGTGATTCTGACAGTGATGACTCTGATGGGAGCAGCTCAGGAGCAGAAGGTGTTGACCAGTGCCTGCTGTTTGTCAAAGATGCTGAACCTGAGAAGCACCGCTAATGATTTCCACCTGAGAAACACTGAGTGCCTAATTCAGTTGTCTGCCTGTGAATTTGCGAAGCCTCTCGCTGATTGCCCTGTGGCTCTTTCTCTCCTCAGGACAGTGCTTTGCATGTTGAGGGGGGCTGTGGGGTGTGGTGCTGAGGAGCTTGGGTACAGCCACATTAAGGAGTACTTACTGCACTCTGTCGGCCTGCATAAGCATGGAGTGATATCCTCAGCCACCTGACACTTGGAAGCACACTAGTTGTTAAACTGTAGGCTGTGGTGTCTTGTAGAGAATCCACTGTGTGAGGAAACATTGTGTTGGCCCTGCGCCCACTTGGAGAACCAGAACGCTCAGTGGCATGCATAAGTGCAGTGGGTTGCCCTTGAATGTTACTCCTCACAGAGCATTTTGACTGACGGCCGCCCTTTTTTCTGCTTAAGCTGCTGAATAGCCACTGTGCAGCCAGATGATGGCAGGAAATGATTACGCGCACCGTGAAGATGATCGGAAGAAGTAGAAGCACAACTTATAGGGCAATAGGGTGTGCACTGTGCTTACATACACAGAAGCATGGAAGTAGTTTGTTTTCTGTAAACTTAAAATGAAACAGCGCATAACAATTCAGACTAAGCACTGATCATGAACAGAATGTGTGAGGGCATTGAATATGCCATGGTTAGGTAAGACTGCAACACAGGGAGGAGCTGGGTAGAGTGATGACAGCATTCATTGTGCCCTAGCCAGCCAGTATTCACTTATGATCCTGTTTTGCTGACCCAAGCAATTTCTACTCTCAAACATAGCTTGCATGAAGTACACTTGCTCGTTAACACACTTGCCAGTAATTGAAAAGCCCTAACCTTTACATTAGTGAGTATCTAAGCATTGTTAAGGAGCTGTGCAAGCCCAGTCTTATGTTTCTTTGCACTGGAGCATTGCTTTACATCAGTCCTGCTGAATGTAGCTTAGCACATAATGAGGTTCAAGCTAGCAGTAGCATTTGCGAGATGCAAAAGTTCGCGTGAGAATGCCTAATAAAAAATATAATAATAAAAAAAGTGCACTTGTACTGTGCATGTCATGCCTGAGAATAAGGAGCAGGGTGTGTGCCAAGGACTATCTGGTTACATATTTCAGCTGAGGTGAGTTGCTAGTGCAACATAGATCACCCTGTGCCCTCACTCCTGTGCCTATGTTTGAGCAAAAGTACCTGTCATGTTGTCTTTTTGAAACCTTTGTGCCATTGCAGGGCTTTCCTCATTCAAGGCACCTGCTCGTCTGCCCTGAATTTTAATCTGTGACTAGATGTTAAAACAAGCTTTCTGAATGCCTCAAAACAGGCATTCATAACCATAGATGATCTGTGCGTGACAGGATCGCTTGTTTTACGGTGTATTTGTCAAATGTGCATTTTGATGTGTGTATTGTAAGTGAGAATTCAACATGCATGTCTGTAATGCCCTCATACCTTACTTAACGAAGTTGCATCCACCACAAAAATACCTTCAATATATTTGTTATTATAAGCATACACAGTGATACCAGCAAAAAAAGAAAAAGAAAAAAGAAGTATTACAATCGGGTCGATGCAAAGCAGGAGGAGGAGGAGGAGGAACTTTATTATTGCAGAAACCGTTGCGCGGTTTATTCCTGGGTGGTTCCCTCTGACAGGGCTCCACTGGCGATCGCGGCTCGCCATGCCTGGTCGAGGGTCGCCACTTGGTTTCCCAGGTCCAGTTTGGAGAGTGTCACCTCCCAAGACCACGTAGTGAGTGTGTGTGTAGTGACTCGTGGCAAAATTGCCTTGCCCGGATGGTCGGTACATTCGTGTGTTATGTGCATGAGTGTCGCTGTGTGGTTGCTGCACCAGGGACATGTCCAGGACTTATAACGTAAACGTAAACATGATGCCTCTAAAAACTCTGCAAATGGTCTCCTGTGAATTGGTCTCCTGGCATCTTCTCAAGATATGTGGCACACGAACAATGCTAAATTACAAATGCACTTTGTACCATCATTAATATGCAACTGTGGGATGGTTGTGATCACATGGGATTAGGACATTGGCTTTCTGGCTCTTGGCCAGCCATGCAATTGGCTAGAACATGTGTGCACATCTAGAATATGCCACCTCAAGTTGCTCTTACTGAGTGTTTAACATTTTTGCTGCCAGAATACATTTTCTGATTACGAGCAGTAAAACAGTGCTAAACAACAGAACAAAGAGAGGGACACAGACAACAGTGCTGACTAACAACCAAGTGTCTTTATTCTTTCAGTCAGCATATATTCACTCCGCCGCTATCTCAATGCACAGAATCAACAGAATTCAACAGCAGGGGAGAAAAATGCAATGAATATCGCATTAATTGCATTTTTCTCCCCTGTGCATGCTGAATTCTGTTGATTCTATGCTTTGAGATAGTTGCGGAGTATATATATTCTGACTGAAAGAATAAAGACACTTGGTTGTTAGTCGGCGCTTTTGTCTGTGTCCTTCTCCTCGTCCTGTTGTTTAGCGCTGTTTCACTGCTCGTAATCATGAACTAACCAGCCCAAATGCGTACTCTTCTACATTTTCTGAGCTGCAAGAGAACAACAATTCACTTCTTTCCAACATATATGCAGTCAAATAGCTATAAAATGAAGCTTGGGACCTCTAAAGTCCTTTGTTTTATAGGTCACTTGGTTGCAAAGATCATAGACTTTATTTTTTATTCAAGATGTCCAAGAAGCCTTTTGCACACTTTGTGCGATAGAGTAATATGAATGCAGAGTGCCTTGTTCATCTGCTGCATGCTCTTCATCATCACTGCTTCCCATCCATGTCTTGCACTGAGTTCCCCGGTGTTTGTTTCTACCGCTAGTTCTACAGATAACTTAAGCTCGCTATCCTTAGTGTCACTGCCACGCTGGAGCATGAAGATAGTTGTGCCAGGTTTTCTTTTCTTTTTTTGCTGGCAGCCCAGTTAGCGCTGCTCCTCCAAGTTTATTACTCTTTGGTTTGCTGGGCTTTTGCAACAGCGGAGTCTGGACCCTCTCTCACAGTTGTGGCGTCGACTGGCACTTCACTATGTGCACCACAGCCCAGTGGTGGACGTGGAGGGCATTGGCCATGCCACTGCACGCGTTCGTTGAAAAGCAGGAAATTAGCCATTGAGGATGCCTACATTTTTTTGTACTTGCCAATTCATTGTAGTTGTCATTGACAATGCCTATGAAAATTGGAACCTCGCAAGGACATATGGAGTCTTCTGTTATACAGCTCATTTTGTTGTAGAGGTGTTTGACTGTAGTCTCGGATTTTGGCTTCGTTATAGCACTAGAATAGTCATTGAAATAAAGAAAGATTTACTTTGTTATCTTTAATCATTCATTATATCGAGGTTCTCCTGTATTGGAACAGCTGTCTATGGGCATCTATGCCTAATGGCTAGAACGTGTTCATACAGACCGCCTAGAATGCTTAAACGAACTCTTTGAAAGCAGGACTGTATTTTTGGTGCTTCCCAAAGGGAGGGCAGTATGAATGATAGCTGCAGACCCAAATGCATGGCCCTCTTGTGCCGCTAGCATTTTGCCTCTAGGCAGCTGAAAGTTAAATGACTCAGCCTTCTCCTTTGTCATAAATGACTCAGCGTAACTCGTAGGGCACTTTTCAGTTTGTGTATTGATGTGCGATATGATAGCATTCCTGCTATGTAGGGGTACAGCATATCTATTTGACGGGCCTCATGGCAAGGGCTCTCTGGCTGTTCAACACTTATCATCCTGGTCAGACCTTGATTAGCAACAACTGACTCAGCATTTTTTTCTCACTTCAGTGTCAAGAGTAAACATTGAAACCAAAGATATTGCATTTCTTTTTCTTAGTGCAACTCTTAAATGCCGCAACTCTACATACATTACTGATAACTTTTGTACAGCTATTCCTTCATCTTTACACTCTGACTATTTTCATATGAAGGGGCACTGCCGTGGTGAATGTGCTGCATGACAGTGGCATGTGAGCCCCTTAATAGTGTTGTGAGGGGAAGGCACCTTGCTAACATGATGCCGCATGTGGCACTCCTTGGGTCGCAACAAATGCATGGCACTATTTGCCATCATCACTAGAGCACATGCATTTCCTTCTGTTGAGTCCATTTTCCACACGAGGTTGCACACACTTTGTAGATTAGCATAGTTACCTGGGCTGGTTGGGTACACAGTTTATCTTGATGCAATGGTGTGAAAGAGAATAGGACACGAAGACGAATGAAATGGCACTTGTATATATTTCATGTGTCTTCATGTCATCGTCTTTCTCATGCCATTGCATCAAGATTAACCGTAAAGATAGAGTAGCACCAACAAACTTTTCATGTGTTCATTGTGTGCGGATGTCTCATGGTAAACCACATTCACGAAAATCAGGATTGAAGAGAATTCTTGTCTTCATTGTTAAAAGCTGCAATTGTGGCTACTATCAGCTGTGGTTTCCTTAATGGCCTTCTGTGTGAATGCCATGCTTTCTCAAAAATCCGGGCCCGAAATTCAGGTTGAAACTAGGGCACTGTTAATCCTGTCAACAGTGATGTTTCCACCTGCCCTGTGAGTTGCCCAAGTGCATTCTGCTGCATGTAATGATGAGGATATTTTGTTAACCCTTTGACGGTTTTAGCCGTACATGTACGGCGGCCATTTTCTGTCCCGCAAGGTCTTCGCCGTACGGGTACGGTTTCGACCCTCCGTTTGAAATTTCGCGCCGTAATGACGATGCACGCTTACTGGGAGGTGCTGCCACCTCTTAGGTCTTACAAGAAGCATTTGAAATTTGTGCTACCTTCTTGGGGAGATAAACAGAACTGACTTCAAGCTTCAGCGCGTCGCGCAGACTGCGGCCACACCCCTTTTGCGGTTTCGGTTTCGCCGCGTGATCGCAACGGAGGCGCGCGAAACGTCATTTTTCTCTTTGTCGGCACTCTCTTGCAAATGCTGTGGAAGTTGATTTCTATCTTGATTGGCGCTGCTCTTAGCTTGTTTATAACCGCCGCTCGCGAGGTATTCTCGCTCTCAGCGGCAACGCGCTTTCGCCGTTTCGGTTACGCCGCAACGGAGGCGCGCGAAACGTGAATTTTATCTTTGCCAGCACGCTATCGCAGGGGCGGAGGAAGTTGATTTCTATCTTGATTGGCACGGCTCTTAGCTCGTTTATCACCGCCGCTCATGAGGTATTCTCGCTCTCTGCGGCTGCGCGGAGACCCGTGTTTCAAGGAGTACCACACTCTAAAATACTATTGAACATATTGCAGTTCTGAGTGATGCCGACACCAAAATACTGTTCCCTAATTTTTTTTACTATTTATTCCCGACTTTATACATCTTGTACATTCAATATCCGCAATAAAATAATTTGACCACCCGGGAAGGTTTTCTTCAAAATAATTCGACCCTCAAAGGGTTAAATTGTTGGAGCAAGGGTTCTGGTATGTAAAGTTCACATCAAGAGCATCATGTGACACCACGCAGAGCTTTCATAAACACGTAGGATACTATATAATATTATAAATGTGAACCTTTGTCACTCAGCAGCTTACCAGAATCTCTGTGTTCATTCAGGGTTTGTGAGAATTTCATGATTCCACAAAGGCCTCGTAATCGTATTATTACATTGTGCGCTTATATTTCTGCATATAATTTTGCTTTGGAATGAATCACTTACAGTGGCAGTGGTACATATTGGAGTGTTTATATATATAATCTGTGGTTCATCGTCTGTGATCAATACAAAGATTTGTTCTTAGGCCTTGGATTTTGTCCTCGCTGCATTTAAGTGAAGCTGTGTTACTGCTTTCAGGTCACTGGTGCCTTTTCTATATCACCTGCCCTAGCTGCCATTTACATAGGTAGTTTTGTTTATGGCTCAAAGGCACAGGAGCTATGCCTGGGCATTGGTATACTGTATTTGTGTCTATTTATTGTATTCTGTTGATATATTTTCTACCATGTGATGCATTAATTTTTATTTTGCTTGTGTTGGAGATCCCATATAACAGACGTTTTCTTAGAAGCCACTTTGTAGCTAGTTGTGTGCAGTCCACCACCTTAGCACTTTGGCTCTTTGTTTTGCGGAACTGTTACAGTGATGGTATGTAAAACAAGCCAATATGCTATGAACAGCATTTAAACACATAAAATTATGCAATATATTGTTACAGAAGGACGAAAGAAGAGAGGAAGAAGAAAATCACGGGACAGCGGCTGCTGCATGTTGGTGGTCAGCCATCTTAACTACTCTTGACTCATTTTGTATATATATTGAAAATACAACATTCTATACTCCCAACATCCTCGTAACATATTGGTAAGAGGTGCGGGGTACCACGGCTGGAAACGGAGTTCCGCAGTGCACGTCGCATCACCATCTGCACCATGAATGACGGTGAGCACTTGGGATCAACATCATTGCCGCCTCCTACGTCACCGTTGCATGCTACGTCGTTGTCACCTTCAGTTGTTGTTGTGCAACCCAAGGATCCTGGAACATTGTGCAGGACCGATGGTGCCGACGTTGAAGAGTGGGCGGCCATGTACGAATGCGTGAGTGGAATCAGCAGATGGGACCCTACGCTTATGCTAGCTAACCTGTTGTTGTACCTAAGAGGCATTGCGAAGGGGCGGTACGAAAACCACGAACAGGAGCTTACCAGCTGGGATCAATGCAAAGAGAAATTGACAGAGTTGTTTGACAAACCAGCTGGCCGTTAAATTGCCGCAAAGCAGGAACTGGCCTCCCGTGCCCAATCCCCCACGGAGTCCTGTCTCGTACATCCAGGATGTGCTGGCACTTTGTCGTAAAGCCGATCACGATATGACAGAAGCTGAGAAGGTCGGGCACGCGCTTTAGGGCATTGCTGATGACGTGTTTAATCTGCTCATGTGCAAAAGCTTCTCTACAGTTGATGCAATCATTAAAGAGTGCCGACAATTCGAGCAGGCCAAAAGCCAATGCGTCTTGCAACCATTCGCCAGACTTCCCAATACTGCCGCAATGTCGACGTGTGAAGATCAACCCGCACAGCAGCATGCGTCGCCATCAGAGGACGGGGTGCGAATCATTAGACATGAACTGGATGCGATGGTGCCTGTAGCTTTCTGTTCGCGTAGCCCTGATGCTGCCACATTTTCAGTTCCCCTCATACAAGCCATCGTTTTCCAGGAACTTGAAAGCATTGGTTTACATTATGTGTGCGCCAATCCCAAAGTTAACGAACGCCCTTCTACTATTTTTGCTCTATCCCAATGCTTCTCTCCACGTTATCGCAACCCAACCGAGTGAAGAACTGCGGATGACCAGCCTATATGTTTCACCTGTTTGCTGCATTGGCCATGTCGCCAGATACTGTTGCAACTCCTGGCCCTCAACACCTCGCACGCCAACCAACCTGAGCCATTTTGATGGAAATGCCCGCAATGTTTCGCTTACCGCTGAGTCTAACAGCGCTGACAACTTTGCTAGGAACACATGGTACAGCCGCTCACCATTGCCGCCGCGGACACCAGTCTTGTTCACCGCTAATACGTCGCCCGTCTTCCTGTATGCCGCAGCCACATCGCCTTTCGTCGCTTGTGGCTTTCGGCCGCACCCTTTTGGAAAACTAAGAAATCCAGCCCTCAGAGGAGGTGCTGCATTGCCTACTACTGCAGCAAATGTTCTGTCTGTGCTCACAGAGAGTAGTGTAATTGACGTCAAAATAGACGACGTACCTGTCCAAGCACTCGTCGACACTGGAGCCCACGTTTCTGTGATGAGTGACAGCCTACGTAGACATTTAAAGAAGGTAATCACCCGAGCAGCTGCCCGAGTGCTTCCTGTGGCCGATGACAGCATGTTGGTAGTACTTGGAATGTGTGCTGGCCGCCCTACTTCTGTTCTCTTTGCTGTGATTGACAACTGCCCTCATGATGTTATCCTTGGATTGGATTTTTTATCCATTCATTCTGCTCTCATCGAGTGCGTGACCGGTGTTCTTCAGTTGGAACTGCCTCAACTCTCCGATGCTCCGAACACTGCCCCACCGCACTTGTGCTTGCTTCACGATGTGCGTCTGTCACCTGAGGCAGTTACTTATGTCACTTTGACCGCCCAGCCACAGGTTCCTGACGGTGAATATGTGCTTCACCCCATCATCGACGTGCTTTTGAACCGGAGCGTTGCTCTTCCGCATACGCTGGTGACAATTACTAATAACGGCGTCGTTCTTCCGCTTCTCAATTTTAGCATGTACCCTCAAGTGCTTCCAGCTGGCATGTTCTTGGCCAGCGTTTCTAATACTTCCGAATTTGACATTGAAAGTCTGAATGCCGAGAGTGGTTTCTTAGCGACAATGGCAGCTCACAGCTCTGGTTCCCAAACAGATGACTTTGCGAAGATGATTGCACCTGACCTCACCTCTGCACAGGCCACGGACATACGTCTCCTGCTTGAATCGTACAGTAAGATCTTTGATTTCGGCGACAGGCCTTTAGGTCAAACATCTGTTGTTCACAACCGTATAAACACTGGAGACTTGAATCCTATTCGTTGGCGTTCCTATCGTGTATTGCATGCTGAACGTCGAGTCATCCAATCTGAAGTGGACAAAATGCTCCACAAAGGGGTCATCAAGCCATCAGCAAGCCTTTGGGCTTCGCCTGTCATCCTTGTGAAAAAGAAAGATGATACCTGGCGTTACTGCATCGATTATCGCCACTTAAACAAGATCACGCGAAAAGACGTCTACCCACTACCACGCATCGATGACGCCTTGGACTGCTTGCACAGAGCTAAATACTTCTGATCCATCAATCTTCGATCGGGCCACTGGCAGATTTCAGTTGATAAAATGGACCGCGAGAAGATGGCCTTCATCATGCCAGATGGCTTATATCAGTTCAAAGTCATGCCCTTTGGCCTATGCAATGCTCCTGCGACATTTGAACATATGATGGACTCTCTTCTGCAAGGCTACAAATGGACCACCTGTCTCTGTTACCTTGACGACGTTATTGTTCTTTCTTCCACGTTCAGCAGCCACCTTACCCGACTCGCTGCCGTTCTTGCTGTCTTCTGGAAAGCCGGCCTCCAACTGAACTCCACGAAGTGTCAATTCGGACACCGTCAGATTCCCGTGTTGGGACACCTGGTTGACGCATCCGGTGTTCAACCAGACCCGGAAAAAGTTCGCGCCATACGCAGTTTCCCTGTGCCACGTTCTGCTTCTGACGTGCGCTGCTTGGTCGGCCTGTGTTCTTACTTTCGCCATTTCGTCAAAAACTTCGCCAACGTTGCTCAGCCCATGACAGGTCTTCTAAAGAACATGCCATTCTCATGGGGCCCAGAGTAGGCTCACGCGTTCGTCGCTCTCATTGGATTTCTGAGCAACCCTCCCATACTTGCCCGCTTTGCTCCATCTGCACCGACCGAAGTCCACACTTATGCAAGCGGCCATGGCATCGGTGCTGTTCTCGCCCAACAACAGAATGGTACCGAGTGCGTGATAGCTTACACCAGCTGCCTGCTGTCACCTGCTGAGATAAATTACTCCATCACCGAGCGGTAGTGCTTGGCTTTAGTTTGGGCTGTCACCAAGTTCCGGCACATTTGGACGGCCGCACGTTTTCGGTCGTTGCAGATTACTACGCACTCTGCTGGCTGTCTTCCCTCCGGGACTCGACAGGACGGCTTGGTCGCTGGGTTATGCGGCTCCAGGAATTTTAGTTTGTTGTCAATTACAAGTCTGGACGTCTGCACAAGGATGTTGAGTGCCTCTCTCGTCACCCCGTGGATCCCCCTGGTCTTGCTACTCATGATCCGGTGGCCTGCGTGATGGCTTTTACTGACATGACCGACATGCGCGCAGCACAACAACGCAACGAATCCTTGCAGTCCATCATTGCCGGAGTGCAATCTGGCAGCACTGACGGCACGTGCCGCATGTTTGTGCTGCACGACAGTATCCTCTACCACCGCAGCATCAACCCTGGTGGCCCTGAGTTACTCCTTGTTCTTCCTCGTCATCTGCAATCCATCGCTCTCGAATAACTTCACAATGCACCTACGGTGGGACACCTTGGCGTCTTGTGTACATGTCACCGCCTATGTTGCCGGTTCTTCTGGCCGAGTCTCTACTGCTCCATGCGCCGTTATGTTGCGACTTGTGAATTGTGTCGGCACCGGAAGAAACCTCGCCTGCCACCTGTTGGACGACTTCATCTAATTGAAGTTCCCTCTGAACCGTTCTTTCGCGTAGGCCTTGACCTGCTCGGCCCTTTTCCGATGACGATTAGAGGGAATAAGTGGATCGCCGTTGCTACTGATTACATGACACACTACACGATAACAAAGGCGTTGCCGACTAGTTGCGCAACAAACGTCGCCGATTTTCTCCTCCTTGACATCATTCTCCACCACGATGCACCTCGACAGTTACTTACATACCGCGGCCGCTCGTTCTTGTATTGAGTTGTCGACGACCTCCTTCGCTCTTGTGCCAGTGAGCACAAGCTGTCCACTGCCTACCACCCACAAAGAAACAGTCTTATGGAACGTTTCATCCGAAGAATCACAGAGATGCTGTCGATGTACGTCTCCAACGATCACCGTGACTGGGATGCCACGCTGGCCTGCGTGACGTTCACGTATAACTCATCCCGACATGACACCACAGGATATTCACACTTTTATCTTTAGCATGGTTGTGACCCCACTTTGCCGTTTGACATCATCCTCCCTTCTGTGCCATGTGTTGCAACTGAGTACACTCATGAAGTCATTGATCGCGCTCACATGTCACGTCAAGTCACCTGATCTCGTTTATTAGCCTCGCAGCATATACAAAAAGAGTGTTAGGACCGATGCCATCGCTGTGTTAAGTTCGCGCCAGTTGCCTGGGTGCTCCTTTGGCCACCATGTCGTTGGGTTGGCCTCTCGCTTCTCTCTCGCTACAAAGGGCCTTATTAAGTCCTGCGTCAAGTTAACAACGTAAATTATGAGATTTCACCACTACAGTTTGATGCATCCTCAAGTCCGACACCTGTTGACGGCGTCCACGTTTTGCGGCTGAAGCCATGCTTTGCTTGCAATTCTTCGCCTACCATGCGCCAAGACGGCACTTCTCCACCTGGTGGTCTTGTTATGAAAGGATGAAAGAAGAGAGCAAGAAGATCGTGGAATGCTTGCTGCTGCGTGTTGATGGTCAGCCATCTTAACTACTCTAATTTTGTATATATATTGCAAATACAATCTTCTTTACTCCCAACATCCTCGTAACAATATTAAAAGGCTTGTAAGTACCTAGTATATCTCAGTCCATAAATACTGCCTAAGATTCTGTGATTAGATTGTTTCATATAGCTTTCACTGGGTTTTTCTGATTGGCATGAATTCCTTGCCTAGGGCTCTGCACTTCAATCTACCCAGTGAACAGTGGCCAACACATGAACAACATGAGCATGTGATCATCTTTCAGGTGTTTAGTAAATTGAAGTTTGTGAACCCAGCAGCATGCCACATCCTGCACTTGTTGCATATATAGTGTGATTGCATGTAGTGCGGTTTTACATTGGCAGTACTGACCTGGTGCTGCAGAATTTTTGTGGAAGAATAGCTACACATTGTTTCAGCAATAACCTGTATGATCATTTCATGATGATCCTGTATGTGTGCATCTGTCGTTAGGTTTCATTTGTTGTCACCCCTTCCAATATAGGCATCTTTCCGATTTCATGTTTACATAAATCAGGTAAGTGACAAACTCTGCTGAGGTATGTGCTTTACCTGCATGGCAGTGATCTTTGTATCCTGAAAATAGCTTCAATACAATTAGGGAATTGAAATCAATTTATTAATGCCACTTTGTTACTTCAAGGCTGCCTTACCACTGACATTCTTGCTATGAATGCAATGCAGTGCCAAGAGTGCCATCAGCTTCCTTGGTATAAATAGTATAAGTATACGTGTAATATAGACGCTGTACCACCTTACTCAAATATTTTTTTTAGCTAGGGCACTTTAGAAAGGGCTCAACTTAAGTCAAGACCGCTCTAGCAGTCGCAGATGTGCTACAATTCTTACCACTATGAGACAACTTGGTCAGTCAGTATCTGTAATGTGTATGGCACACAGTGGTTCTACTTGCGCTAACTTCACTCGTGCTGAAAATTTATTTGGCCCCAGGTAACGAGCTGCGTACAGTTTTGCTTTGTGCCCTTGGCTGTGTTATTCAACACCTTTAACTTGTGCCATCCTAGTGTCTCACGAGCAGGATTGACTTCAAATGTATTGAAGTCAGTCCTCGTTAAATAATACTTAGACCATCATCCAGGCCTGAAAACGTTGACTTGCAACCAGGACAGTCTTCTGCAGTGTTTGCATTCCACCTTCATCGACAAGCTTGGGAAAGTCCACTGGCAACACAATTTAGTGACCGCCAGAGTGTGCATTTAGTACAGCAAGTAGCTGTAAGCACAATGCTATTGCTATTCCCAACTACTTTCTCAGACGAGCTACAAAGAACATGCTCAATACGCCTGGGGGGTAGTGTATGCCAATGATTTTCATCCCAAAGGCAGAAGATGTCTTTTTATGTGACCTTAACGAGGAAGAAGGGCAACCATTTGCTAACAAAAGATGTCGAGGCAGCCCACTTAGGTTATGCAGTTGCAAACTCTGCATAGTGTTGCCAAATGATAATCATTGAGCACATGTAAAAGGCTGCTTCTGGGCAATGATCTTTTCTAAAACTGGATAGTGAAACCCTCACCTTCAGTCATGACAAACAAAAGAATGTGTGCTTTCTTTGTGAAAGAAGCAGTTATGCCATCTATCACCAAGCAGACAAAATTGTAGCAAAACCATATGTCGCTGGTCACTATCGATAAAGTAAAAGGATATTTTAAAGCTTTCTGTGCCCACCATTCCATGGTTTTGCCCAAGTCCATTGGTCGCTGGCTGGATTCTTGCAGAGTAAAACACAAAGAAAACACGCGTTCAGTGGCTGGATTCAAACCTCGGCCCTCTAGTGCAGCATGCCAATGCTGCGACTCCTGGGCCACAATAGCTCAGCGTGTACTTGTCTCGGGCCTACACCAACTAGCTCTTTGTTACAATTGCCACTTGTTGAGGATTACTGTTGAGGATTACTGTTGAGGATTATTTCCATACTGACACATAGCCACAATGGGAAATCGGCTACGAAGCGTGTAAATTATGGTGGTGATGATCTCCATACATTGACGCATATCCCTGCGGGGTTCGGCCAAGTGGGAGATGCATATTGTGCCAAAGCCAACAATTTTGAGATGATTGCCACGTGTTGATTATGATTTACATACTATGGTACGCGCCCACAACAAGGAATCAGTCTGAAAGCGATGTTAATTATAGCGATGATGATTTCCATACAATGGCATATACAAGGTATATATTGTGCCAAGGCCAACCAGTTATTTGAAATGGCTGCTGCATGTTGATAACGATTTCCGTACGATGGTACATACCAACAACGGAGAACTGGTCAGAAAAGGCCTTGTACGTTTAAAGTAAGAAAAAAAATGAAGAAACATTTGTCACATTGCTTAGCATGGCTACACAAGAAGAGCACATGCATGCACCAGTTTCCATTATGACAAAGATGCAGGAATTAAATGTGCAAATTTATTGCATTAGATAAACTGCTGCATGAAACCTTCATATAGATTTGAACGTGCGTGTTGGATCTGCATTTTTTACAGACAGCCACGCAGGTAACACATTTATTATTTGATTTCTTCTGTATTCCTCTTGTCAGATCACCATCTTCATAAAAAAAGATTATGAACTAAGATAATAAAACGTTCCCACCCTTTTTTGCACTTTGCGAGTTGTCGTAGTGGCACTCCACCTACATTATCATTTGAATCAACCAGTCGGAAATAGCGATTGTTTCTCAATAGCTATTTTTGACATGTGGCTTGATATTCTTTCCTTCCTTTCATACAATAGCATTCATCATATGTAGTTAACCCTGATGTTGATAGCACTGTGTACCAATCTTTTCTGTCGCATTGTGTGTTCTGGTTGCGCTACACTATACACAAGCTCCAAGATGTCAATCAGTTCCTTATAACTTGTACTGTGCAATGGTAATTGTGAATTCTGTACACTGCCATGCTGCAGAGAGCACGCCAGAGGGAACAAAAATATTGCAATGAGAAAAAAAGGCCAGACATGATGAATGTGAACAAGTAGGACACCTTGAAAAACGACTTTTAATAGAAAAATAATGCCGACGGTTCGTTCATGAAAGTCCTGTTTAGAGCGACGTCGCAGCACTACCTTAAAACGTCTCAAAAATGTATTCTTCCCCTGCCCCCAACCATTGTAGCCACCTTTTTCATAGACCCTTCACTGCCAACAGGGTAGAGATCAAAGCTGCTTCTGTAGCTTAATGACATGTACATAATTAGTTTATGCTCGACAATAACCTACCCACCTTTCTTCCCCGCCCCCATACAGTTGATCTAGAGCAGCAAGTAAATGCCACCACCAGGGAAGAATACCTGCACGAATTAAAACAAAAGCTGGACTTCGCATTTATAAAAGGAATTCACAACAAGAAACCCATGCCAAAGCTTGCTTTTGCACCAAAGGCACGTGCCTTCATCCTGAGAGCATGTGCCCGACATGTCCATAGTGTGTCACAAACCTGGCAGAGCAGCAAGCTATTTTGGCCGAAAGCTGCTGCCACTGCAGTTCCTTCTAGTGTAATGCTTCTGGCTCCATCAAACACAGAGTATTTCAGGACACCAGCAGCTTGACGGAAAAAAGAAAAGAAAAAGAAACAATCTTGTGATTGACAACACAAGTGCAAGCTTGACCAAATGTCCTTGGAAAGGCAAATGGGCCGTCGCCACCAGTGGTCCATGAGTGTCATCACTTGGGCTGCCTCAGTCGTCGTCAGAACCCTCACTTGCTGCCAGGTCCGAGTCCTCCACTGCACTGTCTTCTTCGTCGGCCCTGTCCTCCTCATCTTCTGAGATGTCCCACTGTGGGTGTGTTTCTTGCACCTTTTGTGCAGGCTTCACATCGAGCCGGAGATTGTGCATGACGTCAAGGTCACGGTACGAGTCACTGCGCACATGTAGTGTGTAATGGTAGATCCCCGGTCGTGAAGGAGCTGTGAACTTGAGAACCACCTCCTCCGAGTCAACCAAGTTTGTTACCAGAAAGGGCACAGTGGATAGGCTCCTCTGCTTCTTGTCGACTAGGTACACCCACCAGAACTCCTGTTTGTCATCGGGAAACAGTGGGCAGTGGACACTGTGTGACCGTCGGGACTTTTTCTCAAGGTTCTTGTCCTTTTTGGAGACCTTGTGCTGGATGCTCTGCCAGTCATCATCCTCCTCTGCTGCTGCTGCTGAAGAGTTCCGGTTGGCTGCACTATTCCTTCGGCTTGCATGCTTCTCACTGTGCCTTTCATCATCACTGTCGTCAGAGTAGCTGTCTTCATCCACGTCGCCTGCCTCGTGCTGCTCTTCGTCTCGCGCCGGCTGAGGATGTGCCTCTTCCTTTGTTGTTTCTGTCACCACTGCCTGCTGCTTCTTGCCTTTGTTCTGTGTGGCATTCTTCTTCTTTCCCTTCCCACCCTTCGCTCCTTTCTTCTTACGTGACTTGTCCCAGCCTTTGTGCTTGTTGTTAGCAGTGCTTCGTACCTGAGGTGAGTTGTCCTTCAGATCCCCAGCTGCAGCCTCCGCTTCTTCTGCACCAGATGCATCCTCTGCCTCTGGCTGTGTGGCTTCCTCTTTTGCATTAGATAGCAGGGGCCTCCTGGTCAGCGTTGCTGTGACTGTCACAATCGACTCAGCTGTGATTACGCCTTCGTCCTCGTCATCCAAAACTTCTGTGCTTACGCTGAGCACAATGAGAGGCAAATTCTCGAGGCAAGTAAGGATGTCCTCGTACTGAGCATCACTGAGGTTTCGGAAGAGTGCCCGCCTGTCGGCAGCCGGAAGTGCACACAATTGGTGTAGGCTCCTGATGGACCTGCGCTTGCCACTCAGGTGTTTGAGGAGCTCCTCCGTGACATGCGGAAGCTGGAGAAACGGATGACTGTGCTCCCACTGGGCCTGCACCAGAAGCGCGCTCAGCCGCATGGCCGACTCCAGAGTCTCCAGGCTAGGGATCCTCGAAATGCGACCAGCCAGGCCGAGCATCGTGAGCTGCGAGGCGCAGTGGACAAACTCGGCTAGCAGGGCGGGGCACTTTCGGAGGACGTAGCACCTGTCCTCGTCCAAACCGGGGCTAAGAGGTATGCGTAGCATGTGCGCGTAAAGCAGGGCACGTGCCTTGATGCTGTACTCGTAGCATAGTGGCCGCTCGCGGTTCTTTTCGTTGAAGTTGGGCAGCATTTTGATGAGGGCTGGGATCTCGACGTCGTCCGTAGGTCGGAGCACAATCTCTGGGTTGTGACTCTTTTCAAATTCTAGGGAAGCTGCCAAAACCATGATGACACGGCGCAAGATGAGCATGTGACACTTGTTGATGAAGTACAGGTACAGATGCGAAGTGTCCAGAAGGACCTGGTCTTCACCGTACTTGGCCGAGCGGTACCACCAGACACCGACCGCAACGGGGAGCGCTATCATGAAAACGGCTGCGTACAAACCTAGAACCCAGAGCGAGTTCTCCTTCTCGACGATCCACGACGGAAGGGCAATGCCGAAAGACGTGGCTCCGGGCCCGTCCGGGTTGCCGTACGTCTCCCAGTTCTTCCGCGCCTCTTCGTCAGTGAGCGCCGCGTACGCCTTGGCAATCATCATGAACTTCTGCTCATCGCCGGTATCCTTGTCAGGATGGTAGACCAAGCTGAGTTTGTGGTATGCTTTACGTATGGCCCGTTCCGACGACGACGGATCGATCTCTAGGATCTCGTACGGGTCCCACTTAACGAAGTCGTGCTCTAGGTGAGCCACTTTGTAAGCGGTTGCGGCCATGGCTACCCATCCAAGCACGAGCAGGACGCGGACAATGTTCTGCTTCGTGCGGCGCCACGGCTGGTTGACGCGCAGACGCCGGGTCTTGTCCAGACACTGCGGGCAGCGGCAGCTGCGCCGGCCGCCGCTGCCTTTCTTGTCGTCGGCTGCGCGCTCGTCCTTTGGCCAGAAGTAGTAGGTGCAGGGGATCACCACGAGCGCGAGAAACGAAAGCAGGAAGTAAAAGAATGTACCGCCGCTCTCGTCGTACTGAAACTTAGCACCGGCCATGTTGCACCCACGAAACAGAGGCCAGCCTCCGGCGACTACACAACCGAGGGAAGCACCACGTCTTCAGCGCTTCCGGCTCACGTCGAGAATGACACGTGACACCAACAGCTTTGGTTCGCCGTCGCACTGCGAGAAGGCGCCATCGTCGTTACCTTATTCAACCCTTATTCTGTCGCGTCAGCAAACTTTAACGAGGCTTTGCCGTAGTTATAAGTGCACTGTGTGGTCTATATTTTTTTTTCTTTCAGACGCACAGATAAGCACACAAAAAGCTGTGTCGTTCTTTTTTTTTTCGCTATGTGATGTTCGCGACCTCTACGACCGCACAAACATTGGCAAGAGTGGCAAGAATCCTCAGCCTGCGTAGCTGCATTGTAGTTCATTATTAGCGAGCAGCCGTGTAACGTTATTGAGTGTAACATTTCATTGATTAAAAACGGCCGTCTTTAAAGGCTCTACTTGCGAGTTCCGCGAGACTGGTAGGCATCATCATCAGCTGTATCGTCTGCTTTCCGTGCTTCCCTCCCGATTAGCCTTCCCTACCCTAATTTCAGCTGCTGCGTACTTTATTTCCTCGATGCTGTCAGTCCCTTTACCGCTGTTGGCTCGAACGTTCAGGGCCTGCTCACTGTTAATCGCATCTTTGAGCGTGTGTGTGCCAACGAGTTTCACATCGTGCGGTCGAGTCGTCGTCTGTCAAGGCGCCACTGATACTTTGTGACGTCGGTAAGATTTCTTGTTTGTTTCGTTCACCTTCATATATTTCCTTTAACGGTACGAACTGGAGGTATGCATTGAACGAGGAAAACGAAAAGTAAATGAAAAAGGTAATTATTCGTGTCTAACTGTGGCGCTATTTTGTGAAAAACTGCGCTAGGGACGAGACACCGAGGTAGAAGACATGACGAATGCAGCCCTTCGTAATCAGGGTCGGTGGGTCACTGACACGCACTCTACTGCGTCGCGAGTTCCCCCGCGGAAGGAGGAAACGATGGTTTACCTTTGCATATTCGCGATAGAGCAGAACCGTCGAAGAAGCGCGGAGGTTGACAGTATAGTGCAGAAATTGATATGGTCAACGCGTCCATGGGCGTTCTCCATCAAAAAGCTGTCCTTGCATTATTCGCGTCCTTCTGCCGCCAGCAAATTAACTAGAGTTGACCCTTCGCGAATATTGCTGTTAAAACACGCGTCTAAAGGTTGGCGGACATGTAGCTGGAAAGCGACGGTGTGCCGCATACGCCCAGTGTTGCGGTGGCTTCTTTCTAACAAAAATGTACTGCGTGCAGTTGGCGAGTGCGCTTATAGTCTAAACTGCAGCGAGTGCGCAAATTTTTGCATTTCTTGTGCTTTGACGCGCTAAATAATGAAGGAAGCAGCGGTCCTCTTATCTGCGCTTCAACGCTTAAATCTTTGCCTGCACCACATAATGGAGGCTTGAAAGAAAGAGCTAGAGCGCCATGCGGACACTCAAATTCCCCGTTATTGGCGAGTTTCCACGAACGTGCCCGCTTTAAATATTTGCTACGTGCGTGGTCGTTATTGAGCTTGTTTCCTTGAACGAAAAGAAAGCGGATGACGTCTGTCGGTGAGGACCGGGTTTGAGCATGCAATTAAGGGGCTCTGCGCTTCCTTTTGCATGGGGGCGGAGGCATTGTTTGCCTTGGTGGACAGAGGCACACATCTTGCTTCAACTGTGCTTCAAGAATGGCGTCTGCTGCCATTGTTATCTTTTTTCCTCAAGCGCAACGCGCGTTTCACTGCTAGCGATTTTGTTGCATGGCGCCAGCTATGGCCGCAAATTTAGTTTGCTACAGCAGTTGTCGTTGGGTGTGATATGGCTTCAGAATTAAAGTGGTGAAATATTTATCAGACGAAGGCAAGCAGCCAGACATCTGGGAGAACAGGAACAACAGAAAGATCCCGAATTGCCCTATTTTGATGCTGCCAGCTTAATAATTTTGCTCTTGGCTACTCCGCCATAAGTTTGCCCTATATACTACATAAGGAACACCATTTTTTGGCCTGTTAATTTACTCTTGGTTCATCTCCAGAACATGTATACATTTTCTTCTTGTCGGCAAACATCGAATCCCGGCCTCGGCGGCCGCATTTCGATGGGGGCGAAATGCAAAAACACCCGTGGTGCTTGGTGCACGTTAAAGAATCCCAGGTGGTCGAAATTTCCGGAGTCCTCCGCTACGGCGTGCCTCATAATCAGAAGGTGGTTTTGGCACCTAAAACCGCAGAATTTTTTTTAATACGCAAAGAATTGCACAGTTTTGTCAAAATTGGACAAGTGTGGCTACGACTACCACCAGTTGGAAGTTTACTCCATGGCGCCCACAGGGCTGAATGCATGTGCATGTGCTAAATTCTGTGCACGATTCTGCCTATAAATTAATTCACATGTGTGTGCACGATCTGACCTTCCACGCTTCCTTAACCAGCAACCTTCTTTACATGTACAGACTGCGGTTTGTTGTGAGCCGTCCTTCGTTACCTTGGTTCTGCCATGTGGTTCGCCCTGGCGCGACCCATTGCTCCGAGTCGATCAGCGGTCACATTTAAGCTTGGTACGTCGTCATTCCATTACAGTCAGCTTTTGTAATACGACTGCAAGTGTACGTGTTCTGTCTCTCTTTCTTTCTTTCTTTCTTTTGAGGGGAGGGGGACATAATAGCGGTCACATAAAGACATTTAGTCTTCCCTGAAAATGTCATTCAAAATGTTCGTTGTACATTCACTCTAAAAACGTTTACACCGTTGGGGTTGCATTTTCTCCCCAAAGGATAATCGTAATCTGTCTTGCCCGCATTTCCTTTCTTTAATGCTTCGAGTCTGGTACTTCGTCCCAGTCACGAACGGCTTGCGCGTTATCTTGACACAGCATTCTCGACAGGAAAGTAGCGAGCGCAGTTTTTTCAAGCGAGGGAACGCAAGAAGGCCGATGACGATTATTGTTTGGGGACAAGATAAGCCCCAAAGGGTGTAAACTCATATAACTCATTCATAAACAAAAACATTTCTTGGCAAATTCCTTCTATGTAATCCATGAGACTGAAACAAATGATTGATTGATGCCTCTGTACAACTAAGGCTTGAAGTGGCTACTTGGTAATTGGCTACTATGAACGCCTATCATATTCTTGCACTTCCAGTGAAAGAACAGGACACAAACCCATTCTGCCTTGTTTTTGTTTTTTTGCATTCATCCATGTCATGTTCCGTGGTTAGCTCAAGAACAACGCACAGTTACACTAGCTTGTTCCTTGCAGCAGGGAACAAGAAAGGGAGGGGGGGAGTACAGTTAAACTTCGATATAACTTGAATTAGGAAGGAACAGCGCCAACTAAGACGAACACAAGAGGGGAGAACGACACAGGACAAGCGCCGACACAGGACAAGCGACAAGCGCTTGTCCTGTGTCGTTCTCCCCTCTTGTGTTCGTCTTAGTTGGCGCTGTTCCTTCCTAATTCAAGTATGCACAATCTAGCCCAAATGAATGTTCTCCTGAACTATGTTTCGATATAACGAAATCTAAAATCGTCAATTTGCTTCGTTATATCGAAATTTCGTTCTATTGAAATTCGACCTTTTACGCAAATAAGTACCATCGCCGATCGACTTTTCCTTGCCCGGAAAGGGGCCGCAGAATTTGAACGAGAAATTTCATTTTGATAAATTTGGAACTCTACGAAGAATGACACGGTTTCATGCCACGTACGTCGACGATATAAGCCAGTCACTCTTTGGCGTGCTCTCCGCCTCCGCGGCTGATGTTGCCTGCACTGGGACGACGCTATCAGGAAAAGCGCCGGCAGCGAATGCTTTGTCTGCCTCTCGCAACGGATCACCGAAACTCGAGATTACGCTACCTCCACTAAATGCGCGGTAAGACCAGCGGGGTGAATCTCCGCATGGCTGCCATTGGCTGTTTTCGAGCAGACGCTCTTTCGACGCTAGCGCCAAGGTCCAGTTACAGCCCTAACCGCAGGGCGACGCAGAAGCAAAATGGTGGCGCACACGATTGTTTACGTTGTCATGGCAACAGGTACAGCAGCCGCGCGGCGCCTCCTCTCCCAAACGTTTTTCTTTTCTTTTATTATGCCGACCAGCTCCGCTCCCTTTCCCCCATGCGGCGGTGCGCCGCATTTTTTTTTATTTGTTTTTACACGTACGCGGCGCGTTTATATATATATATATATACCGCGCACGCGTGTTACGGCGCACCACGCTAGCCCTAACGACGCGCCAATGCGCGCGCTACGCAGCGCATTGGCATTGCTTTCGAGCTGGCGCGTGGTGCACCGTGAGCTATGCGTTGGCACGCATGCAGTCTTGCCCACACTTTCACCAGCATGTGCCGGGACATAAAAAAATTCCACTTCCAACACAACAGATCTTTGCTCTCGCGTTATTGGCTTCGTTTCCGAAAACAGATTTTTGTTATAACGAGGTGTGATACACGCTCAAAAAATGAGCGAAAGTGAAATAAAGTACATGACATATACAAGAGTACTAAACACAAAAGTTCACGGACGGTGAAATAACAAAAAAAAGCGCTAGAAAACGCGAAGGGTGTTTCATGTACACACACATACACACACACAAAAAAAAATTATACGCCCTGAAGAACGAAATGTAGAAGATATTGCACAAAACTGGACATGTACGATATGTACGACAATACATAGTCATGACAACTATAGAAAGGGAAAACTCATTGGTAATGGCAAAAACAATGACACGCAAAATACCTAAAAATAGAATAAAATGCTAACATTGTTTAATTGACAGCCTACCAAGAACAAAGAGCTTACTTATACACCTGCACGAAAGTATATGAAATGCGTGACATGTTCATTACTGCTGAACAAATTGAAAAAAAAAACATGGCAGAACAAGAATAATGTTATACTAGCTAAAACCTGAAATACACATTATCACATTATTTTACACTTGGCCACAACTTGAGTAACGGTGGCAAAGGGAACAGAAGGTAGCCGGCTTTTGCAGCAGCACATAGAAAATATTCGCAGAAAGGCCTATTTCTTAATCAAAGAACAGGTAAAATAAACCAACAACACGACTTAATCCTGAATGCAATGCTTAGCAATAAAATTACGTAAGGCACTAAGTCGTACCTACTGGGCACTCCTTTGTATAATAAACACGAACTGCAGAAATCTGCATGTAGGACACTTGCAATGCTCATGCTTTCCAGAAGAAAAAAAGAAAGCGTATCATGCCTACACATGAAGGTTGTTCGCACGGTTTTCCCATCGGCGATTACTGAGATAATACACAAACACGAACAGTAATTTTTCAGCTGTTAGTACGTTTAATTGTAGAACGTGACACACAGTAAAAGCGCTGATGGCGGTATGGAAAGCTGGGCAAATTATTGAAGTTGTAGAATGAGACTTGGCACAGAAAAACACAAGTCATAGACTAGGTGACAATGAGGAGGAACATCTATTTGTCAACTTTCTCTACCGGCAAGAGGGAAGTGTAGCACAATCAAGGCGCAACGACATACGGAGGCTCAGGAGCGCACACATGGACAGGGCTGTGTTCGCGTGCATGCGCCTTCTGATGTCCTTGGGTCTGCGCGCTCACCTGTTGCCTTTAGGCACCCAGAACAACCTTGCAGGGCTTGTTTTTGAAGTATTTGTGCACCACTGCACGATGCACGAGCGATACGTATGAGTCGTGAAACGGGTGAAACATCACGGAACACAAGCACACAGCTACCGAGGACCACGAAACTTATGAAACTACCCACGCCAGTCAATGCACAGCAGCGCACGCTTCCCGATAACAGCAGATAACGAAACATGAAACGTCATGCAGCGGGCTAGTTGGCGCCGGGCCGGCGGGGCCGCACGGCATGCGCGCGGAGACCGTCGAAGGTGGGGGAGTTGCGAGGAGAGTGTCGCTACTTTACGAAGTTTAAGGGGCTTTACTGCCACCTAAAACCCCTTAAACTTTGTAAAGTAGCGACACACTCCACTTCCTCCGCCTTCACTCCTCCTCGTTTCTCCTCTTTCACGCTCCCTCCTCGACCCTGGCGCCGCCTACACTGCTCGAGCGTAGCAACGGCGCCAACATGCGCTCCTCGCCACTTCGTAGACACTTATCGAGCAAAAATGGCGCTGATGCACGGCGTGAGGGCCCACGTGATGCTATTAGGCCAATAGCAACGCGGCATCAGCCTCGGCCAGAGTGCACGAGGAGGAGGCGGCATTCTTCAAAGCGTGGCACTACTTTACAAAGTTTAAAGGGACACTAAAGCGAAACAATAAATCAGTTTAGACTAATGAAGCATTGTCTGAGAACCCTGCAGGCAGTCATTTAAAAAAAAAAAATAGTTTGATTATTAGATGAGAAAATGCAGGTCCAAGTATCAGTATTTGAATTTTGCGCCGAAACCCCAGCGCTGGTACGTCAGCGTGACGCCAGGGATTCCAAAGTACGTTTTCGCATTTGGGCCGCGTTGGATGAATAAAGGTTTTCAAAACTTGCCATGTCTAATGTCTGGTTCCTTTAGAACACAATGTAGTCCATCTGTACCGCTATATATAATTAGTAGGCCCTAGAAGATGCCATCAAAATACAAGATGTCACAGCCCCCAGGTGTGGGAACTTAAGTAGGCATCGCCACCCGTATTTCGTTCTTGCGCTTTTTCTGGCTTACCAAACGTCTTATCATTGTAAGAGTGGTGTTTTTAGTGTTGTAGAACGGTAATTTACTGATGCAGAAGAAATCATTTTTCACTTTAGTGCCCCTTTAAGGGGGCTTTATTGCCACCGAAACAGGGGAGTTTCCCTGCACTGGTGAGACGGCTTACACAGTGCCACATCGTCTCGGTAATCCCACTTTTTGCACACGATGCGCATCAGCCACGCTAACCCCTCGCGCGCGCTTGATCCCGTTACTGCGAGCGCGCTCCCCTCCCCCTCTTTCCCTTTGATCGAGCTGAAAGCGGCATTCTCATTCTCACCCACTTGCACCTAAAGCACACAGTGCGCAGGTCGCGAAAGGATCTTATCTCACTTGGACCTCATAGAAAACGCGACGTGGCTCCACTTAGATGGTCGCTTGGAGAGGGGAGTTTGCAGGCAGCTGCTTGTAATTCAATCATTTGACCATATCTGCGTCCGCGGAAGTTTTCATTTATTGTGTCGATCGGCATTAATTTGAGGCGGCAGTGAAATTACGTTATATTGAAATTGCCTACAAACACGCTTGGTTATAATGAGGTTATAAATAGATGGTGTTCTATGTACAAGAGGTTATGAAAAGGTAAATAATTCATTATATCTAGGTTTAACTATTTCCTTGCAAAATTTAAAGAATGTACGGTGTACCACTTTGAGGACACAGTTGAAAAGCTTGCTTGGCATCTGCAAGCAACATTGAAAAGCGGCCCTGGTGCGTAAATACATGGCTGAAAAATAGCAGATGGGGAGTGACAGAAAGTTAGATATATATAGGAACTTATGGCCACTTAGCGCAAATCGACAAAAAGAAGGGGAGGAAGGAACAAAGTGACAAGGATGGCCTTGTCCCTTCCTCCCCTTATTTTTGTCAATTTGCAGAAGTGGCCATAGTTCCTACGGTCCGTAGTACAGTATGAATCGACTAGCCCAGCAACAAGTATTACTTAGAGGTTGTTAATAAGAGCTGTTAAGGTGAAATTACACAGGGACATTTTACTAGTATTTCGCGCAGCATGTGATGGCTTGGAGCATGGTCGGCATCCCAATTTTATTATTTATTTGCAGTCAAACCATGTTTGTTATACCTTTTGTTATATGTCCAACATTATTTATAAGCTTGTGTTCATTACTTGCTGATATTGGTGACAAACAATTTAGGTCTACTTAATTGTTATATCCAGTAGATGATTGTATTCACATTCATTATATCATGGTTGAACATGTGTACAAGGAAAAAGAAAAAGCTCTGTGCATTATTGGGATGGGGGCTCTACAATGGTTGTGTTTATATTTATATTTTTCCCTTTTATTAGTCAGTGTATAGGGGGCGGGGGGGGGGATTTTCTTCCATTGTTAAAGGGGTACTCTCATGACCTTTCTGACTTGTCTTTTTTTTTTTCGCTTGCTAAATTGAAGTCCGAACCCTCTAAGCATAGAAAAATATACCAGCAAGAGTAAGAGCAACATGAATGATTTACTGTAATATTTTGTATTATGAACCAGGAAGTGGATGTGTCGTGATCACAAGTGCTTGCTTCATTCCTGCAAATTGATGCAGCTGCAACATGCGATTGCAACAAGAAAAATTGTGTGCAGCACCCTCATTTATTTCTTTATGTGCAATGTCATCATATGTAGCTTGATTGCTACACAATGGCAGTAAATTTGGCTCTGTTCAGAGTTCCTATTGTGCATAATAATAAGGTTACAAATGGGGATTATACATACATACAGAGGGAGGTCCCATAGTCAACAGACTGTACAGGGGACCTCCCATTACAAATGAGTAGGATATGTAAATACAAAGCAGCTATATGCAACACACAAGACACCATATTAAGTTAGTCACTAGCTAACTCTGTAAAATATTGAATGACACAAACCACTTATTCATATAATGATAACGATAAAATTGTTGTATTGAGTGCAATAATTTACGAAGGTTTGATTTGAATGTGTAAAAATGAATTCCAAAGTAGTGTGGCTGAAAAATTAGTAGTAAGCTTACCATAATTAGTTCTAGCTTTTGCTAGTAAATAGCTGTTGGTAGAAGCAAAATGGGTAGACGTGTAATATGGATACTGGGTGTTAGTAATTATAGGGAATGGGAGCTTTCCGTTAACAGATTTATAAACAAGTATTCCAAGTGAGTATTTATTTAGTTTCTGTAATGATCAAATGCCGTTAGATCTGAGCTATGGAGATGCTTCTGATGTGTAGCTGTTACGTGTAATGATGCGAATTGCTTGATTTTGGGTATGCTGTAGTGGGGATAAATGTCTGGGATATGCATTTCCCCATGATAATATGCAATAATTAGTATGCGTCTGAATAAAAGCATAGTACAGGGAGATGAGTGTCTTCACATTAAAGAAATTGCTAACTTTAATATTCTAATTCCATATGCTGCCTGCTTTGTTAAGGATAAAACATGCTCATCAAATTTTAGGTGTTTATCTAGTATGACGCCAAGAAACAGTACACTGTCAGTAGGATAAAGTGCACTGGAAGCAAAGGTTAGCAATGGATACACTGAGATAAGCTTTTGTTTAGCTGAGAAGATGACGAAGTTAGATTTGGCAGTATTAATGTGTAGTCTGTTTAGTCGGCACCAGGTTACAATATTAGCCGCATCGTGATTAAGCTTACACATTAATGAATCAAAACTTTTGTCTGAGGAGAAGATCATAGTGTCGTCAGCATATAGGATACAGTCAGAGGACTTTAGGTACTGTGGTAGGTCATTAACATATATTAAAAACAAGAGAGGTGACATTGTGATAACGTCACTGATGCCAGGTTCAGAACATTTATTAATTGATTGGTTATATGGAGTTTCGCCGGGCTTATTGCCCCAAAGCAACACTGGGGCTATTCAAGATGTCGCAGTGGAGGGCTCTGGAGTAAATTTTACTACCTGGGGTTTGTTAAAGTGCATATAAATTTAAGCATATTTGCGTTTTACCTTTATCAAAATGTGGCCACCACAATTGGTAGTCGAACCTGCAACCTTGTGCTCAGCAGCGGAATGCCATAGCCACTGTGGTGGGTAGACCTAGCATTTTGAGACCAACTCTAGTAACAATTAAAAATATCTTATAGGTGTTCCCATCTTTTATACTTCAGGTGTGTTCATATTATGTAGAAGAAGCATGTGGTATGGTTTCTGTACAACATTGCAAAGGGGTCATTACTAGGATTGGGCAAATATTCCAAGTTTAATATACGAATCAAATATTTTACACTAACAATTCATATTTGTATTTAAAGAGGAACTATGCAATATTTTTAATATTTAAATAGTTCCAAATACTTCGCAACAACTGAATGTTTATGTATGATTAATGTTCCATCTGCTAAACAAAGTATCAAAAATTAAACAACAACAAATGTTTTTGAAGCAATGCAGAAGTGGAATGAGTAATGCAAACCATGTCTAGTCTTTACAGTGGAAGCCTACATGGCAGCCTGTGACTTATGCTCGTATTCTGTCATTTGGTGTTTTTGGTAGTCTAGTCATGTAGAAGTTTTGTTTTTTACACTACAACCAGTGATGTAACAGCTCCCTTTACACATGTTTACGGCACACAAGTCCTTCAACAATATTTTTTTCTTGTTCCTCAACCTCTGATCTTTTTTTCAGCAACCATATATCTGGTGTAAAAATACTCATCAGTAGTCATTCATTCTTCGAGAGCTTGTTTGCAACCAGTCTCCAAAAGTGGTTGAGAAGATGTTTGTGCAGTTTTTTTAATGAAAAATTAGTGATCTAGTGCTTAAAATTGTTCCTTTGCACCTGGATATAGTTAGCTGTCATTTTCTTGCTAGTCAGTACAGGCGTCTTACTCATACCTGCATAATATTCCTGCTGTAGATATGTGTCTGGGTTTGACTATTCAGTCTTCAATACTTACTATTCATGTTCAATTTGTATTACAAACATTTTCTATTCACCTACCTCAAGTCAGTAGTTTCTTAACATTGTATCATTGTCACATTCTCTTCGTACCTATGAAGACAACATGAATAGTGTGTGTGTGTGTGTGTGTGTGCGTGTGTGTGTGTGTGTGTGTTTGCGCACGTGCATGTGTGTGTGTGTGTGTGTGTGTGTGTGTGTGTGTGTGTGTGTGTATATATATATATAAATATGTTACTTCGAACAGAAATAAATCAATAATGAAAGAAAGAGGTCACTAATTTCGTTCTGGTTATTGAATAAAAATGTGGCATTGTTTATTTTCATGTGTTGTATCATAATGACATTGTAATGTTTTGTAGCTCTTTTGCATGAAGTACAGAATGACCAACTGCTTAAGGTGTCATTTTGTGTCAATAACTGCAAACATTAAGTGATCATAAATGATCATAAACTGCCTTATGATCATTAAGCGATCATAAGGCAGTTTTTACTTTTTAGCTCTCCAGTACTTGTCAGTTGAAGAACCTTGGCAATTGAAGAAAGTACATTCTATATCAATGTTAACACAGAATGACAAAGCGAAAGCTTCTGAAAATTTAATTCAGGGTAACTGATTGTATATTGCAATTTTCTTTCAAGGAACTTTCATTTGGTAGTCAGCGGCAAAACCGGCCGGTGTCACTGAAACGTTACTTCGTTTCTTGGCAGATTTCACAGGCTGGACGCGGCGGCATCTGCCGGATCTTATCATCCCTGTCGTCGGTTGCTGGCATCACGGACACTCTACAGCGCATGCGGCCTCTGCATTTCACGGTCCTATCCGTGAACGGCTTCACAGCATCCCCTGGTGCAAGACAGCTCAACCCGGTCCGCCTGGTGTCTGTTGCAGCGTACATAAAGCCTGCCTCCCTGGTGCTTCCCTGCAGTCAGTGGCAAAACCGGCTGCTGTCACTGAAACGTTACTTCGTTTCTTGGCAGATTTCACAGGCTGGACGCGGCGGCACCTCCCGGATCGTATCATCCCTGTCGTCAGTCGCTGGCATCACGGACGCTCCACGGCGCATGCGGCCTCTGCATTTTACGGTCCTATCTGTGAACGGCTCCGCAGCATCCCCTGGTGCAAGACAGCTCAACCTGGTTCGCCTGGTGTCTGTTGCAGTGTTCATAAAGCCTGCCTCCCCAGTGCTTCCCTGCAGTCAGCGGCAAAACCGGCCGGTGTCACTGAAACGTTACTTCGTTTCTTGGCAGATTTCACAGGCTGGACGCGGCGGCATCTCCCGGATCTTATCATCCCTGTCGTCGGTCGCTGGCATCACGGACGCTCTACGGCGCATGCGGCCTCTGCATTGCATGGTCCTATCTGTGAACGGCTCCGCAGCATCCTCTGGTGCAAGACAGCTCAACCCGGTCCGCCTGGTGTCTGTTGCAGCGTACATAAAGCCTGCCTCCCCGGTGCTTCCCTGCAGTCAGCGGCAAAACCGGCCGGTGTCACTGCAACGTTACTTCGTTTCTTGGCAGGTAGATTTCTTAAACTGCCTTTAGTACGTACACATTTGGCTGTTTTGCCGCTGACTGCACCGCACTGCAATGTCTTCTGTGTGTTCGGTATGCGACAAGCGGGTAGAGGGCAATTTCCTTCTATGTTCCGGTTGCAAAGCAAGTTTCCATTTAGGGAAACACTGTTCCGGGATAACAGACAGTGTTTACACCAAGATGTCCACTGTTAAACGTGAAACATGGACGTGTCAGACATGTAGCTCTGGTGCTGGTTCCAGTCATAGCGATGGCTCACTCGGCCCCCACTTTTCGTCTATTAATACCAAACTTGACCAATTAACCAGCACTGTTCAGACGTTCATGGTAAAGGTTCAGGAACTGCTCTCTTTCAAGGCAACTTGTGAAAAGATGGCTGATACGGTGACCGGCATTCAAGCCTCTATCGCTTTCCTTTCTGAAAAGTATGATTCTATGCTCTCTACTGTGACTACTTATCAAACCGAAGTGTCTCGGCTACAGGCTCAAGTGGAGTCACTTTCCGGTGCAGTCGCCTGTCAGGCTGAAATTCTAGACCAAACAACAATGCAAATAAATGAACTTGATCAATATGGCAGACGTTGCAATTTTGAAACCATAGCCTCCCTTTGAAACCTGGTGAAGACTTGAAGTCCTTCATGTGCGACTTAGCTGGACAACTGCGCCTAAGTGACTTCCAGGAAGATGAAATTTGCAGGATACACTGTTTACCAACCGGGAATAAATTTAGCTCTAGCCCTTCTATCCTTGTGCAAGTACAGAACGCTTCAGTGAAAGAAAAATGGTTTCATGCTTGGAAGTGTCTCTCGGATCTTGCTCAGCCGGAGAAGTTTCCTCGTCTGTTCTTCAATGAAAACTTGACGCGGTTGAACTGGGAGCTCTTCCGGTTGGCCCGCTCCAAAGGAAAGAAAAATGGACATAAGTTCGTGTGGACGAGAAACGGAAAGGTTCTGGCAAGAAAATCTGAGGGAGCACCTTTCATTCGAGTTGAAAAATTCTCGGATTTCGATAGGATTGCCTAGACATGGCTGGCATTGAGAGTATGAAATGCACTGACTTTGTGGATGTAAATAGTTTTTTTTCTGATACCTCCACCAGCAGTTTCAAAGTTGCGCATGTGAACATTCACAGCCTTCGGAAACACTGGAATCAGTTTTACGCCATCATTTCATCATCTTGCCTAACGTTCAATGCTTTTGTACTTACTGAAATTAATATTCCTTCCGAGAGCATTCCACAGTATTCATTGGCGGGTTTCCAAGCCTTCTTGTACACGCGTCCAAGCAGAAAAGGAGGAGGCATCGCAGTTTTTATAAGTAACAGATGGGCAGCATCGCAGTTAGCTTTTTCCTTTTCCCAAGCTGAAGTGATATCGCTTCGCTTGAGCACACTTGTTTTTTCGGTGATTCTGTTATCGGTGTACCGACCTCCTAGTTTTAATGTGCGGCTTTTCTTATCCGAACTCGATTCCAGATTGTCAACCTTATCGCTCGAAGAGCATGTGTGTATCATAGGTTATATCAATATTGACCTTTTGCGTCCTACTGTAGGCTTGGTCGCAGATTACCTCGATAGCCTTTCCAAATGGGGCTTGGAATGCGTCATTTATCAAGCGACTCGTGAGGAATTTTAGGCTGGTAAGCTCGCTGTGTCCTGCATTGATCACGTTATCGTTCGCGCTCGAAATCTAGCCATAAAATCTGCTATTGTAGAAATTAAACTTGCTGACCATTATTTCGTTTGCACCTCAATGAGTTATCCAGATACTGCGACAGCACCCACAGATTCTAAAAAACTAATTTCAGTGCTTGATCCGATAATGTTTGATAATCTGGTGGCTCAATATGACTGGAAATCTTTTTTAGCAATAGAGTCTCCTGCTGCCATATATGATAAACTCGTAGAGGTGTTCAAAAACTTAAAAGAAAGTGCTACCCGAACAATACATATCAAACAACGTAACGTGGATAACAAGTGGATGTCGTCTGACATACTCGCTGCAATAAAAGAAAAAGACTTACTGTGGGCCCAATGCAAGCGTGCCCCGAATTGTGCAGACCTACGGGCCCAATTTAAGCAGCTCAGTAATAAAGTTACTGCCATGATCCGCTCCGCGAAGCGAATACATTTTCGAGACAAATTTAAAGCCGCTAGTTACAGTAGTAAGAAAACATGGTCATTAATTAACAGCTTTAGAGGCACTAATACACGAGCTGATATAATGAATTATTTTCCTTCCAGTTTATCCAGCGGCAGACAGAATATTTCTGATGAGTTTAATAATCACTTCTCTTGTGTAATGAGAAACACAAACTTACAAGGGGAGTATGGTAGCGCGATTCAAAGACGGGACAAAAGAAGACAAAAAGGGACACACACAGCGCTGTGTGTGTCCCTTTGTGTCTTCTCTTGTCCCGTCTTTGAATCGTGCTACCATACTCCCCTTGAAGATGCATTACCAACAAGCCCACATTGCAACCCTTGCAAACTTACAGGTAGATTTGTGTACTTAGCGTCACAGCATTAGTGAATCGGCATATCTGCCTTCAACTTCTCAGGAAGAGCTAAGATCGATTATATTCAATTTAAAATGTAATAAATCTCCTGGAATTGACGGCATTTCCATTAAGGAGTTGCGCCACAGAACATATGAATACATCCAAGAAGTTTTGCTAGCACTACTCAATCGCATAACTTCAAGTGGTGAAATTCCTGTAAAACTGAAAACAGCAAAAGCTATACCTCTTTATAAAAGCGGTGCATGTAATAAACTTGAAAATTATCGCCCCATTTCAATTCTGCCTTCTATCGCTCAAATATTTGAAAAACACTTATTTTAGGCTGCTGAGCACGAGGTCGCGGGATCGAATCCCGGCCACGGCGGCCGCATTTCGATGGGGGCGAAATGCGAAAACACCCGTGTACTTAGATTTAGGTGCACGTTAAAGAACTCCAGGTGGTCGAAATTTCCGGAGTCCTCCACTACGGCGTGCCTCATAATCAGAAAGTGGTTTTGGCACGTAAAACCCCATAATCTAATCTAAAAACACTTATTGTTAACAATGACAAGCTTTCTGGATGCCCACAGCATTTTGTCGCCTAGTCACTATGGTTTCCGACCCGACAAAAGCACTCAAACACTTCTGGAAGATTTATCCGATCAGTTGAATATAGCTTTCGATAATAATAAAGTTGCTTGTGCGCTCCTTCTTGATTGTAGCAAGGCTTTTGACAGTGTTCATCATGGTCTGCTGTTAAATAAGCTTTTCTTGTTAGGATTTCGGGCTGCTTTCTGATCGTTGTTAGCAAATTTCCTTCGGGGTAGGCGTCAGGTCGTCACTGTTGGGCAAGTTCATAGTGCATTCTCTATTATTGATGCTGGAGTTCCGCAGAGATCTATACTCAGTCCGTTATCATTTAATATTTTTGTAAATGGACCTCTCTAGCGTGATACACGTTTCTCTTTATCCATACGCCGATGATACGATGATCAGAACTTCTGCCCACAGCTACTATGATGCGATTGCTTCTTTACAGTCTGCTGCCACAAAAGCTATGGATTGGTTTCGAAACAACCTAATCACTATAAATGTATCTAAGACGCAATTAATCTGCTTCCATAATCCTTTAAGGAGGGTAGCCCTTGACTATCCTCTTGTTTTGCATTCTTCAGATTGTTCAGCTTGTTCTTGTAGACCATTACAGTACTCATCTGTTGTAAAATATCTTGGTTTATATCTTGACAGCGACCTTTCTTGGAACAGCCACCTTGCTTACGTTTGTAAAAAACTTTGCGCCGTATCCTGTCTACTGTACAATATAAGATACTACATGCCCTTATCAGTAAGGAAAAGTATAACGCATGCTTTAGGCTACAGTCTACTCCGGTATGGAATAACAATTTACGGGCACTGTGCTGTCCGCTGGCACAACAGAATAAATGCGATACTGCACTCCCTCTTAAAGAACATATCTTATGATCTGAACCTGAATTCTGACACAGACCATTTCAAAGTACTTTCGATGCCGAATTTCAACGACCTTTCAATGCAAACGGTTATTTTAAAACACTTCTGGTCCAGTCAATTCCTAGTTCCGTACACAGCTTCCCGATGCTTAAGGCCCAGGGACCCCTTTTGGAGGCCACGTTGTTCCACAAGGTATGGCACTAGAGCTCGGTCCCATTATGTGCCCACCTTCTTCAATAAATTACCGCATGGCACATTCTGTGCAAAAACGAAATATAAGTTAGACTGCTAAGTCGTATCTGTTCGTAAAGGCATACTTGTTCCGTTTATTTACCGTTATTGCTTGTTTTCATGCATGTGATTGTGCCATTCCTTTGCACCATGACGGTCAGTCTGGTATATGGTTATGTATTATCTCATGCTAATTTTTGTTCACACGCATTGCTGTACTTCTGTGGTTCATTATGCTCAATGAAATTTCTTTTCATAGACACTGTATAAATTCTAATAACCTTTTTTGGTGTTCTATACTTGAATTCGCTACTTATAACTGGTCTATCAATGTACCGTGTGTGGTTTTGCTGCCTGCCAGGCACTGCCGCTCAAGCCTTCAAAGGCTTTGGCAGGCCTGTATGAATGTACTGATTTGATTATGGGCAATAAAGGTATTATTATTATTATTATTATTATTATTATTATTATTATTATTATTATTATTATTATTATTATTATTATTCATCTAAAAACATTTGTGTTGGATTCAGAGAGCAGGCTTTCAGAAAGTTATTCACTTGAAAGCTTTGGCATTAGGAATGACCTGTTTGTAACAGTTCAGTATATGCACATGCTGCTTGATTATAGGCATGCAGCAGTGTGTGAAATCTCATGTGTAATTATGTAAATTCTATAACAAAAGCATTTTGTGGGCTCGTGTGTGTTCATATGCAGACATGTGACTGTAGGAGAATATTACAAGGACCTTTTCTAATTTTTATGTGACAGATCATTGTATTCCTGACAGAGGTGATATTACAAGAATGAATGTGTGTGTGTGTGTGTGTGTGTTTGTGTGTGTGTGTGTGTGTGTGTGTGTGTGTGTGTGTGTGTGTGTGTGTGTGTGTGTGTGTGTGTGTGTGTGTGTGTTGCAGTGATAAAGCTACATGGCTTGTCTCATTTTCAGTGCTCACACAGTCTGATTGAGAATATTAATGAAGGAATAACTTTTCCGTGTCCTTTTTTTTACTTCCTGCTAGGTGTCATGGCCCAGGAACGCCTGAAAACCATTGTTGGCCACCTCAAAGGTGGTGGCATTAATAATGTCATTAGCATGTTTGAGGACAAGAACATTGTAAGTCTCCTTTGCCATTTTTCTCTGTAAATATTTGCGCTTTGTATTGAGGCAACAAAAGAGCTGGTTTGTTAGACTGAAATGTACCTTGACGTAATAGTCCAATTTTCCCTTAATTACTACTCTCCACCTTGCGGGTTTCCACAAAACTATTACGTTAAACTCTTGCCTTTGCTTTGAGTTGTTGACAAATTTGACTTCGCCCTGCTATCTGCAAGTGCTAGTGCTGCTAGTGCCTGATATTTAGCTCAGATGGTAGAGCGGCTGCCCCGGAAAGGCGGTAGTCCCAAGTTCAAGTCCTGGAAGAGGATGAACTTTTCTTAAACTACGAAGCTTTTCTTTCAGCTTGTCGTCGTCATCATCATCATCATTAACAGCCTATTTTAGGTCCACTGCAGGACAAAGGCCTCTCCCTGCGATCTTCAATTACCCCTGTCCTGCGCGAACCGATTCCAACTAGCACCCGCAAATTTCCTAGTTTCGTTGCACCACCTAGTCTTCTGCAGTCCTCTACTGCCCTTCCCTTCTATCGGTATCCATTCTGTCACCCTAATGGTCCAACGGTTATCGAATCTGCACATTACATGACGTGCACAGCACCATATTTTTTCTCTTTATGTCAATTAGAATATTGTCTATACCCGTTTGCTCTCTGATCCAAACCGCTCCCTTTCTGTCTCTTGAAGTTATGCCTAGCATTCTTCATTCCATCTCTCTTTGCGTGGTCCTTAACATGTTCTCAAGCTTCTTTGTCAGTCTCCAAGTCTCTGCCCCATATGGCAGCACCGGTAAAATGCACTGATTGTATACCTTCCTTTTCAATGATAATGGTAAGCTTCCAGTGAGGAGCTCACAATGTCTGCCGTATGCGATCCAACCCATTTTTATTCTTCTGTTAATTTTCTTCTCATGGTCAGGGTTCCCTGTGATTAATTGACCTAGGTAAACATACTCCTTCACAGACTCTCTTGTTCCCTTGCCCGGTTATTCATCATCTTTGTCTTCTGCATATTATTCTTCGGCCCAACTCTTACACTCTCCCTGTTAAGGTCCTCAATCATTTGTTGTAACTCGTCTGCAGTGTTGCTGAATAGAACAGTGTCATCGGCAAACCGAAGGTTGCTGAGGTATTCGCCGTCTATCCTTGCTCCTAAGCCTTCCCAGTTTAATAGCTTGAATACTTCTTCCGAGCATGCAGTGAATAGCATTGGAGAGATTGTGTCTTCTTGTCTGACCCCTTTATTTATAGGTATCTTCGTACTTTTCTTGTGTAGAATTCAGGTGGCTGTAGAATCTCTGTAGATATTTTTCAAGGTATTTACGTAAGTGGTCTGAGGGGTGCTACTTGATTACGCAATGCCTCTATGACTGCTGGTATCTCTACTGAATCGAATGCCTTTTCGTAATCTATGAAAGCGATATGGAGAGGCTGATTGTACTCTGCGGATTTCTCGATTACCTCAAGGAACCCGTATAAGTTTTCTTTGTAGCAATTGCTACGAACAGGTGGATGTCCGATTTTCCCTTAGGTAATGAAATGCACCTTGTTGAAACAAATGATTACAGCACAGTGAATTAGGCTGTCTGGCCAAGTGGTTACAATGCACTGCATCTTGCAATAACATAGGCCTGTTGATGACCAGTACAAATGTTGAGAACTACCCTCCCACTGGCAGCAACACAGGAACTGCATGGGATGTCATATATGGGACGTGTCTTTTTTAAATCATATAGAATCTTTAGAAATTGCCTGTGGCATATAACACAATTGTAGTCTTTGAGCTAGATTAATCGATGTGGCAGGCATTACTTGCATGAGAAATTGAAGTGTGTAATTGCATAATTAAAGAAAAATTCTGACATGAGTACTTGTTTGTCGGGTGACCGCGTTTCATCATCTAACAAATGTTATCCCTCAGCGCATGATGCGCCTGCATGTATCAAGTTTCTGGAATGTTATTGATGGTTCTATCTGCTGTCGGTTGTCACTGAACCTTGTGTAATCTGATTGCATGTATGCGTGGCACGAATGGTATAGAACTTTCTGGAACACATGCGGGCACCAGCGATTACTCTGGAACTTAGCTTCGATGATTGATGTATAAAAGCCAACGCGCTTGATTCGCTGATTCGATTTCAACGATTGCCGACCATGTTCGCCGCTATTGCTGTGCTTTGAGCGTAACTTGCTTTTGTGGGCACAAGTTCACCCAATAAAAAGTTAGTCTCGTCATTCACAGTTTTACTGCTGTATTATTCACCGTCACGACTATGTGACAATACTAATTAACCTTTACATTAATTACAGCACCCTATACCCCAAGTACACAGGATAAGGGTCCTAGGATTACACCTCCAATGCAGCCGAGCAAATCAGCATACCTTGCAAGCACTACAAACAAGGGTAGATAATACACTCCGCCTGATGGGGAGGATCTCCAACAAACACGGAGGGCTTCGAGAGAAGGAGCTAATTCAGCTAATCAAGGCTTTTGTCTTAAGCAAAATCACCTTCGCACTACCGTATCTCTCACTCTCTAGGCAGGAAGAGGATACTGTTCACTGAACTGCTTGATCCGCAAGATACACAAAGTTGCTCTTGGTGTTCCAATTCCAAGGGTGATGGCCACGGCCACACTAAATACCCTTCAAGAATTAACCAAAGCCCATCTATCATCGCAATACCGTAGACTCACCACCACTGAAGCTGGGCGTGAGATCCTGAGACAACTTCATCATGCTCCACCATTCAACGAGAGCAAGCGACATCAACTTCCTCCGAACATACTCGGCCAATACCCCATCCAGCCCTTACCCAGAAACATGCACCCTGAATTTCACGTCAAACGCCGCAAACTTCGAGCCAAGGTGCTACAACGCAGCTATGGACAGGCCGAAGGAGTGTACTATGTGGACGTTGCAGCCTACACCGATAAACATTGTGAAGTTATAGCGATCGTAGACAACCAGGGCAACACTGTTTGTTCAGCATCAGTCAAGACGACTTTGGCGGGTGATGCAGAAGAGACCGCCATTGCACTCGCTTCGGGGCTACCCGATTGCAACGTCGTCATTAGTGACTCTAAGTCTGCTATCCGGAACTTCAGTAACGGCTACATAACAACCTCACGCGCTCTCTACTTGTAGCTCACCCACCAGAAAAAGACATTGCTCTCGTATGGACTCCAGTACATCAAGGACTCCTCGGTAACGAAATGGCTCATGCCGCTGCTCGAGGATCCACGAACCGAGTGGCCGCTAATATGGGCCTAACTCTAGAACCCAATGACTCCCAACAACACACCAATAAAGACACACTTGTCACATTCCATGAAATTTGCACATATTACAGACACGAACGCCTAATGTATCCACCTCTCTCTGTGCCTAGAACGCACCAGAGAGAAATACTGTGGTGACAACTACGAACTCGCACTTTTCTTACCCCGCGCACTTTGCACTTATTCTTTACCGCCACATATCCGACACCCATGTGTCGTTTTTGCCCTGTCCCGACAGCTCTCCCATATCATGTGGCATTGCCCCATCGAAACTCCCCCCCCCCCCCCGCACGCTCAAATCATGAATTAGTAGCGAGGAGCTGTGGGAGACTGCCCTGTGCAGCTTTTATCCCACCCTACAGGTCCGAGTCCTGAGGTGGGCTGAGGAGGTAGCGGAGACCTACCACGACTCGTAGACGGACTTCTAGCCACATAATGTGGTGACGGACGCCTGCTGGGACTGGAGTACTTAGACCTCCCTCTCTTTCTCTCCCCCCCGGCCCCTCCCCTTTCTGAAAAGGGGAATAAAGTTCATTCATTCATTTATTAATTCATTCATTAAGGATGCCATGGGTTTCTAAATATGCGCAGTGAAACTTGCATTAAAAATTGTTGCACTTACTTTTTTAACAAACTGCTATTTTATGCATTGAAGCACAAAAGTAACTGGAAGGCCCATGTATTCTGTTGTGCACTTTGGGCTAGTGTCTCGAAACTGGTGTCATCCTGAAAATTTGTTTCAAGTGGGTATGCTTCGCGAACTCACCGGCTACAGTTTGGAAATTGCAATATGTGCTGTAAAGCAAATAATTAAAAAGTTAATTGGTGAATCTTTGAAATGAGTCATTATGCATTTTATTTTCTTGTGCAAGTAATGTCCACTTGCTTGAGTAATCCAGCTTAATGACTACAGTTATGTTATCTGCTGCAGGCAATTAAAAAAATTCTGCATGGTCTTAAAAAAAAAAAACTGGTAGGAACGAGCAAGTATAAGACAGGAAACACCCTGCATGATCAGCATGACCAGATGCAAAAGACTGCCATCTCGGATGGCTCTCATATTCGTGCTCATGACACCTTGGCAGTGTAAAAACCTGGGCTAATGTTGGGAGCATTTAATGTTTCAATCAATCTCAGTCACACAGTGGTGTCTGGATGTAAGAGGATATGCCAGCTTGCAAACAATCTTTTACACCCCCATGCATCTGAGAGAGACATTATTGTCTGCATTGCAGACACTCGTCATGGTACAACAGTGGTTTTAGTTCTGCCTTGAGGTTAGGTGGTGCCATCTGGCTTTCAGATTTCAGACGAGATTTACCATAATTTTCGAGATCAGATTGTGTGTAGCCTCGTGCCCAGCAGGCTGTGCTCTTTACAAGACTGGGTAAAGGCAGACTGGGTAACATCTCCCCCTTTACATCTTTATAGTGTGGCAAGTATTCAGTTGTGCAAGGCAGTGCTAATTGCCACACTGTTAGGATATTTAGTTATGCATCTTCCATCTGTGGGTGCAAACCGCATTGTTTTCACAGCAGCAGTTCTGATGTATGTTTCATTGCAAGGAAGGCAGTTGCTGCTTACAGGAGCTTGGTATTTTGATGCAAGCACATCTCTGAAATCAAACCCCTGCTAGCTGCATGCAGCAGCATTTTGTATGCTTCTTGTCTTTGATTCAGTTCTGCATTGCTTAACATGTTTCAACTTCTTGCATTTATTTACTTATTCTGTTTAGAATTCATGCGCCTATACCAATCTGCTTGCCTGCCTACATTGCCTAGCTTTTATATTGATAGTGCTGCAAAACAGCTGGTGGAATGACTGCTTTATCAAATGTGTACATATGGTAATTTTCTCACTTACTGCAGCTCTCTCTATCTAGAAGCAAGAACAGTATGTCAGTTATTGAAGCCTGCTTTACTAATCTGAGTTACTTGTTTCTTCTGTTTATAGCCCTTATAATTTTCTGACTTGTTATAGCATACATGGTAGGAAATCTTGTTATATCAGTGGGACAATACATTGAATATTTTTCTCTTGAGATAAGGATATAAAACATTAGGGTAACTTGTTAGGTTCTGTTTGTTTTTCTTTGTTTGGCAACCAAGGGTAGAATTAAGTTCTGCAGTTTAATGAACGTCTTAACATCTATTTATTTTTGTACTGTGCATTGGACAGACTAATCGGCACACATAACAGGCCTGCTGGTTCAAGTACCCTTCCCTGAATCTAGAGGGCAAAGTTTTTTATTGGTCTTTTCTTCATTTTCACCAGTGAAGAGGGTTCATTGGCTACTTTTTTGTGCTGACTCATCTGTCCATGCAGCTGGAAGAAGTCAACAAGAAGATTGCCGCAGCACAGTCAAAGGGAGGCTTTCGCTTCACCCTCGACAGCTGTCGACTGTCGGATGAGCAGCGGCGCTTTTATGAGGACAATGGCTTCATCATTATGCGCAATTTGGTTTCTTCACAAGACCTTGATGCCTACAAGTATGCCAATCAGCCTCAGTTTGAGTAGATTTTTTGTGACACCAACACTAACTAAACATAAGGGTTCAACAGCACTGGTCGAAATGAATAACAGGACAACCACTGGCGGATTCCTTTATTTGCTCCTACAGCTGCATGTTCGGGCAGTATCCTATGTGTGACTCACAAAAAAATGTGCTGCATGACAGTGGTGTGCAATATACTTCAGTGCAATCAATTAATTTTTGTTTCTTCTTACGCACTTGCTTGTCAGCTGGCATTTAGATATGTCAGCTTGCATATTGTACCAAGCTACCAAGGACCAAGGACAGCCTGTCACGGTACCAAGGACAGTACCAAGGACAGCCTGTCATTTGAACACAAGGCAGCGTTTTGTTCAGTTGTATAGTAGCTTACGTACAGGAGGTATCATAGCCATTTGTTCCTTTTTTGTTCATGAACTGCATCATGATTTTCTTTTTAAGATGAAGCTTTAGCTCAGAGCCAACACCGATTTCCTTATTTAAACGCATGTAAAACACAGAAGTTATTTTCATAGACACCTGCTGGACTTATGTGAATGAAATGTGTTGCCTTTGAGAAAGTTATATTCTAGAGTTTCTATAAATTGATTTGATTTTGATTTAGGGCCTTGAACTTTTCACAAATATTTCCACAAGCTGGTAAGTTTAAAAAAAAATTGCAGCACAAAGTTTACAAATCCGTAACTCTGCATTAAAAACAGATATTGCAGTTCTGTAAACTGCATTTGTTAAAGCATTTGAAGGGGACAAATTTGATATTTGTGAATTCACAGCTTATGTGAAATCGCTACAATGTTCACGAGGGTTTCACAGAAGTGCTACTCTCAAATTATTGCCATATTTGAGAGCATTGCACCATAATACAGCAAGTTTGTTTGTTTAGTAAGAATCTTAAACTTGATAGTTGTTTTTTGAAATTTCACCATATTCAACAAAATTTGCATAAGGTTGATGGCCTAAATAATAAATCTGTTTCCTAGAGTCAGTAGACTATAAGCTTTTTATTTTAAATGCAGCAAACCTTATTAAAATTGCTGCAATCGTTAACGAGGTGCCTCTATCCCTCGTGCATTAAGGGAGGAGCCCCCCCCCCCCCAGCGTAAAGCTTCCTCTCATTTGGGCCCAATTCCAATGCCTCCTGTTCAGGTACTTGTAAAATGCAGAAACACTTTTCTGAGATAACCACTAGGCTGATGTTAGTGGAGAATTTTGGTTTAAGGCCTGTATTTCTTTAAAGCAATTTTCAGAAATTGGTAGATTCGAGAAATATAGAAGCATGAAGTTTATAAATTTGTAGCTGTGCACCAATAACAGATATTGCAGTTCTGTAAACTGCATCTGTTAGAAGAGTATCTAAAGTGGACAAATATCAACTTGTATCTTATTTGAATTCGCCATATTGCTTACAAGGGTTCTGCAAAAGTCCTACTTGCATATCAGGGGTCTATTTAAGAGCCATGTATAATGCAATAATTTTGTGCACTTCAGATGTACTGTTAGGTGCAATTTGCAGAATTGTAATATAATTTTTCATTTCTGAGTTAGAGAGTTGTAAATTTATTTATTTATTTATTTATTTATTTATTTATTTATTTATTTTTTCATACATACTGCTAGCCTCCATTTGGAGGCTGTTGCAGGACATGGGAAAATACATTGCACCAAAATAAGAATGACAAACTTATACACTTGTTAGTATTGTAGTTTACAAGATGTATTTGAGTAATACAATAAAAGGGTGTGACCTTCCTGAGTCAGCCCTTAAAGGTTAATGAACAGAAATACAGAAGCATAAGATAAACAACAAAAAGGTACATCCAAACCAATTAGAGACAAAATGCGGTGTCTGCAGGCGATACTGGTAAATCAAGATGCGTACTCATAGACATATTTTTCCAGCATAGGAAGGAAATTGTCAGGTGAGCAGATTTTAATATCGCTAGGCAATGAATTCCAGTCTCTGATTGTCTGGGGAAAGAAAGAATACCTGAATGTGTCTGTGTGGAACCTGTATTCAATTAAATGTTTAAGATGTTTAGCTCTAGTGTTTCGCTGTTCAGTGAAACATACATATGGGGCACCACTGTTTAATTTGTAGCCCCCGTTAAGGAGGTGGAGCAGAAACTTGAGGCATAAGAATTTCGCACGCTTGTAAATAGTCGGGAGGCAAGCTTTATCAAGGAGTTCTGTCGGAGAATTATTACGGTTGTACCTATTATAAATGAAGCTGATGGCTTTTCTCTGTATTGCTTCTAGGCGTTTCATGCACTGTTTGGTATGGGGGAACCAGCAGGTAATACCATATTCTAGTATAGGACGAACGAATGAGGTGTAGGCTAGCATCTTAGTGTCTGGTGAGGCAGATATTAAAGAGCGTTTAAGTGAACAAAGTGTTATAAATGCCTTAGAAGATATGTGTGACACATGTTTGTCCCATTTCATATCAGATGATAGGACAATGCCCAAATATTTATGATCATCGACTATTTTTAGTTTTTGCTGTTCGATCGTGTAGGTGAATTCTAGTGGGGTTCTTTTTCGGCTTACTCTCATAAAAACAGTCTTGTCTAAATTAATCTTCATTTGCCATACCTGACACCAATTTACTACTTGCGCAAGCTCGTGATTTAGTGTTACTTGATCATTGTGGTTCTTAATCTCCCTATATATGATGCAATCATCTGCAAACATGCGCATCATTGATTTCATGTTGTATGCCATGTCATTAATTTATAGCAAAAAAAGAATTGGTGCTAAGACTGTTCCTTGTGGTACTCCGGATGACACCTCTACCCAATCAGATTGCTGACTTTCCATTTCTACATACTGTTGTCGACCTGTAAGATAAGCTTTTATCCAGTTTATTATGCTGCCAAACCGGAGAATTTATTGTAGTTTGCCCAGGAGTTTAGGGTGGGATACCCGGTCGAAGGTCTTCGATAGATCTAAAAATATTATGTCAGTCTGCCCGCGGTTATCAATTGTTAGAGCGAGATCATGCACAGTTTGTGTCAGTTGCGTAACAGTAGACAGTCCTTTTCTGAAACCATGTTGGTCGTTACTAAGCAAGTTATCTTCCGCAAAGGTTACGGTGTGTTTTAGTATGATGTGTTAGAGAATTTTGCAAGATGTGCAAGTTAGCGAGATCAGCCTATAATTTGATGGGCTTGTTGCGTCACCTGATTTGAGAATTGGGACAATCTTTGCTATTTTCCAGTCTTTTGGCACGTCAGATGATTCTAGAGATTTTTTAAAGATCAGTAAGAGGTATATTTAGAGACCCATTCTGCGTATCTCTTGAGAAAAGTATTTGGAATCCTATCTTGGCCGCAAGATTTTTTAATGTCGATGTTAAGCAGTAGTGAAAGTATGCCTGATTCCGTTATCTCTATATCGCCAAGTATGTCGCCGGTTCCTCTCGGCTGATGGTTTAAATCTGGTGAAGTTCCGTTGTCTTGTGTAAAACAGATTTAAAAAAGTTATTGAACTGATTTGCTCTTTGGAAAGCATCCTTAGGCGGCAAATTGCTTTGCTTATGCATGTTCGCGTTAAAATATCTCCAAAATTTTTGAGGAGCCGTCTTGATGAAGTTGCTTAGTGTGACGTTCATGTACGTATGTTTTGCTTCTCTCAAACCGTGTGCCAATGTGCTAATTTTTCTCAGAGTAGCAGGGATTTGATGTCTTATTCTTAAGTTTCCTCTGCCTTGACATTTTATGTTTCATATGTATTATGTTCCTTGTGATCCAAGGGTTTCTTTTGTGCACTTATTTTTCATGGGTACAAAGTTTGATAAACATTGTTGTACATAGGTCTTAAATTTCGCCTGTAATTCATCAACTGTCACAGAATTATCATGGAAAAGACAAGAAAAATTGGGGTAGGGATAATCAAAAAGGTCAAGAATGCTGACATCATCTGCGTTTTTCTAATCATATATTCAGGTGATCAATTTTTCTGAGCATGCTGACGACGGCAGTGATAGACAGCATTTGGTTGCCTTGTGGTCCTAAATTCCATCAATTATTTCCCACGATACGTTCTCCACAGGTTTTCACTCACAAAAGTTTTATCAAGAATTGCGCTGCTCGACAAAATGACACGTGTAGGTAGCTGAATGATTTGCTTTAAACCACTATTGAAGGCCATATCAAGTATTGCCTCAGCGCTGTCCTTATCAGCAACACCAGCATCGTACGAATCCCATTTTATACCTGGTAGTATCTGATAGTTTCGTTTTCTGAAAATTTGCAATTTTCGAAAATATTTATTAAATATGTTCACTGCCTAAATAAATGATTCCCTACCAACCGCCACTAGATTTTAACATTTTCTTTTGAATGCAGCAAACTTCAAATTTGATGCAGTGATTGCCGAGAAAAAAATTTCTCCTTTCCCATGTAGTATTTAGATAGGAGCCCCCGAGCTAAAGCTTCCTCTATAGGAGCACCCTCCTCGGCTACAGTAATCAACATGTTTATTACACTACCCACACTGTATTCCACTAAGACTTGTAAAAAGTGTCTTGAAAACAAAAGGCCTGCATGCATGCTTGACAAGGGCTGCTAAGCACGAGGTCGTGGGATCAACTCCCGGCCACGGCGGCCGCATTTCGATGAGAATGAAATACGAAAACACCCGCTTACTTAGATTTAGGTGCACGTTAAAGAACCCCAGGTGGCCCGAATTTTCGGAATCCCCTACTACGGCGTGCCTTATAATTATGGTGTGGTATTGGCACGTAAAACCCCATAAATTCTTTTTTTCATGCTTGACAAGTTTAGAATATGAAGAGTGATTAAGGAAAAAAAAATACAAATGTTCGGTCCCCTCGGGCTTGTAATTTGCAACAAGCATAGTGGTCACCAACATACGTCATACTATACTTTTCCTTCAAACATAGAGGACATCATTAAGGCTGATTTGCCATCACAAATACGCTAAATGGCAGTTTATTTAACTTTTACTACAATTTTATATCTATATGGATGATTTTGAATGTTGCAAAGATTACCCAACAGGCTCTGTGACAGTTATAATCTTACTGATATCAACAATGCATTTCCATTGAAATCATTGATAAATTGAAATATTTTTGAACATTAAATATTTAGCCACTGAATTGGAGTGCTGCCATGCAATGAACTACCAATTTGAATTTTAAAGCATAAGGTAAAAAGTTACAAACGTGTTGTCGACAAAGACAGTGGCATAATTATTCGCTTGCCGTGATATCTCTATGGCGCCTGAATAGCTTCGACGTAGCATGGCCCTGTGGTAGCTTCTGTATGAAAATGCTGGGGCTGCTGTGCAACATCAGTGCATAGCAGGTGTTAACCACTGAACCTGGCTGCCTGTCTCTGTCTGGGTGCACCTAGGAAGCGGTTCCAGGACATTGCTGATGGCCATGTGAAGGTACCAGGCCTGGTGGTCATGAAGGACATCTCCAAGGTGGATGCAGATCACAGTGAGCATGTTGTCAACAAGTTGCAAGAACTGTACATGGACGATGTGCTGTTCAGCTATTGCACTATGCCACAGGTAGGTGCAAAGATCAATGTGCTTTATTAACTCCTGTGCATTTTCCTGAAGCCTGATGATGGATCAATTATAAATACAGTTACCATGTGTAGTGACGTACCGAAAGTAGTGAGCAAGTGAAATGCTATTGACTGAGTAGTTATTGTAGAACTTCATGCAATGGTCAACCAGCCTGCAAAATTTTGCATAACTGCACAAACAAAGTATGTGATGGAAAATGAAAAAAAAAAGCTGGCTCTGTGCAAAGGTTGTTTCTCAACTTTAGTTTTGTTTATTGACATACTTGAGAATTATATGAAAGCATTTCACCACTAACCATCACCCTTTTTTATTGTTAATTACACAATGAAATCAAAAAGCAATAAATCTGAAAAATGATGAATGACATGCATGGGACAACAGACAAATGTAAATGGGAGATAGACTTCAGAAGGGCACATTTGATCACTAATGAAAGTAGAAGTAAAAACTGCAGCGAAACCCGCCCCACGACGACTGTCGACGGTAAATCATTGGATCAATATAGTCGCACGACGTATTGTCATCACCGAAATGAGTGATGTATGAGGTGTGTGCTTTTGTGCTTCCCTAACAACACTCTGCATCATCTAGCACGGCCGCCACGAAGCCTGCGCATGGCATCTCAACGAACGCTGAGAAATGCATCACGAGGCAACTGGGCTCCTCCCTTGCGCTTCTCTCTGGACGTGCTGCACCAACTAGTGGCACTGCCGAGAAGTCTGTACGTGGCCTTTGAAACGAGAAGCGCCTGCGAGCGCCGAGAATTGTTCCCTCAGTGGCACATACTCAGCGGTGCAAGTTGGCGAGAGGTTCATTGAAGAGGGGCACATACCCAGTGCATTGATGGCCCAGCTTGCATTGGCGTGAAAGGCGTTCATTGAAAAACGGCATCTACCCTGTGTCTCTGTGGCACAACCTGCTAATGCGTTGGGTTGCTGTCCTTGAGAAACCTTTGTAAGGAGGATTTTGTTTTGTTCAGCATCGGAGAAATTTAAAGTATGTTTTTCGTCATTGTAGAGCAGCCCATTTCAAGTGGCACATACCTAGTTGCCCAAGTTGGCGTCGAAGAGACTCATTGAAGATCGGCACAGACCGAGTGGTGCATAGCCAGTGCTTGAAGTCGACATCAAAGAGTCTCTTTGAGCAACGGCACCTATCCAGTCTCGCATTTAGAGTTACCCGCGTTGGTGTAAAAAAGAGTTCGCTGAAGAGTGACATGTACGTACACACACTCGGTGACCCAAGTTGGTCAGATGGCTGGTTCCGAAATCTCTTGTGGCCCTCAGCACAGCAGCCCGATGTGCTAGTCATTTGACCACCCACTGACCCAGGTAAGCGGGAAAATGGTTAGATAGACATACATGAATACGTACACAGTTCCCAGAAAGTGCATGTTGTACCCAAAAAATACTAACGCATTAATAATATTCCAAGTGATGCTAGTATTAGTTTTTTAAAAACTGTAGTTTGTTGATGTGTTCCTGTTTCTGTGAACATCTTGTGTGCAGTTTTTCAGGTGCCAATTGCCAATCCTTTGCAATATTTATTATGCAACAGGTTGTCCTGTTTCTTGATTACTGTACACCGCATTTAGAAGGAATAAACATGCCTATATAAGATGTTTTTTCCAATTTAAAGTTCCGACTGCTTGTATTTTAGATGGCCTTTATGAAAGGTTCTCATTGTTTGTTCATAACTTTGCATTAGACATATTTAAAACATCCTATGCACATAAATGTGTGCACACACAAAATTTCATGGTAATAAGACAACATTTAGGTAGGTAAAGAGAAAGTGTCCAAAATGTCAAAGCCAGCCTGAACTGTGACTTGAGAAAAAGGTGCTGTGGCACGGTACATTGAGATGAAAATCAAGCATTTTTACTACTTATTGTCGGAGCGTGAAACAAGGGGGAACAGTAGAGCTGGTTTCCTGCTCAGCTGAATTGCAGTGGCTGCCATTGTATGCATTTTTTCACGACAGACAGTCAGACATGACTGAATTTGCAGTTTACCAAACCTCCGTGATTATGTATCATCAGTCTTTTTGCTGTGCATCTTTTTTCCCAACAATATTTTCTGATATGGTTTCTAGCCTAAGTATACTTGAAAACTTAAACATGTAGTGCATGTAATCAGGTAGCTAGTGGTTTGTTGAATAGCATAGTGAATACTGACAGAAGGAAACACTGCTCGGTGGTGCCCGAGCCCAAGGTGGAATGGTGAGGTCAGGAAGCGTGTGGGTATAGAATACAGGTGCATTTCCCAGGATAGGCTGTGGGGATGCTCGACCCTCGCGCCTCCCCTGATGTTTTTTCCGCATAGCGCGTCTCCTGTAGTGTGGCTTCGCCGCGCACGTGGCGGTCGGAGTGGTACAGGCGCAGTGCGAGAGATGGCGCTAGTGTTGCGCTGCTGCGGGGTTACTTGGGTGCGGGAGAGACAAGGCGCTCTCTCTTGGGTTCGAGACAGCAAGCAGCACGGACGTGCCGCGCGTGCAGCAACCCTCTTTCCCGGCGGGTTGGCGCACGGCGGGGACGTCTCCCGTGTGGGCGCCGACCGATGCTTCGGCGAGACCGTCTCGCCTGGCCGCCTTCGAACGCGCCACGATTCGCGTGACTATACACGCGAACGACCAGGCGTTGGGATCCAGCATGGGGCGAACATATTCGCTTGCTTCCGGCCACGGTGAGTCGGACTTCTAGATTTGTCGTGCGCCCATCGGCATGTTTTGTGGATAGCAACTCGGCTAGCAGGCATTGATGTATGAAAGGTGCAATAAATGCCCCTGTGATTGTTTGCACTACTGCGTTGTCGTTCCTTTGTCCCAAGAGTACGGTGTGAGAATCCCATATCAGACCCCACAAGGCATTAGTGGAGAGAATTAGATGAACCGTTTGTCACAGCCCAGGATTTTCTGTATTGTGATGACAATGATGATATGCAGTTGTGCAGAGATTCACAAACATTCCTTGGCCCCAGAGTAAGTGCATCAGCTTTCACAACTTGCTGAGGCACTCTGTACTTGCCTCCCAGCTTGTGCATGCAGTGGAGTGTGCTGATGCACAGCCACTCAATGACTGTGCGCACTCTATCGGTCGAATGGTTGCACAGGGTCTGTCATGGCACATACTGTGTGGATTACATTGATCCATTTCATTGCAGCGCCAAAGCACAGTATGTTTTTGGCAGGTGCCGCATTTCAGCAAAGTACTTTTGAACTTTCTCTGTCTCTTTCCTCTGAGGGTGGTGCCATACAGCAGCGGGACTGTAAAACACTTGCTGCTGTCCACCCGCAAACAAACCAGGGGCTCACAGGATTAGTTTGTTTGGGCAGGAACCCACGTCCCCGCTCTCTTGATGGCTCGAGCTCACTGTGGAGTGGGGGCACAGGGAATAGCTCTTTGACGGCAAAACAGTGTGTACTGAATTCCAATTCTCCTGGGCAACCCTTTTGCTAAACAGCCCCAGCAAGGGTCCTCGACCCGAGGCAGCTGCACGCCCATTAGCTGCTGCTGTTCTCAAAGAGGCTACGCCAAAGAGACGCAGCTCACTTTATGTGCACAGTCTTGCTACACCGAGTTGATCTCAGAGGCAATTTTTTTTAGGTTTGTAGGGCAACTCAGAGCGAGCAAAACAAGGAAGATGAAAGGGGTAATGAAAAGGAATGGAGAACAGGGTTCCCTGTTCCCCCACCCTGTACTTTGTTCCTTTTCATTACCCCTTCCACCTTCCTTTTCTTTGATAGTTTTGAGCTGCGCTACAAGCCTAAAAAAGTTGTGACAGACCAACTTGCTCAAACTGCCACGCTCGGAGGCTATACCGAGCTGAAGGAACATGGCCGTGGTAGCACAGCTGTTGGTAGCCATACTCCTGTGTAGTGGTGTATAAAGTGTTCTTTGATACTGCCCCCACAGGGGCGTCTGCGCAAGCAGGCGTTTGGTGTGTTGCGACACCACGTACCCGAGCACACGAGGGTTGGACCCTCCCGCGTGTAACTGTGCGCAGCTTCGCCGTGTCTGGGGAAAGGGGGATCCTGGAGGTTGAGCCGATGCTGGGTGTTTGGACCTTTAAGGCCCCCCGGCAGAGGCAACACACCTCTTCAGCCTCGGCTTCACATAGACGGCACCTCCAGACTGACCCACCTGGAGGAAATCGGCAGTCGCCTTTTCCTGTCTCTCTCTTCCTACAAACTTTGTCTTTCCCTTACTTTCCACCTTTCCTGTCTCCTTCTCTCTTCTATTTACTTCCTTCTTCTTGGCGGCAAGGGTTAACCCTGTGTGGCTATCCAATCTTGGGTACACCATATTTGGTTATAGTGGCGGCGTAGGGCTGGCGTCGTGCAGACTTGATGCAAGCTCTGCCGCGTCCCCTCGTTGGGCTCCGTGGTGGGCGGTCGGTGCTGCTGCCGAATTTTTATATATTTTCATGGAAACTTCTTTCCCCAAACTTCCTGATCGCCCTCAGAAACAAGGGCGCACAGAAGATCTCTATCAATTTTTTGCACGACAAGTCCACAACTTTCCTCGATTCCACGTGATTCACTCAGAAAAGCCAGACAAACTAGTGCGATCCATTTCACCGTTCCTTGATTCCAAGTCTTTGACCGAAGTTTTTGGGACAGGATATAAGGTGTCGAGAATGTCAAGTGGCGATCTCCTTTTAGAACTCCAAGATCAGAAGCAGTATGAGAAGCTGCCGAAACTTGTGTCATTTGGGGAGACCCAAGTAACAGTAACCCCGCACCGTACCATGAACACAAGCCGCGGTGTTGTCTCGGACGATGACGTGCTGGAGCTCACTGAGGATGAACTCTTGGAGGGCTTCAGTGACCAGAACGTTATCAATGTTAAAAGAATTAAGATCAGGCGTGACAGCAAAGAAATCAAGACCAAACACCTTATATTGGCTTTCGGCTCAAGTATTCTGCCCGAGTCTGTAGAGGCCGGGTACATCAAGCTCCATGTTAGGCCATATGTGCCAAATCCGCTTAGATGTTTCAAATGTCAACGCTTCGACCACAGTTTGCAGAGCTGCCGAGGCCATCAAACCTGTGCGAAGTGCAGTGCACACGAACATACTTCTGAAGCTTGCGTGAACACTCTCCATTATGTAAACTGTGAAGGCGAGCACGCCGCATACTCGCGGTCGTGCCCGTCCTGGAAAAAAGAGAAAGACATAGTCACAATCAAAGTTAAGGAAAACATATCGTTCAAAGAGGCACGCAGGCGGGTATCCTTCCTGCCAAAGCACACCTTTGCCGATGTGGTCCGTCAGGGGGCAGCACCACAACGGTCTCCGGCGGCTGTCTGACCCACACCCAGTGAGGCGGCAGTGACGCCATCCGCCCCCTCGGCGGCTGCAGCTAACGCTGCTACGCCAACACAGCAGACGGGGCCATCGACGCCGAAGGTGGGCGCAGCCGAGGCTGCCCCAAGCTCCCTGGCCCCTTCCAGCGCTGGCAACAGCCGGCGCAGCCAGATCCCTCAGGGAGCCCCATCGACCTCCGGGCTGGTGGGTACAGGGGTCTTGCCCTCCAAGGCGGGACTCTCTTGGGAAACATCTCGCTCGCAAGAGCACATGTCCGGCGCCTCACAAGAGGCAATGGACACTACACCTATTCTCAAGGCGCACCAAGCGCCTAAGGAGCGGCGACGCTCTCTCGAATGCTCCAGAAAGGGTAGAACCCCCGTTACAGGGCCTCGAAAGAGCTCTGTAACCTAAGGCATCACCTCTGTTTCCGTAAGCACAGCACCAATTTTTCTTTAAATATGGATACACAAATCATTCAATGGAATGTCGGAGGTCTTCTTAGGAATCTCGATGATGTGTAAGAACTTAACCATAAACACAATCCAAAAGTGCTGTGTTTACAGAAAACACACTTAAAATCAAAATACACAAACTTTCTTCAACAGTATGTTACTTTTCGCAAAGATCGCGATGATGCTGTCGCATCATCAGGCGGTGTTGCAATTGTAATTCAAAAAAGCCTAGCCTGTCGACGTTTACAACTACGAACGGCTCTTGAGGCAGTGGCGGTTCGAGTTGTTCTGCTAAACAAACTTATCACTATTTGCTCGCTTTATATACGCCCACACTACAAACTAAGCAAACATGAATTTCAGTCCTTTATAGATGAATTGGCAGAACCATATGTTGTTCTTGGCGATTTCAATGCACATAACTTCCTGTGGGGCAACCCTCGTATAGATGCGCGAGGACGTCTTGTTGAACAGTTCCTTTTTTCTTCTGGTGCGTGCCTGTTGAATAAGAAGGAACACACGTATTACTCTCTTGCAAACAGAACCTATTCTTCAATAGATCTTAGCATAGTCTCCCCATCTGTACTGCCTGAACTTGAATGGGAAGTTACCGACAACCCTTACGGCAGTGACCACTTCCCTATACAGCTAAGGTCACCTAAAGAAAACGAATATCCTCCACAAGCTCCGAGGTGGAATATTGAGACAGCTGATTGGGAGAAATTTAGAACTCTCACTAGCATCTCATGGGCTGACATGTCTTCTTTAGGAATTGATTGATTGTCTACTTTAGAAATAGAATTGATTTAGAAATTGAGAAGTATCTTACAACATTCATAATAGATGCTGCATCAAAATATATATCCGAAGTGAGTGGTTTAGCATGCAAACGGCGCGTCCCGTGGTGGAACGACGAATGTATGACCGCCCGTAAGAAACAAAAGAAAGCGTGGGGGTTGCTACGCGCCTCTCCCACTGCGGAGAATCTAATTAACTTTAAAAAAGCAAAATCCGAAGGCAGGAGAATGCGCCGACAGGCCAGAAGAGAGAGTTGGTTGAAGTTTTTATCGAGTGATAACTCGTTTAGAGACGAGGCCAGAGCCTGGAACAGGGTCAATAGGATTAGAGGGTGACAAACATATTCACTCCCTCTGGTAAACACACAAGGCGATACCCTGCAAGATCAGGCAGACTCACTTGGGGAGCACTTTGTCGAGCTCAACCCATTATTCTCAGTCCTTTCTCAAATATAAACAAATAGAAGAATGTAAGCCAATAATTAGAAAATCCAGACAGAACGAACCCTATAACCGGCCTTTCAGTATTGCTGAGTTGAGAGCTGCCTTGAACACATGCAAAAGCACTGCACTGGGACCTGACAGAGTCATGTATGATATGATCAGAATCTTACATACTGATACACAAGTTACACTACTCGCACTTTACAACACTATTTTAGCTGCGGGATACCTCCCATCTGCATGGAAAGAGGCGATTGTGGTTCCTGTCCTGAAGCAGGGAAAAGACCCCTCCTTGGCAGCAAGTTATCGTCCGATAGCTCTTACGAATTGTCTGTGTAAGCTCTTTGAAAAAATTATTAATCAGACTCATACACTTCCTTGAATTCAACAATATACTCGATCCCTATCAGTGTGGCTTCAGACAAGGGTGGTCAACAACAGATCATCTTGTGCGCATTGAAGGATATATTCGCGATGCCTTTGTACACAAACGGTATTTCCTCTCCATATTCCTTGATATGGAGAAGGCATATGATACAACATGGCGCTACGGGATCTTGCGAGATTTGTCGGGAATGGGCATCTGTGGAAATATGTTGAAAATAATTGAAAGCTATTTGTCCTATCGTACCTTCCGTGTAAAAGTCGGCAATGCACTGTCATGTCCCTTTACCCAGGAAACTGGTGTACCCCAGGGAGGCGTGCTCAGATGCACTCTCTTTATCGTTAAGATGAACACTACGTGCTTCACTACCACCTGCCATTTTTTATTCCGTATACGTAGACGATATACAAATAGGCTTCAAATCCTGCAACCTCACAGTATGCGAAAGACAGGTACAGCAGGGCTTAAACAAAGTGTCCAAATGGGCTGACCAAAACGGATTTAAGGTCAACCCCCACAAAAGTTCTTGTGTTCTCTTCACAAGAAAGAGAGGCCTGGTCCCAGATCCTTGTGTAGAACTGGGCGGACAACAAATTCCTGTCAACAAAGAACACAAATTCCTAGGTGTTATTCTTGACTCCAGGCTCACTTTCATTCCTCACATAAAACATCTTAAAGAAAAATGTCTTAGAACAATGAACTTACTTAAAATCCTATCCCACACAACGTAGCGACAGACAGTGTTTATTGAATATTTACAAGAGTCTAGTTCGATCACGGTTAGATTATGGTGCCATAGTATATCACTCTGCCGCACCAAGCGCGCTGAAGATGTTAGACCCCGTTCACCATCTGGGTATCCGTCTGGCCACTGGCCCATTTAGAACAAGCCCTGTTGAAAGTCTATATGTAGAGTCAGATGAGTGGCCACTCCATCTTCAGAGAACAAACATCAGCTTAATGTATTTTCTTAAGGTTCGCTCTATTAAGGAACATCCGTGTTTCGCAACTGCTAACGACTTGACGTGTGAAACACTTTTTCATAACAGACCCTCTATGAGACTTCCTTTCTCACTGCGTGCAAGAGAACTTAGCACGGAAATGGATGTCCCAGTTCTCGAACAATGCCTAATGCCTCCAGCTAAGCTAGTACCGCCCTGGGAGTGGCAACTGATAGAGTGCGACACATCCTTTATAGAGGTCACTAAACATGCGCCAGACACACATATCAAAATGCACTTCTTGGAGCTCCAGTACAAGCACTCATGCACAGAGTTTTACACAGATGCTTCTAAGTCGCATGCTGGGGTGTCCTACGCAGCCATTGGCCCATCCTTCTCGGAATCCGGTGTACTGCACCCTGAAACAAGTATATTTACGGCTGAGGCCCATGCACTATTGTCGGCTGTGAAACATATCAGAAAATCAAATATTCAAAAAACAATTTTGTTTACAGACTCCTTAAGCATCGTAAAAGCCTTGAAGTCGCACTGTAAACACAGAAGCCCCGTAATTACTGAGCTCTATTCCATTCTCTGTAGAGCGTATATGTCTAACCAGCATGTCATTATATGATGGGTGCCTGGACATAGGGGCATCGAAGGTAACGTTCTAGCAGACCAGATGGCCACATCAATTTCATTGCATACAGCTAATCCTACTGCTTCGGTCCCTGTCACAGACCTGAAGCCTTTTTTAAGAAGGAAACTGCGAGACCACTGGCAACGTAAGTGGGACGCAGAAGTAAATAACAAACTGCACGTGATAAAGCCACAGTTAGGTTCTTGGCCCTCCGTAACAAAATCACGGCGAACAGATGTCCTATTCTGTCGCCTCAGAATAGGACACACATTTGGCACACATAACTTTTTATTCACTGAAAATAATTCTCCAACCTGCGGTAGATGCGGGGAGAGGCTGACCGTCCTCCACGTCCTCCTGGAGTGTCGGGCAGCCGAATCTGAGAGAAAGAAACCAGGGTGTCTACCAACCGGGAAAACCGGGAATTCTCAGGGATTTTGAGTAGTCTGGAAAAAGTCGGGGAAAACTCTGGGAACTTGGGCCTCTATCAGGGAAAATTAGCGGCAATTTTATTGAAAGGGTCGAAAGTCGCGGTAATGCTGGCTCGAGTAGCAGACAGGAATTGTAATGAATCGTCTTTGACGCCCTGTCGTCGGCAGGAGGAGTTGCCAGTGTACAGTCAACGAGCGACTTTCCGGATTCCAGATAATTTGGACGGCTTCGCGGCACCACCTCGTACTCCATAGTGTCAACATATCAGAACATGTGAAATTCCCGACGCAAGAACTCTTTGCCGCCCGATTTTCCGGATGTTTTGCCACGACCGCAGGTCCGAAACGGCATTAATCAAAGGCACCACCACTGCCGTTTTGATTACTTCGCCACCTCGAACCGGCACTCTCGCACGCATATCCGCTGGCACCCGTTGCCACCACTGCGGCAACGCTAGGCCGAGCTGCTTCGACGTTCGCTATGAAGCTTCTTGCCATTGGGTGCCGAACTTTTTATTGAAAGAATTAGCTGCTGTCAGCAATGGCACGGATTCCACCTTTGTGGTCCTCGCGATCGGCTTAGAAACTTGGAAAACACAGTGCGTTGCATAATGCAGGTTCGCGAAAGTCAACTTCGCCTCTGTACAGAAATGTTACTCGGTGAAGCTTATGGAAAAGTATTGCAGTGAAGCATAACAAGCGTGGGAAGGGGCTATTGCCACGGAACACAGTATGTGTATTTTAATTATACACGCGGGCACCCGGCATTTCCTGTCACAGTACGAGCACAGGTATGCCTAATATGTGTACTGACAGGCCTTCAGAGTGTTTTCGAACGTGCCTGTGGCGGTTTGAGCCCCTAAGGGCAGTAAATGACACGCATTTATTTTTTTCCGACTGGACAATTTTTCGGACGTTTTCGCGGCCCCTAGGGAGCTCGAAAAATCGGTCGTGGACTGTGCAACTGATCAAGATGCTTCAAATGGTCCTTGGGGCGAACGAGTGGCGGAACGCGGACAAGAACAGAAGTGACCTACGCATTGGGGAATAAACGAGAAAGGAAGCTTGCTGCCGCTGTTTTGAAAGAGCTTGAGCTCAAAAAGTGAAGTTTTTTGGCTGATGCCGAGATGCAGGTGTCCCTCATCCAAACCAAAATACACTCTTTAAAGCAGTGAAACACAACACTCGGGCGTCGTGCGCGCGCTGAGAGTATGTCAGGACTGTTGAGGTTGACTTACGAGCTGTTGAGAGAGAATCTCAATTGTGACAGAGTTCAGGCCTCATCCCACTGAGGTTGCTATCAGTTGATAGAAATAGCTCATATTAGAAAATATTTGCTTCTATATGCATCTCCTTTTTATTCGTATTTGATAATGTCCGACCCTATTTGCAATTGTTTTCGAAGACACTTTATTTACTGTGCATTTTACTAACCCCTGCCTTCTATTCTCTTTTTGAATAACATAAACACTGCTCCTTAGTATTCAAATTGGATTAAGTTGCTTTTTTAATTTTTTTCATGTGCTTACTAGAGAGTGACAGCATCAGGCGATATGGTTTCAGCCCGTCTTGATATAAAACATAGTTCTGCATCACTCAAGGAAATTAGCAATGGCACTCAGGGAAAACCTGGAAAACTCAGGTAATTGGGAAATGTCAACTTGGTAGACACCCTGAGAAACATTTTCCCCTAGCATACCGGCAGCAGATCCCCCTTCATCCTGCAATGCTACTCGGCCCAGAACCTCTATTTGACACCAACGCAGTCCTAAGTTTCCTGAATGTTGTCCTGCATGTTTTTAGCCCCACATGTTCGTAGCGGGTCCTCCCTTCAGAGGATGCCGCTGTGATAGCTCTTCGGTATAGCACATGCCTCTAGGCCCTTGTGTTTCAAGGGCTCTGGCGAGGCAGCAGTGCTCCAAGTAATTTTACCATCTTATATATTTTATATTTCGCATCATTCTTCTACGATGGATTTTAATGTTCATAGTATTCGTCATTAGTCATCGCCATAATTTTATAGCACGTAGATTTTACGCACTTTACAGCGACCATTTTTAGGCCACTTTACAGCCAAGTCACATCTTCCATAATTCATCTTAAACATTACCATGTGTCATGGCGCTCTTTGGCCAAACGTGGCCCTTGCGCCACAAAACACCACACATCATCATCATCTTTGATACTGCTGTGTCACGCTTGGTTTGCAGGGGCTTCAGCTCCTGTGCACCATGCTGATAGTGTATAACAGTTAGTCAACACCAACATAGCAGTTCAATAAGTGCCTTCCTTGTACTCTGGGCCTTCTTTTTATGACTCTCTGTCTGACTCGCTGTAGAGACTCTGGCACACGCAACATATGCAGTTGAGCTGATCGTAACCCTTAGGGTTTGGATCCTCAGACCCACGCGGTTGTTTAGGTGATTCGCGCTGGAGCACTGCAAGATGGGGACCGCAGTATATAAAGTGACAGCAGCGTGTATATTGGTGCCAAGTCTGCATCTGCTTTCAATTAAGAGTGCATCGCCCTCTGATAGCTCCAGTGGTTATTTCTGATTATGCAACAGCTGCAGTTGTCCTCCTGCAGGTGTGTGTATGGACAGGGTAAATCAGCAGCTGCAATGCTGCATCATGTGTGTAGCAAGCATGGGAAAAGGGGCTACACGCACGCGTATTGTGTGTGCTCGGAAAACATAATATGACTGCTCGCAGAACTCTCAATGTTCCCATGCAATCAGTTTGGCATTGTGTAGTCAGCTGGTATAAAAATGTTGCCATGAAGGTTTGTGCCTACTCATGTGGAATCCGTATCCTTGCCTTTTAGAAATCATGTGTCATTATGTTGCCACTTGTATACCCTGCTTCTCTTTCATTGTACAACATTAATTATACTTACACGTATTTCACACTGCTTATACATTCTTGTTCTTCCCTAATATTTTCTTTTTTTTCATTTCTTTGCTTTTTCTCTCTGCCATTCTTTATCTTTCATCTCCCCTTACCCCTCCCCCAGTGCAGGGTAGCAAACCAGAATCTTATGCAGTTAATCTCCCTGCCTTTCCCATCCTCTTTATCCTTCTCTCTATTACTCTGTATTGCATGTATGGCACACCTTACACACACACACACACACAAATTGTGCATGATTATATGGCTCCTTTGTCAAAAAATTCATTTAGGCTTTGTGCAGGCTCTATCTACACAAATGGCTCTGGTTGGTGAGAATTAATTTGTCTATTTACTAGCATTGTGGGTTATGATTGAATGATTGAGTTAATTTAGCTGTATCGCTTTACAATATTGCTGCTCCAGATTGCTACGTACCATGGACACCTTGAATGTGTTTCTTGCAGATCCTGGACTATGCAAGCTCATTCTGTGGGCCCAATTTGACTGCAGTTCATACAATGCTCATCAACAAGCCACCAGACACGGGTATGCTCTTCAAGCCATGACCATTTGCTGTGCTATCCAACAGTGACCTAGGTTGAAATGAATCTAGCATGGACATAAGCGCCAGGTGTTGTGGCCAAGCCACTGGCTTGTTTGTGCTCAGTGGTGTCATTTTTGTCTTTCGCGACGCACTTTATTGGCTCCTTGTTGGAGGTCAGCTAGGTGTACGCACGGCTGTGGTGCAACATGGCCTGTGTTTGAGCCCTGGAGCAGCTGCATGACCAGAGCATGAGTGAGCATGCGCAGGTGGCATCAGTGATGGTTCATCACTAAGAACAGCTAGCAAATACAACCCTCGCACTACTTCCAAGGAGTATGAGAGGTCACTTATACCGCTTCATTGTCTTTGATGTGTCAGTTGCTCAGCTTGGTATACATCTGCAAAGGTTTTTTTCTGTGCAGCAAAAACATTTGTTTCAGTTGGCTCTTAGACTCCACGCACCTCAATATGACACCACTGAGCACAAACAAGCCAGTGGCTTGGCCACAACACCTGGCGCTTATGTCCACGATGGATTCACTTCAACCTTCAAAAAAAAAAAAAAACATCGATTGATGGTTAAAAATTCATGCAAAGAAGCTGCTGTCTATTTGTGTGAAGTGTACGCAGGGCAACTTTTATTTTATAGTCATTGATAATTATGTTTCAAAGGAAAATAATCACGACTCCGATGCAGGTTGTATTGCTCATTGATATCGACCATGCTGTTGCATGCCCCTTCACCACACAAAAATGGCTGTGGAACTTCCCTTAACAGCTTCACAGTCACTGTAAAACCTTGTTTTAAATAGTGCAGATACATTTGTAATACAAATGGATGTATTGCAAAAAGAAAGATGAAAAAATGCATTTTTGTACCAGAAACGAAAAAAAAAAAGCCTGTCACCATTTCATAGAAATAGTGCAAAACCCAGAATATTGAAATCTGGTACCCACCTAGGCACCTGGGTTTAACATTGATGATAGCGCATGGGCACAGTTTCTGAGATCTGCATCATACATTGTAAATGCTTTATAACGAATTCGGAAGTTCCGCGAGAAGTGGTCGTTATATCTGTAGTTCACTATATATGTACTCGCCCTTCAAAATGCTAAAATGTTAACTGCACCAACGCTGGTGTCAGAAGTTACAGTTCGGCAGCACTTTGATCCGAAAACCAGATTTTCAGTGTCATTTCAGTGTCATTTCAGTGTCAATGATCGCTGGACACCTCAGATTCTCCTGGACGCTATTGAGGATACAGGAAAGTATTACTGGCCACGCCTGACCACCAACATCGCCCGTAACGTCAAGACATGCCGAGACTGTCAGCAATGCAAGATACCACCAACAGGGCTAGTGGGATTACTACAGCAGATCGAGCCTCCTTGCCAACCATTTCATCAGATTGAGATGGACTTGTTGGGACTCTTTCTGACGGCAACATCCAAAAATAAGTGGATCGTCGAAGCAACAGACTACCTCACCCACTTCGCTGAAATGATAGCTCTGCCAAAAGCTAGTGCAGCCGAAGTGGCGAAATTCTTTGTTGAAAACATCCCGCTGCGACATGGCGCCCCAGAAGTCCTCATCACCGACAGAGGAACGGTCTTTACAGTGGAGCTCACCCACGGCATTCTGCAATACAGCCAGACAAGCCACAGGAGGACAACTGCCTACCACCCGCAGACGAATGGTCTTACGGAGCACCTGAATAAGACCCTCGCCAACATGCTAGCAATGTACGTCGACGTCGAGCACACGACCTGGGATGCTGTCCTCCTGTACATAACCTTCACTTACACCACGGGAAGGCAAGAAACAACACAGATCATGCCATTCAAGCTGGTTTGCGGCAGGAACCCAACAAAGACTCTGGAGGCCATGCTGCTGCACAACACCGACGAAGAGAATCATGACGTCACCACCTATCTCCAGCGCGCCGGCGAAGTGTGACAGCTCACCCGCCTGCGGATCAAGAACCAGCAGAGGACCGACAGATGACATTACAACCTTCGACGATGCTATATCGAATACCAGCCCGGTGACCGTGTTTGGGTTTGGACCCCAATACACTGACAAGGACTTAACAGAAGCTTTTATGCCGGCATTTCGGACTGTACTAGATCATCCGACGCATTGGTGCACTCAACTATGAGGTCATGCCAGACAGCATTTCGCTATCACAGTGGCGCTGCTCACGACCTGAAATAGTCCATGTGTGTGACTTAAGCCATTCTACCAGCGCTAACGAACATTGGGATTTTGCTTAGCTGCACTTTGGATTCTTCTTTCGGGCTGTATTACTTTGGACCTTGTTCTTTATTTTTTATTTTGCTACTGTTTAATAAGTGTCCTTTTGTTTTTTCGCTCTCCCGTTATGTTTGTAGCATCGGGACGACGCTTTTTGAGAGAGGAGCATTGACACTTGTACTTATTTATCTTTTTCGGGGGACTATGTTTCACTGCTTAACCAATGTTATCACTCAGCACAGGACACGGCCACATGTATTGGAAGTTTCTCAAATGTTATTGACGGTTCTTGCTGCTGCCTGTTGTCACTGAAGCTTGCGTAATTTGATTGCATGTGCGACGCGAATTGTGCAGACTTTCTGGAAGACATGCGGGCACCAGCAATTACTCTGAAACTTTCGATGACTCGTGTATAAAAGCCGATGCACTTGACCGGCAGACCAGATTTCGCCGATCGCCGATCGTGTTCGCCGCTATCGCTGTGCTTTGAGTGTAACTTGCTTTTGTGGGCACAAGTTCACCCAATAAGAGTCAGTTTCGTCATTCACAGATCTGCTGCTGTATTATTCTCTGTCACTACTACATGACAATATTTTATACTTATTTTAGCCAAAGTGAAATTTTATTGAATTTGGCCTTTTATGCTGCCTTTGAGGTGCAACGACCGTTTTGCTGAGAATGAATTTTTTCTCACGGTGACAACCTAACACAGTGCAATGTTTGGCCATTACAATGACAGGCATCAGCATTGTTCCAGTGGAGCAAAATCAAAGTCCAGCATTGCCATGAATTATGTGTACCTTTGATTTAACCTGGGCAAAACAGGCAAGTGGTGTGTCCAAATGTGGCATTAAGCTGCATGCACCACAGCCTGCACTTCATCTCATGTAGTCATTTGCACCATTGAGCATTGTGTAAATGAGGAGATAGCAGTAGCTGCACTGTCATAATTGTTTGACGCACATGTGTACAGACGTGGTCTTGCATCTTAAGTCATGTTCCTGACATGTTTACAACCATTATCCCATTGTGTGACTCGTACTATGCATGTTGTACTCGAGAGCTTTACCCTGTGACATGTGGTGCTAAGCTATGAGGCCTCCTCACTGTGGCTGCAGCTCACACCAAAGCATTGTGCACATGTAGAAAAAAATCAAGACAGACATGATTAATGTGAAAATGTACAGTAATGAGTACAAAAATTGCGGCACTCGAGATGCCCTATGTCACATCTTGCTTTGACTCAGCTTGTCACAAAGCAGCAAGCCACTCCCAATGTCACTCTTGTTTGGCAGTGTAAAGTGCACAGACCTTCTGTCACAGGGGCTCTGACATCGCGTCACCCGCTGCACCAGGACCTGTACTACTTCCCGTTTCGGCCAGCAGACCGCATCGTGTGTGCGTGGACGGCCTTGGAGAAAGTGACACGTGAGAACGGTTGTCTCGTGGCCATCCCTGGATCACATCACGGAGAGCTGCTGGAGCACGGCTACCCGGAGTGGGAGGTTTGTTCCACAACAAGGGTTCAGTGTGCCCTTTTTCCTGTGTTGTGCACTTTTACAACTATGATAATTTATAGTATGGCTTGCAGCATTACACTGCTTGTGTGTTTGTGCGTGCATGCTCACAGTAGAGACATGTTTGTTATTTTGAGCACAGAAGTGTTTTAGCCCTTTGAAACATAGATCAACGGGTGGTAAAATAAACTTATGTAAATGAGAAAAATACAGAAAAAAAAAATGAAAGAGAACGAAGATTAGAAATGTGAATGCTGTAACCCTTTCTAGCAGTTGTCCTCAATACAATATTTAAAAAAAATTGAACTTTGACTGTCATGCTGAAAAAAAAGCACTGTAAAATGGTAGAGGGTGAAACCCTGTGTCGAATCTGCCTAGTAAATTAGCACCATTGAGAGTAATACACATGAATTTCTCGCACTGCTCCAAGGGTGGCGTGAACAAGATGTACCACGGAGTCAAGGGCCTGGCAGACAGTGTGTTCGACAAGCGTGTCCACTTGGAGATGGAAGCCGGTGACACTGTGTTCTTTCATCCGGTTCTCATCCATGGGTCAGGCGCTAATAGGACCAAGGGCTTTCGCAAGGTGTGCAGCCATTTATTCCTGAACGTATTAGCTTCTCATGTCAGATGTCAGATAACTGACATTCATAATTTTATGGCAGTGTGAAAAAAAATGACATTGGGAGGAATTACATGAGCTCTAACTCCAATTGTGCATTTATTGAGAGAATTACACAAACGGGCATGCTGGTAACCTGTTACTCTCACTAGACCATTACACGTACATAAGGGACAAATGAAGGCAAAGCAACACGTGTTGAGCTTTACATATAATACTTTATTATATTGTAATGCAGATAATATGCGAAACAGCATGCCTTGCACATGCCATTGGTCAGTTGCCTCAGGAAAGCATCACTAATGGCATCCTCGACTGGTCGCCTCCATCCCCCACAACAGAGTCGGGCAGATCGAGTGTTCCCCGAACTCGGAGGTAGAGGACAAGCGTGCAGGCTGAACGTGTGACTCGCTCTCAGAGGAGAAAATGGCAGATGCAAAACTATGTGACTGCTGCCAACGTCCGATGTTTCGCCTATCCAAAGCTCCCAGCGCTGTCGGGGAAAACTGGTGGACTTCAAACCGGTGAGACGAGCATTTGTCAAGATGCCAGCATGCAGTGGCCTAAGTTGCCTAGGTTACGGTGGACCATCGCCAACAGCAGTGAGGCTGTGGTGTGATGACATTGCAGAAAACGCTTCTGTCCCGACGACTTTGATGACGGGGCTCAGAGTGCCTCAGAGCACTTGAAGATAGAGGAGAGCGATCGAGAAGAACCAGCTGAACGCACACCCTCTTTCAACCAGCCGAAGACAATGGTGCTCGCGAGAGCGCTCAGCAACAACCAGCCGAAGATGCCATAAAAGTGAAAAGACCACATTGAGTGATCAGAAGATGAAGAAGATATGAAAGATGAATGTGCACATTCCAGTGCTGCTTGTGTACTATTGTGCTGGGCACAGCTCAAATACTAACAGAATTCTTTTTTTGGACAGTTCTATTGATTGTGGACTAATGAATATATATCAATGCAATATTTGTATTATCTACTTTTGTTTCAGCATTGAAATTGCAAGCTCAGTGCATCAATCTTTATCAAACTTTTGTATTCTTGAGTTATTGCATGCAATTCAGGTGCTTTAAAGAAATTGCTCTCGAAATTTGCTATTACTCTAGTTTGTTTTCCTGGAAAGAAAAATAATTAAAAGTGGTTCAGTGTATGCGTAATGTGAGCATTTCTGTGTTACATGAGCATTTGAATCATCATCAGCCTATTTTATGTCCATTGCAGCATGAAGGCCTCACCCTGCAATTTCCAATTACCCCTGTCCTGCACTAACCGATTCCAACTAGCGCCTGCCAATTTAACTTCATCATCCCACCTAGTCTTTTGTCATCCTCGACTGTGCTTCCTTTCTCTTGGCACCCATTCTGTAACCCTAATGGTCCGCTGATTATTTAACCTATGCATTATGTGACCTGCCCAGCTCCATTTATTTCTCTTAATGTCAATTAGAACATCGGCTATCCCCGTTTGCTCTCTGAGACACACCGCTCCCTTCCTATCTTTTAATGTTACGCCTAACATTCTTCATTCCACCGCTCTTTTTTCATGGTCCTTAACTTGTTTTCGAGCTTCTTCTAAGTCTACAAGTTTCTGCCCCATTTGTTAGCACTGGTAGGATGCATTGATTACCTATACACCTTTCTTTTCAATACACTTTTCTTTTCCAGTCAGGATCTGACTGTGTGCCATGTGCACTTCAACCTATTTTTATTATTCTGTAAATTTCCTTCTCATGATCAGGGTCTCCTGTGAGTAATTCATCTTGGTAAACATACTCCTTCAGACTCTAGAGGCTGACTGGTAATCCTGAGCTCTTGTTCTCTGGCCTGGCTATTGATCACTGTCTGTCTTCTGCATATTAATCTTCAACCCAACTCTTACTCTCTCTGTTAAGGTTCTCAATCATTTGTTGTAACTAGTCCCCAGTGTTGCTGAACAGGACAATGTCGTCTGCTAATCGAAGGCTGCTGAGATATTCGCCGCTGATCCTTACTCCTAAGCCTTCACAGTTCAATAGCTTGAACACTTCTTCCAAGCACGCAGTGAATAGCATTGGAGAGATTGTGTCTCCTTGTCTGACCCCTTCTCTATAGGTATCTTCCTACTTGTGGAGAATTAAGGTAGCTGTGGAATCTCTGTTGATACTTTCCAAGATATTTACGTAAGCGTCCTGTACTCCTTGATTAGGTAATGCCTCTATGACTGCTGATATCTCTACCGAATCAAATGCCTTTCCGTAATCTATGAAAGCCATATATAGAGGCTGATTGAACTCTGTAGATTTCTCAATTACCTGATTGATTACATGGCTGTGATCCATTATAGAGTATCCCTTCCTGAAACCTGCCTGTTCCCTTGGTTGACTAAAGTCCAGTGTAGACCTTATTCTGTTGGAGATTATCTTGGTGAATATTTTATATAATACTGGAAGTAAGCTAATAGGCCTATAATTTTTCAATTCTTTAACATCTCCCTTTCTGTGGATAAGTATAATGTTGGCATTCTTCCAGTTCTCTGGGCCCCTTGAAGTCGATAGACAGTTTGTATAAAGGGCCGCCAATTCTTCAAGCATTACGTCTCCTCCATCTTTGATTAAATTGACTGTTAGTCCATCTTCTGCCGCTTTTTCCCATTTCATGTCTTGCAAGGCCCTTCTAACTTCATCGCTGGTTATAAAAGGCGCCTCTGTAATCTGTTGATTACTACTTCGAATGCAGGTATTGCGGCTGCTCTGGGTACTGTACAAATCAGTATCGAATTCTTCCGCTGCTTTTACTATATCTTAGAGATTGATGATGATATTCCTCTACCTATGTTTCAGTGCATACATCTTGGTTTGACCTATGCCAAGTTTCCTTCTCATGTTATAATTTCAAGTATCCCATATTTTCTCCTTGTTGATCAGTTTTGACAGTTCTACAAGTTCTATCTGATCTCTTGAGTTGCTCACTTTTATTCTTTGTTGTTTCTTTATTAGGTCCTTTGTTACTTGGGGGAGCTTACTTACTGGATGCATTGGTTCCTTACTTCCCACTTAAATTGCTGTTTCTGAAACCAGCCTAGTTACGATTTCATTGATTACCTTTGTCATCTTCATCTCTATGTTCTAGGGCTGCATATTCTTTTGCAAGCACCAGCCGGAATTGGTCTGCTTTTACCCTTACGGGGTCTAGGCTGGCCTGTTTCTTCTCGACCATGTTCACTCTTTCTTCAAATTGAGGTGAATCCTAGCCCTCGCTAACGTATTACCGCTGCACTTTATGCTACCTAACACTTCTACATCCTGCAATATGCTGGGATTGGCAGAAAGTATGAAATCAATATCATTTCTTGTTTCATCATTAGGGCTTTTCCAAGTCCACATTTTGGTCCTACACTTCCGGAAAAAGGTGTTCATTATTCGTAGCTTATTCCTTTCCACTAATTCTACCAATATCTCACCTCGAGTGTTCCTGGAATCGACGCAATAGTTGTCAATTGCTTGTTCACCAGCCTGCTTTTTCCGTACCTTTTCACTGAAGTCGCCCATTACTACAGTATACCGAGTTTGCACTTTTCTCATGGCTAATTCAACTTCTTCATAAAACTGATCTATTTCATCATCATCATGACTGGAGGTTGGAGCGCAGGCTTGTACTACTTTGAATCTATACCTTTTATTAAGTTTTATTAAGACTGCTGCTACCCTCTCATTAATGCTGTAGAATTCGTCAATGTTGCCAGCTATGTCCTTATGGAGTCAGAATCCTACTACGTACTGCTTCTTATCTGGAAGTCCTCTATAATGGAGGATGTGACCATTTGCCTGCACTGCATAAGCCTCATCAGTTCTAACCTCACTAAGGCCAATGATATCCCAAACAATGCCTGATAGTTCCTCAAAGAGTCCTGCTAGGCTAGCTTCACTCAAGAGAGTTCGGGTGTTAAACGTTGCCAGGGTCAGTTTCCATTGGCGGCCTATCCAGGTCCACAGATTCTTAGCACCCTCTGCTGCGTTACAGGTCTGACTGCTTCCTTGGTCAGGTGCTCCGCAGCTGCTGAGGACTGAGGGCCATTGGTTGATCGAATCAGTCATTTGAATAGGGAGGGCTGTAAGGTTTGGCGGACGATCTCACCGCTGCCACCATTTGTAAGATTTTGCAGTCGTAGCTGTAGGACAATCGGAGGAACTTGGGGCGACAGGACTAGGTGAACAGGGTTTATTTACATTATTTACATTTGAACAAGAGATACATTTACGCAGTCTAGCGTGACTCCCAAATGGAGCCCGCAAGACGAAGCATACAGCAAACGAGCACAGAGCTCACGAGTACATTGACTAGCACAGAGCACGATGACGAGTACACTCTAGCCGCCGACAACAGCTGGTTTTATCCACTTCATGTTCCCTAGATCCCTAGGTGAGGCCAAACGTTCGACGTCAGCGTAAACAAGCCACCTCTCTGCGGGACGTTTTACCTCTCTGCGGGACGTTTTACAAACACACACATGCACACACAGGTTTCAGTGCCCCCTCCGTGGGCAGACGACCTTTGCAGCACAGTCGTCGTGGTGTCCATTGTCCTGCGTCCCCGTAGCCAGGTTGTTACGCCCGAACCCAGCCGGCGCCTCTAAATTCCAGAGCTGCCGTAGTCCGCAGTTCTCCAAAGGACGTTCACGGTTGGTTAGCACTGTCCTCGCTGGTTCTCTGAAGGGCGCCCCCACCGCGGGTGGATCGAAACACATGCAGTGGGCTGAAATAACTTGCACGTTGCCACCTCGGCACGCCATTCCTAACAGGGCCAAAACTCCTTTGTAACGATGAACAAGTGCACAAGCTTTTTTTTTTCATCTTAGGAGTTACTTCTTGGTCAGCATATGGTCTTTCCGTTGCTTCCCAGGCCATCTCGTGTCACTACGCGGCCTCTGAGTGCGAGTACATAGACGTGGAAGGCTCTGTCCAGGACCCCATTGCCGAAGAAGTGCTCGAGATCTTCCACAAACGCTTCCCACACATTGCTGTGAAGAGCTATGCGGTGAGTTATTTTGATGCTGGGTGAATTTTTAGCGTGTGCTGATTGCAATCCTAGGTTGCATCTCAAGCGTGAGGAGAGTGAGCAGTAAGAAACCACCTGTCTAATTGCAGGTACTGTGATTGTGGGCATGTTAGACAAGTGCAGACTTTTGAGCACTAGCAAGGATTTGCCAGAGCCAGCTTGTAGAATGGAATCAGTGTTGACAACCTTTTCTCTTTTTTTTTTTGTTAATAAGGTTACCAGTTTGTGGCCCAGAGCAGTTCCTCTTTAGCAAATTGTTGCTAAGTGATGATATGACTTGCTGAAAATTTTCAAGAAGAAAGGGGCCCAATTTTTATTAGTAATATCATAAGGAGCCAACAGACACTGACACCAATGACAGCATAGGGGAAATTACTTGTGCTTAATAAATGAAATAAAGAAACGATAAATTAATGGAAATTAAAGTGGATGAAAAAACAACTTGCCGCAGGTGGGAACCGAACCCACAACCTTCGCATTTCACGTGTGATGCTCTACCAATTGAAATAATCAAGAAAGTGGATGGGAAAACGGCACCGCGGTAGCTCATTGGTAGAGCATCGCACGCGAAATGCCAAGGTTGTGGGTTTGGTTCCCACCTGCGGCGAGTTGTTTTTTCATCCACTTTAATTTCCATTAATTTACCGTTTCTTTATTTCATTTATTAAGCACAAGTAATTTCCCCTATGTTGTCATTGGTGTCAGTGTCTGTTGGCTTCTTATGATATTGCTGAGAATTTTGTCTCTTACAGCGGTAGTAGCTTTTATGGGCACACTCTCCCAGTCATTTTGACATTTGCCTGTGTCTAGACTTACTATGCATAATATATTGCACTTATGCCGAATCTGCGGCTGAAAAGAATAATACATCTGGAGACCAATGATTGGCTGGCGCCATGCTCTGCAGCCAGCCCCGAGCTGCAAGAATTAAAACAAAGGCAACGATAAGAATCGAAAGGCAAGGTGGAAACCGTGACTTCTTCATCACCAGGGACTGCCACTTTCCACAAAGGAAGACGATGGTGTCTGGCCAACATCTTGAAAGCAGATTGCCTGAGTACCAGGTGGTATTTAAGGACATAATGACAAATTTGGGAATAGCATCAATATTTCAGACAAGATCCAGTGTTGCTGAGTAGACCATAAATATGATCGCTTTGGCGCAAACAAGGAAGGATGGAAGGGAACAAGAGGAGCACCATAAACAAGCTCACAAGATTCAGTGTACTCTTTCCAAATATTTTGCAGTGTTCCTTTTGCTGCTTCTCTGTTAAGACTGTTAAATAAACATCTTCAGCCTCAACCATTGCCTGAATTTAGCTTCGATAATGTCTATACACTTGGATCAGATAGTGTGTGATGGTGTTGAGCAGTGCTTTCACAATAGTCGCTTTAGCTAGTTTTTGTCCTTTTGTGGCCATTTGTTAGTCTTCCTCTCGGTGATCATGTGTAGCAGCGTACAGGTTTAGATATCTGGAACTAGGATTGAGGGTGACGTCCCTGGGTGGTGCAGGCACTGTGAGCAGATCCATGGCTTATGAGTGGCACCTTATGAAATCCTGCCCAGGAAGCTTGGATTTTTTTTATTCTTGCACCTGAAGTTGATTGTCAGTGGCTGTAATCGGCTTTTCGGGGTTTTCGCTCATCATGACCTCGACCTGCTGGAAAAATTCAACTGTCTGAATGACATCTGACCACTGGCAGCACTCAGTTGTCTTCGACACAGATGATAATTGGTGACAAACTCTTGTCTCACCCAGAAAACAAACCGTTTCACTTTATTCAAGAAGGTGATGATCTCCAAGTCGCTGTTATCGGTGCGCACGGTGACTAGGGGAATGTACTGCTTTATCCACTGTCAGACTGAAAGCTGATAACCTGGAATAAATTTGCTAGGTAGGTGACTGAGGAGTTGGTCGGACGATGTGAAGTGCCTAGACAGAACGAGAATGTTAATGCCTATCGCCATAGGCATTAAAAGCCATGTCTTCAAATACCTCGCGCACCTGGTATGTCTTGCAGTGTTTACTTGAACTGACACCAAAGCAAACAGAGCAACAAAAAAAATTAAATTATGGGGTTTTACGTGCCAAAACCACTTTCTGATTATGAGGCACGCCGTAGTGGAGGACTCCGGAAATTTCGACCACCTGGGGTTCTTTAACGTGCACCTAAATCTAAGTACACGGGTGTTTTCGCATTTCGCCCCCATCGAAATGTGGTCGCCGTGGCCGGGATTCGATCCTGTGCCCTCGTGCTCAGCAGCCCAACACCACAGCCACTGAGCAACCACGGCGGGTCAAACAGAGCAAGACTTACTGCATGAAATTTTGTGCCAGCTTTTGCGTAACTGCTTTGAATTATGGGTGAAAACTGCACTGTCTTTATTTTTTGTGTGATTTGATATTTTTTGTTATTCCTAGACGTCTTCCTTATCATTTTTTTAAAATACAGCTTTAAATGACCTCTTGTAGGAGCGAGTCAGCAGTCAAAATATACAAAGGCGAAATAACTCCCCATCTCCCCTCTCAATTTCCTAAAACAATATCAGATTTCAGGATCTAGCTTTGCCTAGAAAAACATCTGTGATCAGCCCTTCAATATGTCTTTAGAAGTAGTGACAAATATTGGCACACATATATTTCACTTTCGATGAAGTGGGGATGAGGCATTGAACTTAACCAAAGTCCTTTGAGTCCCTTACCTTAATCCCTTACCAGGGCCACTTACTGGCTGTTTGTGTTGCATTGAATTCTCAATTTTAATATATAAGTAACGTAGTGAACAATAAAACATGAAAATATTTATTGAAAAACTGCCCATGTTCACACAATTTTCCAAAATACACACGAAAGAGTGACTATCACACTCTTGATTTCACAAGTGCTCATCAGACTTAATACAGTGCTCTTCACATTGCACTTTGGAAGCACACTTATTGGGTTTCTAAATTTTCTTAACACACTTCTTTGTTGTTCTTCTTCTTTCTTTTTTCCTTTACTTTAAATAAAATTCCACGATCCTGCCAAACTTTCCCTCTTGTCAGTTCTGATTGGTCCACAGGGCAGCCACACCACCTACATTTGGCTCAAGATGGCAGCATTTTGCAGTACTATACAGAGCAGCATTCCTAGTCAACGAAGACACTAGAGAGGTTGCTGAAGCTCCAAGAAGGCAAAGTTGTCATTAAGGTGACTAAAGAATCCCCAGGTATAGCAGCTTTCTTGCAATGTTACCAACCTCAGATAGAATTCACGTGTGCCCATACTTTATTTTCCTCACCCATGTCTGTTACCATCTGAAAACTTCCACGATGTGCAGATTAAACTCGGGTGTACTGCCTACTTGTCACTTATGGGTATTTTTTCTCGCAGCTGTGCTTCACACTGCTTATTAGTGATTGCTGAGAATAGTTAAATGTTTAATTTTCTTTTTTTTTTGCGAGCAGGTTCTTTGCTAAAATGGCATCAGCATAGATTCATTGGAATTCTTGCGGAACTTCTATCAGTTTAAGGTGCACCGTGAAACTGAATTGATTCTGATGAATTCTGTTACGAGTCAGTCCTTGGCTGGTCGAACCAGAGCAACAGCGCCATACCAGTGCCGCTTGATACGTATTGGCACCCCAGTCGCACACCTCATGGTGGCAACTGGGATGGCCACTCACGATCACAGTAAATTCTAATCTACCTCCATCACATGGGCAATCTCTCCACCCACCTGCAGCGATCATCGGTGCATTTTCATGATCGCGAAGAGGCTTCCATGCATTACGCCTGATTATGCGAGACACAGTGAATCTGGCAAATTGCATTGGACAAAAGCGTTTGGAATGAACCTGCAGCATCTGTGCATTCTGAAAATAGAAAATGAGACGCAAAGAAAAGGCACACAACACAACTGCATGGCTTCTATTCTGCGTTGGCGAAATGAATAGTGTAGAAACCTTTTCTACATTTAAAAATATTCGGGCCTTAGACTGATACGAAAGCATCAAGTGGCCCATTGAGTGAAAAAGCCGGCAGTAGCAGGGAAACGGTACCTAAAATCCCATTGCCATTGGCTGCGACATCGCGTCATGAGCGCGCCTGGACGGAGTTCCCATTGGATGTGACGCCACATCAGGGGCACTCCTCAACAGAGCGGAGTGGGTGAAAGGGAACACCTGCTGTGGCAGTAGCAGGCCAGGCATTGCAAGAGAATAGAGAGCATCATCACCCTTGCTCTCGATCTCGGGAGCCTGTGTTATATATGCTTTCTTTGTCTGCACAAACTGTACCTTGGTAAGGCCAAACAAAAATGCGCCAAGCATCTTAATGGGCTCGCTTGCCTGCAAGGAGTTCATAACTCGAAGGACCCCTCAATGGCGTTTAATTGAACATTCATTCATTCATTCATTCATTCATTCATTCATTCATTCACTCATTCATTCATTCATTCATTTTTATTTCCTTAAGCACCCCCGAGGGGGTATTATATAAGTTTTTTTTTTTTACGCAGAATTTTGTTGTCACAACGATCAGTGCGATGTTACATTTGATATGCTATGCGTGAAGCTTGATGGGCAAGTGATAGTGGCGATGTTTCGAGATGATGATGATGATGATGATGATGATGATGGTGGTGGTGGTGGTGGTGGTGGTGGTGGTGGTGGTGGTGGTGGTGGTGGTGGCAACTTTATTGTACCGCCGGATAAGGAGGCCCCTACTCCCCGTCCCCGGCACACAGGCCTTGGGGACGGGGGCCGGAACCTCCGCGATTAAAAGCAAACAAAGAGGTCTTGACTCTTCGCGGCTTCTTTCACCAGGCAGATGGCGTGTTGCTATGGCGTAGGGTCCTCGCTCCGCAGCAGGGCTTCCCAGGCCTCTCTACAATTTATGTTTGCTTTGGCCCCTAGTGAGCTAGCGCATTCCCAAATTATGTGATCGAGGGTCCCTCTCGCCCCACAGTGTTTGCACTCATAATTTTCTCTATCATGCATAACATGGTATGCCCAGACCGTGTTCACGAAGTTCCCAGCTTGCAGGCACCGTCATGCGACTGCCTCTCTATTGTTTAGACTTTTATCCGGTGGTGGCACCAGTCTCCTGCATAGCCGATAATTTTCGACAATCTCCGTATAATTTTGCAGACGCTCGTCCATGTTCCGGCGGTCGGGCGGTTCCACAGCCACCCGGAAGTAGAGAGCTCGGGCTAACTTGTGGGCCGCCTCGTTGCCAGGAACGGACATGTGTGCAGGGGTCCAAATTAAGACTAATTTTTCTGTTCAGCCGTCTACTGGCCAGAACCCTTGCTGCTTCCGGCGAGATCCTACCTTTTCCAAAATTCCAGATGGCCGTTTTGCTATCGCTAATTATGAAATTTGCTTCCGTTCCCACGCAAGCGAGCGCTATCGCAACTTCTTCAGCCGTTTCTGAGTTGCGGCGTCTAATGGTGACGGCCGATACGGAGCCACCTCGGCCATCGACCACCGAAGCGACCGCCGCACCCGACTTGCCGCTTGCCGCGTCCACGTACGCAACCGACTTGCTGTCCATTGAATCAAAGCATTTGATTAGTGCTTCTGCTCTCTTTTCCCTCCTCTCCGTGTTGAATATGGGATGCATGTTACGAGGGAGGAAGGGGGGGAATGATTATATTTTCTCAGCAGTCCAGTGGGATGTTTGTCTTGCCTCGTAGTCCCCTATCTGTGTGCAGGCCTACCATTTCGAGGATAGCTCTGCTCGTGGCCATTCGGCTTAATCTTTCAAGCTGCGAAATTCTGACAGCCTCCGCTATTTTGTCCCAGGTATTGTGCACTCCCATAGAGAGGAGCTTCTCTGTAGAGGTGGTAATTGGTAAGCCTAAAGCCCTGTTTATGCACCGTTGAATGAGCGAGTCGAGTTTCCTCCTCTCCTCTGACCTGATGTTTAAGAAAGGCGTGGCATAGCACACGTGGCTTATTACATATGCTTGGTTTAGATCAAGCAAGCTTCTTTCCTTCAGGCCTCGTCCTTTCAGCACAACCCTTCTAAATATGCCAAGTGCTTGCGTGGCAAATCCGTCTAGATTTTTTATTGTCCCATCATTATATCCGTTTTCCTATATGAAAAGTCCTAGGATTCTGATTTGGTTTACCTTTGGGACTGGTTTCCTCTCTATTTTAATGTCAATGTTTTAGTGCAGGCACGTGGGTGAGAAACTTTTAGCGTGTGACCAGTGCGATGAGATATGCGAGCTGCAGGGATAATGTAGGGAGCGCAATTAAGTGGCGAGTGAAAGAACTTGTGAAATATAGTGAGGGTTGCAATGCGTTGGCAACAAGACAAAGGTGATTGGTTACACTCGGCTTTGAGGGATGAAACACTGATTTCATATGAATACGAAGCATGAATGAATCTATCAGCACAATTTTGAACGGATTCTAGGCTATTAGCAAGACCTGCTTCGGGTGGATTCCAGATGGGAGATGCATACTCTAACTTAGCCCTCGCTAATGATTTGCAAGCAAGTAGTTTTACGTGTCTCGGAGTGTTAAATAAATGAAATTTTTAAGAAGCCCAATGTTCTGTTAGCTGATGACGTGACTTTAGCAATGTGCGTGTTCCAAAGACAAATTTATTTATTTATTTATTTATTGGTACCTCAAATACCCCATTTGGGGTTTTACATGAGGGGTGGGCATATTTACATAATATTTTCAATAAATGCCTTGAACGATGAATGACTGGAGTGGTTCACCACTTCAGCAGGTAGATGATTCCAGTCTTTCGCTGTTTGAATGAAGAAAGAGTTAAGATGAGCGGAGGTGCGAGCTGGAGGGGGATAAACAGCCTTTGAATGGCCATGACGGGATGAAGTGCGATGTGCAGGCGTGATGTCGGTCTGATGAAGTAGTGAGTGATAAAATTTGTAAAAGAGGCACAGTCTTGCTGTTTTGCGGCGCTGCTCGAGGGTTGGAAGTTTCAGAGATGATTTAAGTTTAGTAACGCTAGTGTGGTAAGAGTAGTCAGAATGAATGAACCTTGCTGCACGATTCTGTATGGATTCTAGTGCTGTTGCCAGGTTAGATTGGTGTGGGTCCCACACTGAGCATGCGTATTCTAGTTTGGGTCGAACGATTGTTAAGTATGCGAGTAGTTTTACTGAATGCGGGACAAGATGTAGATTACGACGCAGGTAGCTTAGTACACGATTGGCATCATTGCTAATGTTGCAAATGTGTGAGGACCAACTGAGGTTATTGGACAAGTTAACGCCTAGGTATTTATATGAAGTCACAGCACATAATTCCGAACCGGCGATAGTGTAATTGGCTGACATAAATGATTGGCGACGATGGAAAGTAAGTAGTGACGTTTTTTTTGACGTTGAGGGACATTAGCCAATTATTACACCAAGTTTCAATGACGTTAAGGTCGGACTGGAGGGCGCGAGAATCAGCGTCGTTAGTAATAGGACGATAGATTACACAGTCATCAGCAAATAAACGAATTTTGGAAGAACAACCTATAGGTAAGTCGTTAATGTATATTAAGAAGAGTAGTGGTCCCAGGACTGTGCCTTGTGGCACGCCAGAGATAACGGGTGATAAGGTAGACGAGCATTGGTTAGCGTAAACGAACTGTTGACGGTTAGTGAGAAAGTTGCGTATCCATTGGAGAACACGAGGGTTAAGATTAAGACATGATAGTTTTAGAAAGAGCCGTAGATGAGGAACCTTGTCGAAAGCCTTTTGGAAATCTAGGAATAGGGCGTCTATGGGTATGTTTTGATCAAGATGCGAGCTGACGTCATTAACGAATAGGGCTAGTTGAGTCTCGCAGGACATGCCTTTCTGAAAACCATGTTGATTTGGATTAAAGAAATTAGTGGATGTTAGGAAGTTTACAATATGAGAATAAGTTATATGCTCCATTTGTTTAGAACAAACACTGATGAGGGAAATTGGACGGTAATTGTGGTACGATGATGATGATCCTTTTTTTGGTACTAGAATTATCTTACCTATTTTCCAGTCTTGCGGCACCACTCCAGATGATAATGATTGCTGAAAGATATGGCACAAAAATACACTAGAGATGTGCGCGGTGTTCTTAAGCATTTTGGAATTGATGCCGTCGATGCCGGCTGAGGATGTTAAATTGAGGGATTCAATTAGCTTGGTGATACCATGTGCTTCGATTGTTATATTGTTAGATAAGCTAACTCCAAGGTATTTATAAGTGGTTACTGATTCAATGGGGACATTACCTATGTTATAAGTGAAATGAAGGGGAATTTTACGATGAGTAAAGGAAATTAGCTTGCATTTAGTTGGGTTTAGGGACATTAGCCAGTCATCACACCATTTTACTATGTGGTCGAGATCTTGTTGTAGAATCATATGGTCAGATGGGCTAGTAACAGTTCGGTAAATAATGCAGTCATCAGCAAACATGCGGATATGGGAAGATACATGCAAAGGTAGGTTGCTAATGTATATTAGGAACAGAAGAGGACAGAGCCTTGAGGCACCCCCATTGACACTGGAAGTGGGCTGGGTAATTTATTTGTAAACACTACTTGTGAATGGTTATTTAAGAATTCTTTTATCCAGTTTAGTACATTCAGGTGCAAGTTTAAGAAGGATAATTTTGAAATTAGGCATTTGCGGGGTACTTTAATCCAAGGCTTTTGCGAAGTCAAGAAATAAGTTGGTTTGTACGTTAACATCAAGGTTAGCATGAAGGTCATGAACAAAGATGGCAAGCTGGGTTTCGCAACACAGACCCCTACGAAACCTGTGTTAAGAATGGTGAAAGAAGTTATGAGAGTCGAGAAAATTCACGATGTAAGAGTAAATGACATATTCCATGAGTTAGCAAGATACGCTGGTCAAGGAAATTGGTCGGTAGTTCAGAGGTCAGTTTTTGTTACCGGATTTCAAGATGAGAAGGACCTTACTCACTTTCCAGTCATCTGGAATGGTGCCTGTTGAAAGAGATTGCATAAATAATAAAACAAAACAGGCCGAAGCAATGTGACCTATATCTTTCAACAGTTTCGCGTTAATGTCGTCCAGTTCTAATGCCAATGACAACTTGCTCTTTTCGATGAGGGATGAGATACCATCAACAGAAAAGCTGATTTCAGGCATGGAAGACGTGATACTACATGAACACATAGGTCAGGAAATGTCTACTTTAGTGAAGACAGATGAAAAGGCCTTGTTAAAAGCATCGGCATATACGGCGTCTGAAATAACCGCTCCAGAGTCGTTAGTAAGAGTGGTAGAAGCTACTGCTTGGGGGTTAATTATCTGCCAAAACTTGCGGGGGTTATTAGTTACTATATTAGGCAAATTGTCGTTAAATAAAAAAAATTTGGCATTACGGATTCCTGTGAGATAAGCTTTTTCAGCTGCATAATACTTGTCCCAGTTTTGGGCACCGCCTTTAAGTTTGGCATTACAGAATAAACGTTTTTCTTATTATCCAGGCGCTGCAAAAATGTTTTAACTATGGTTTTTGGCTGTTGACATGGATAGTAGCTTTAGGGATGAACATGTGTATTAGCTCGGTTAGTTTCTGCTTAAAAGTGAGCCAGTTTTCCTGATCAGAACAATGGTAAAAATTGGCCTCATATGTCGGTAAAAAGGTGCAAACTTCGTTATTTATGGCATCATAATTACCCTTATTTTGTAAGTTTATTGTTTTCTTGTGCGAGGGATTGGCAGTAGGGCAAAAACAGAAATCTACGTGAATAACTTTATGGTCACTAATTTCACGAAGATAGTGAATCGAATACAGGCTATCGGGATGGGTTTTCAGTATTAAATCCAAAATGTTAGAGGAATCTCAAGTGACACTCGTTGGCCGAGTTACTGTGTTAGGTTATAGTAGTCAAACATCAAGCAAACATCAAGAAAATTTCTAGCTTCAGTTGTGTTAGCCGTTGCAGTTTCTTTGCTCCAATTAATACCAGGAAAATTGAAATTGCCAAAAAGAACGAGATCGGCTTTAGGATATGTCAAGGTAAGCTGGTTTAGAATGTTACTAAATGCGCAAGAAAAGTTAGGACTGTTATATGGGGGCCTGTTGCAAACACCCATTAATACAGATTGTGGTAAAGCATGAAATAGTACCCATAAAATTTCTAAGTCGAAGTCAGTGTTAAAATCGGAGCATGGTAGTTGTTTACTGGCTGCAATGAGAACACTGACCCTGTGAGTGCCTTTGTGATCTTTCCGATAGACATTGAAATTCAGTAAATCGGCGAGTAGTTCTGCGTCGGCAACACCACTTCACAGCCATGTTTCGGTTAGTATCAGACTACTGCTATCTGAAGACTTGACAAGATGAGACAGGTGATCCCGCTTGGGCATGAAACTTTGAATGTTAGTGAAGATTACGGAAAAAGAAAGGTTCGCTTTCAGTCTAGGGTGAAAACTGGCGATAACTGCTTGACGCTGATATGGTTGCTTTTGGATTTCTCGCACTGTTTCTGAGGTTTCATTGAATAGATAGCGTAGCGTTTTGAGCTGATGTTCAATGTAGAGAAAATGGAATTGATTTCTGTCTTGCAAATTTGACCAAGTAACTTCTGGTGTTCTGAACCTTGTGTGAGAAATCCTCACCTATGCTGTAGGGCGTTCCTTTCAACTTACATCAGTTTGAAAAGATCCCGTCTTTTATTTTGTGGAACGTGAATTTTGCTATTATCGGCCTACATCTCCCGCCTGTGTGGTGGCCTAAGTGATGCGCACGGTCGATTTCTTTAGGGTTAATATCTATACATGAGTGGTCATGGCAATGTCGAATGATTATTTGCATAGATTCGGCATACGATTCGGATGGCTTGGCATCTAGAAGGCCGTAGAAAATTATTGTTACGTCACGTTTTCGGCGTTATCCAAATGCACCTCAATATCATCTGTTAGGCATGTATGAATGGTGTTATTTTTTATAAGTTCTAGTTCGGCTTGGAGGGATGGCAGAGAATGGTAATGTTTTTCAATATCGGCCATTCTCTTAGCTACCTAGGTCAGATAGGGTTCGCTCTGTTCTGAATCGTTGGTTCTTTAGTCCCTGCACCTCGCTTATTACCGTTGACTAGCTCGCTGAAAGTTTTTGTAGTTTTGACTACATCAGCCGATGATAAAGCTAACGACAACTGAACAACATGAGCACACTCAACAACGGTCACACAGCAGCAACATGGGCTTGGTAGCTGCAGCAAGAAGTAATTACTAGTCTTCTCAGTAAAGAGGGTTTGTGATACACCAACTTGCATAGCAAGAAGTAGCCACCAAGCCCACGAAGCGCGGCTGACAGTTTCAGCTTATTTATAGCAGCGTAGCTGATGTTCGCGACGATAGCGCTGTCCATCCACCACCCAGGGCCAGGCTCAGCAGCAGTGGCGACAGGAAGGCAGACAGCGGCGGGTTGAAGCTTGACACGTTGACAGTTGTCAGCTGGATAGTGGACGGAGCAAAGTCGTAGCACAGCAATCCACAGGCCAGCGATGTGTGAGCAGAAGCAGTCGCACCAGCTGCAAGGAGCAGATGAGCGAGAATGGCAGACAGCATCTGCATAGCAAGAAGTAGCAGGTTTCTAGGTGACGACATGAAGCAGCCACAAAGCCCACCTAATTAATTAACGCTTTCGCATTTACAACTGGTAAGAAGTGCTTAGATGCCCTCGGATTCTCTTGTCTTGGCAAAAAAATTCAGTATCAAATTACCACAGAATAAATAGTGCAGTGATGTTTAATTAAAGGTGAGGAGCAGCAGATAAACAGCAGCCTAGCAGCAGAGAACAGCCCGAGCTCTCTTGATAATCACAGCATGGGTCGTCGTCATCTCCGAGCTGCTATCGGAAACACGAGGCGCACCTGCTTCATTACATTGGCCCCGGTGTGAAACGGAGCCATCCTGGCGACTCGGGGAGCAGAGAAGATGAGGGGGTCGACGGTTTCAGCCGGCTAACATGCACTGTCTTCCGACCTTGGCAACAAAGGTCCAGCGATGGTGTGACAGGCTCAACGATATAGCTCACAAGGGAGGAGGCGCCGATGATCCGGTACAGACCGTGGTACCGCGCAAGTACTTTAGAAGAAAGGCCAGGCATGTGAGGCTGTATCAGGGTGTCTACCAACCGGGAAAACCGGGAATTTTCAGGCATTTTGAGTAGTCTGGAAAAACTCAGGGAATTTGTGCCTCTATCAGGGAAAATTAGCTGTGATTGTATTGAAAGGGTCGAAAGTCATGGTAATGCTGGCTTGGCTGGAGGAGTTGCCAGTGTATAGTCAACGACCGACTTTCCGTATGCCCGATAACTTGGACGGCTTCGCGGCACGACCACGTACCCCATAGAGTCAATATATCAGAATGTCTCAAATTTTGGACGCAAGAAACGTTCCCCGTCCGATTTTCTGGACTTTTTGCCGTGACCGCAGGTCCGAAACGGCATTAATAAACGTCACCATCGCTGCCATTTTGATTACCTCGCGGCCTCGAACCGGCGCTCTCGCATGCAGATCCGCTGGCAGCCGTAGCCACCACTGTGGCAACGCTAGACCTAGCTGCTTTGACGTTCGTTATTTAGCTTCTTGCCGTTGGGTGCCTTGTTTTTCATTGAAAGAATTCGCTGCTGTCAGCAATGGCACCGACTCCGCCTTTTTGGTCCTCACGATTGGCTTAGAAGCTTGGAAAGCACGGCGCGTTGCATAATGCCGGTTCCCGAAAGTCAGCTTCGCCTTTGTACATGAATGTTACTTGGTGAAGCATATGCAAAAGTATTGCAGTGAAGCATAACAAGCGTTGGAAGGGGCTATTGCCACGGGACACAGTATGCATTCCTTAATTATACACGCGCGCACCCGGTATCTCTTGTGACAGCACGACACCGATATGCCTAATACGTGTACCTACGTGCCTTCAGAGCGTTTTTGAATGTGCCTGTGGTGGTTTGAGCCCTTAAGGGCAGTAAATGACATGCATTTATTTTTTCCAACTGGCCGATTTTTCGGACGTTTTCCCGACCCCTAGGGAGTTCGAAAAATCGGACGTGGACTGTGCAACTGACCAAGAGGATGCTTCAGATGGTCCGTGGGGCAAACGAGGGGTGGAGTGAAACGAGTGACGCATTGGGAATGAACGGGAACGGAAGCGTGCTGCCGCTATCTTCAGCTCAAAAAGAAAGTGTTGACTGATGCCGAGATGCAGGTGTCCCTCGTCCAAACCAAAATAAACTCTTTAAAGTAGTAAAACACAACACTAAGGCATCGTGCGCGGGCTGAGAGTATGTCTGGACAGTTGAGGTTGACTTACGAGCTGTTGAGAGAGAATCTCAATTGTGACAAAGTTCGCGCCTTGAACCACTGAGCTTGCTATCAGTTGATAGAAATAGCCCATATTCGAAAATATTTGCTTTTGTATGCATCTCCTTTTTTATTCGTATTTGAAAATGTCCGACTTGATCTGCAATTTTTTTCCAAGACATTATATTAGACATTTTACTAAGCCCTCCCTTCTATTCTCTTTTTGAATTACATAAAGACTACTCCTTTGTATTCAAATTGGAGTAAGTCGTTTTTTTAATTTTTTTCATATGCTTACTAGAGAGGACAGTATTGGGCGATATGGTTCCAGCTCGTCTTGACATTAAACATAGTTCTGCATCACTCAGGGAATTTTGCAAGGGCACTCAGGGAAAACCTGGAAAACTCGGGGAATTTAGAAATGTCAACTTGGTTGACACTTTGTGTATCCATAGCCACACAAGGAAACCAGTAGGACCGCTTATGACAAGGAGACACGACCCCTATCGCTGAGTAGTTCTCAAGGAGCACCGTGGCGAAGGACGAAGTTGCGAAGAATGAACATCGCAAGGCTGGTGCGGTCGCAGTGGAAAGAACCGCAGTCTCGGTGTAGCACGTCAGGTGATACACTCCAACATTAATCCAGCCGTTTCCACATCCGCTGTATGGGAGTGGGCCATAGAGGTCGATGCCTACGCAGTCGAACGGTCGAGAAGGGTACGGTAGTGGCTGTAGTAGGCCAGTATGGCGCAGGGGGGGGGTGTTTTGCTTTGTTGGTAGGCGGTGCATGATCGAACGTACTGCTGCACAAACCAATGCATTCCACGCCAGTAATATAGTTGACGCAGCCTTGTAAAGGTTTTTAGGATGCCGGCATGGGCACTTTGAGGGTCAGCATAGAAGTATGCACACATATTGGAGCGCATGTGACAAGGGATAGCCAGAAGCCATTTCCGACCGTCAGGCATATAGTTGTGGCGGTAGAGGGTGTTGTTTCGCATGGCAAAGTGGGCTGCTTGACAGCGTAGCGTTCACTTTGAAGGAACGACCGATGGGGCGGCAAGATAGTCGAGCAGCAGGGCAAGCGATGGGTCCTTGCATTACTCAGAGGGCATGTCAATAGCGGTCAGTAGTGACAGGTCTGAGGTCGAAGAAGGAACAGAAAGAGAAGCCACATCAGGTGTCATCGGTGAGCGAGAGAGTGCATCAGCGTCGGAATGCTTTCGATCAGAGCGGTATATGACACAAATGTCATATTCCTGCAGGTGAAGCGCCCAATGGCCGAGGCGGCCCGACAGGTCTTTCATGGAGGAGAGCCAACAAAGGGCGTGATGGTCAGTGATGATGCTAAAAGGATGGCCCTAGAGATAAGGATGAAACTTGCCCAATGCCCAAATAATGGCTAAGCATCCCTTCTCTGTAACGGTGTAATTCATCTCGGCTTCTTTAAGGGTACGGCTGGCATGAGCCACGACATATTATTCATTCGTGGCTTTCCGTTGGGCCAAGACCGCCCCAAGGCCGACCCCACTAGCGTCGGTGTGAACCTCTGTCAGCGCAGTTGGGTTGTAATGGCGAAGAATCTTCGGTGAAGTCAGCAACTCGCGTAACTTGTCAAAGGCTTTCAACGCGTGCTGTTGACCACGCGGAAATACCTTTGCTTGCGGTAAGTAGTTTTGTCAAGGGTGCGATAATAAAGGCGAAGTTCCACACGAAGCGTCAAAAATAAGAGCACAGGCCTATGAAATTTCGCAGAGCCTTGATGCGGGCTTCAGAAACTCGGCGAATGCGTGAAGCTTGTCAGGATCAGGAAGGATGCCGTCTTTCGAGACATGACCCAAGACAGTTAATGTTCGGGCAGCAAAACTGCACTTCTTGAGGTTGAGCTGTAGGCCAGCTGAAGTGAGACAGGTCAGGATGTCATGCAGACAGGCGAGATGTGTCAGAAAATCCTGTGAGGAAGCAACTATGCCATCCTGGTAACATAGTCTTCCACTTGTGTCCACGAAGGATGGTATCAATCATGCGTTCTAAGTTATCGGGAGCATTGCAGAGCCCGAAAGGCATAACGTTAAACTCGTACAGGCCATCGGGAGTGATGAAAGCTGTCTTTGAGCGGTCAGCCTCAGCCATGGGAACCTTCCAATAGCTGGAGCGGAGATCTAAAGACGAGAAGTATTCGGCACCTTGCAGACAGTCAAGAGCATTGTCGATCCGAGGCAGTGGGTAGACGTCTTTTCTTGTAACCCTGTTGAGGTGGCAATAATCGATACAAAACCGAATGGTGCCATCTTTTTTTTTTTGCACTAGAACAACAGGTGACGACCAAGGCCTTTGAGAAGGCTGAATGATGCTGCGCTGCAGCATGTCGTCCACTTGTTCCTTGATAAATCTGCGCTCTTCTGCAGAAACGCAATACACACGCTGTCACAAGGGGGCATGGGAACCGGTGTTGATAGTGTGAGAGACACTTGTCGTGCGACCCAAGGATGGTTCATTGCGGTCAAACAAAGAAATGAACTCGTTCAGTAGAGTAAGAAGTTGAGTGCGATGAGACATCGAGAGATCTGTGGTGATGGCGTTGTCGAAAACTGCTGAAGGTGGTGTTGATGATACGGAAGTTATGGCGTCCAGATGTAAACGGGTAGCGCCATCATGAACGTCAGGGTTTTTAATACATGTGACAGCTTACACATATCCTAAGGTCTCACCGTGCAGTATGGTCACTGGATACCGGTTACAGATGGGTATCAAAGCAGATTCAGACCTAACAATGAGGACGGCGAACAGGAGAAATAAGTCCTTACGGTGAGCAAGCATGTGAGATGACGTGAACACTACAGTTAAGCCTGGCACGGCAGTACACGACAAGGTCACAGGCACCGACGTCTCCGGAGGTAGATCAGTATCATCATCAACGCAGACTTTGTGAACGCTGAGGTTGACGACGACCGATAGGGAGTCACATAGCAGCGAAAGGGCCACTTGGCGCACGAGAACAATCGATGATGGCACAATGACGTGACAGGAAGTCCCACCCGAGGATGAGATCATGAGAACAGGAGGGCAACACAAAAAGCTCAACGATGTACAATATGTCTTGGATGACTACACGGGCGGTGCATACAGCTGTAGGATGAATGCGTTGCACGCTAGCAGTGCAGAGTCCCATGCCAGATGGAGAGGTCATGACTTTTTTCAGCTTGCGACAAAGATTTTCATGAATGACGGAAACGACGGCCGCGGTTCAGATAAGCGCTTGGGTGGATGCACTCTCGACATGGACGTCAATGACATTCTGCGGTGAAAATTGAGGCCTTAGAAAGTTCGATGAGCTTGCACTTCTTGCCTCTGGAACTGCGCTAGTCAGTTTCCCTTGGCAGTAGGTGGCCAACGACGCATAGATGGTCAATGTGGAGACGGATAACGGCGACTGTCTGAATGGCGGTCACAATCGAGGGGTCTCAGCGGCGAGTCAGTGGCACCTTGGCAGCATATGTTGTGGCGCGTAGGGAAACTGGTCGAAAGCGTCACGGTGCGAAGACATGTTACAACGACAAAAGCGCGCAATGTGACCAGCAGTGTCACAGGCGAAGCAAATAGGCCTGTTGTCTGGCATGCGCCATGTGTCGGCTTGATGAAGAAGCTGGGGTGGCTGCCATGGAACGGGAGCAGGGGGAACCCGGTGCATTGGTGGTGGGATGGAATATGATGGTAGGGGTGGCTGTACGGCAGCGGCAGCATAGATGAGCAGCGGAGGTGTGACCCGTGACGGGTAGTCGGCATAAGAGAGCGATGCCTTTGGAGGGGCGAATAGCAGCAGGTAGTCAGCATAGGAGAGCGGTGCTGTCACAGGAGCTGGCGGGCGAACGGGGGTTAGTGCGTCAGATATTTGGGCACAGATGGCGTGTTGCACGGGCGGAGGCAGTGTTGGGGCAGGCTCCTGGCTGTGAGGGAGCAACGACAGCTGGCAGGCCACTTCCTCGCAAATGAAATCCTTGAGCTGATGGACAAGAGCAGAAGGATTGGTATGGCCAGCGGCATCTGCAATGGCCGAGACTGAGTCAGTCTGTGAGACATTTTGGCGGGCGATTTTACGTTGGCTGCGCAATTCATCGAAACTTTGACAAAGGTTGAAGAGTACGGCGATGCTGGTTGGACGCTTAGCCAGCAGCATTTGAAACGCGTCGTCCTCAATACCCTTCATAATATGGCTGATCTTCTCGTCTTCCGCCATCATTGGATTAACATGGCTGCAGAGATCCAAGACATCCTCAATATAGCGTGCGAAAGTCTCGCCTGGTTGCTGTGCTTGCTGGTGTAGACACTGTTCGGCATGTAGCTTGCGGACAGCGGGGCGGCCAAACACTACAGCGAAAGGTGTCTTGAAAGCGGACCGACTTGAAATGTCAAATTCGGGATTCTTGAACCATAGATTTGTGACGTCAGCCAGGTAAAATATGACGTTATTCAGTTTAGACTGATCGTCCCACTTATTGTGAGCGCTTACACGTTTATAGGACAGCCAGTCTTCGATGTCATGTTTTCCGGTCCCACAAAAGATGGCCGGGTCGTCGCGCTGATGGAGAACACTGGCACAAGTGGCAGGAGCAGCCATGGGTACAGTCGGTGCGTAGGTCGCATCAGTAATGGTGACGGTGGGCAACGTACAGTTGCGGAGCTCCAGGGTGACTTGAAGGATTCCAGCAATCTCCACCAAATGTAATGATGTTTAATTAAAGGTGAGGAGCAGGAAATAAACAGCAGCCTAGCAGCAACGAACAGCTCGAGCTCTCTTGCTAATCACAGCAGGGGTCATCGTCGTCATGTCCGAGCTGCTATCGGAAACACAAGGCACATCTGCTTCATTACAATAGCTTTTCTTTTCTTTGTTTACTGCTTTCACTCGGTGATTCTGGACCTCAGTGATTACACCAAATGGCTTAGTTGATCACTAGTTCCCAGTGACTTTGGATGGTTTTCATGCGACTAAAGCATGGCACAAATAAGGACACTGAGGAGGTTATACAGTGTTAGTCTCTTCTGCAGTGTATAATCTCCAGCCAGCATCGCATTGTGAGTGATCACCGCAGAAGCTATTTTCTCTGGAGTCCTCATTGCGACTTTCTTCAGTGCTCTTATCTGAAGACATTTGCAGGTCATCTGAAGGCAGAATGGATTCCTTCTTTGCACTAAGATCATCTTTGTGTTCACTAAACTCATATAAGTTCTCTTCAAAAGAATATGTGGAGAAAACATTGTCATCCATTGTCATCCAATTGATTGCATCTTTCTAGATTTTCGTAAAGCATTTGACGTTGTGGCTCACGACCTACTTAATAACAAATTACACGCCTACAGGTTGCACAAAAAGGTAATTGCATGGATATCTGAATATCTTTCACATGGACAACAGTCTGTGGTTCTCAATGGCATCTCCTCTGATCTTGCTGCAGTGACCTCTGGAGTACCCCAAGGCTCTGTGTTGGGGCCCCTCTTGTTTTGATTATATATAAGTGATATCACTAGTGGTATTATGTCATCTTTCAGGATGTTTGCAGACGACTGCGTAGTATATAGGGTTATTGATAGTGATTCCGATTTTTATGCACTTCAGAGTGATTTAGACAAACTTTCAACTTGGTGTGCGAAATGGGAAATGTCACTTAACATTTCAAAATGTTTAAACATCACCTTTACAAGGAAACATTCACACAAGACATACGAGTACAAATTAAATAGCGTTACTCTAAGCAGGGTTACGGAATGTAAATACTTGGGAGTTTGGTTTACCTCGGATTTAAGGTGGAACAGGCATGTACAGGAGGTAAGAAAGAAGGCGGCACGAAAGTTGGGCTTCCTCCGTCGAAATTTTGGCCAATTACCTAGTAAATTGAAAGAACAGCTGTATTTTACTCACGTACGTTCAGTACTTGAGTACACTTGCATTTGCTGGGATCCTTATACGTGTCAGTTAGTCGATTTACTTGAAAAAATTCAGAATAGGGCGGTTCAATTCGTTCTTGGTAATTACGACAAAAACCTCAGTATTACCGAAGGCAAGCACAGACTTCATTGGCAAGATCTAAAGGATAGAAGAAAGTGCCTCAAACTCAAATTTTTTCACAGTGTTTACTATTCTAAAATAGGCATCGACAGGAACAAATATATTAAATTACCATCGTACATTTCCCGTAGAAGAGGCCATGCCTTGAAACTCCATGAATTTCCTTTTAAGGGTGACACCTTACGTTATGAATTTTTTTACAGGAACACGAGGGAGTGGAATGCTCTCCCGTCAAATATTGTTGGTATACAATGTAATGAAACGTTTTACCGCGTTTTGTGTGTTGAAATGAGTGTCAACTGATGTAGGTATGTATGTACCCCCCTGCTGTAATGCCTTCTAAGACAATGCAGGTACTCAATAAATAAATAAATAAATAAATAAATAAATAAATACTCATTTTCTGAATGCTCGTCCTTCCCTATTTTCAGCCATTATATGAAGTGCATAGAGTGCTCGCTGCTCTCTGAGAACCGAGTGACATGGAGTTCATGTTTGGTGAAAATATGGGAGGTGAATTGTGACTGACGCTCATTTTAACGTGCACACATGGGTTAATTACAGCGTGGTACAAGCTTTATGCACATATTTTCTAAATTTGAATTAAATAGGGTCCATGTTACACGAGTCATGTTGAGTGGTTTAATTACAGGCAATTGAAGTGTTGAGAGTTTCCTCACCAGGCCTCGCCTGAAATATTGGTTATACACTGCAAGTTCTAAAAGACCATGGAGTGTGTTATCCCAAGAATTTTTCCAATTGGTTCATTATTAGATGATGTACTGGCAATTTTAATGTGCCATCTCCATGCTGCTAGTAGGCAAGCTTCACTGCTAACATACACAGTTTGCCCCCTTTTGCTTTGACTAGTGCCTGCCAGTGGCATTCTTTCTCTGCATTTTCCCTTACTGGAGCTGAGCAACTGTGTCACATTTATGTCACGAGCCCCACTTAATTTTTTTTTTCTTTTTTTTGCTGTGCAGTGCACTACCTGTGGTGGTTCTGTGCGTTCTGCATTGGATGATTTACCGAAGTCATGTGCCATAATCAGTGACGTTGCCACTAGTGCAGATGACATAGAAGTGTTTCCATATATGCCCTTGCTGGAAGCGGGGCTTCTTCAAAAGGAAGGGCACACAGGGCTTTAGTTTGAAATTTCAGCTGTCTTCAGGCTGTGCAGTAGTTTGGTACTTTGTGGGCACGGCCACCAATGTGTAATCTACACAAGGCTCTTGTCTAAAATCAGAGGCACAGGTTTCAGAGAAAAAAAATTCAAGGGTATTCAAGTACTTTCAATGCCCCATCAAAGTTTCTTCAAGGATGTCAGACAGCATCCTATGTAGCGATTCTTTACTATAAGGGTTTTTAACACTATGGATAGCTTTATTGCACTAGAGACCCAGAAAGTTATTGGAAATGTCCAGCCTTGACCCCTAGCTAGGCTGAAGAAAGCAGCGTAAATGCGGGAGGTAAACCAGCACGGAAGTGCCGGTGATTCTCGCCCACTGTGGAGCTTTCCACTTCTGCACCAGTTGTATGAAGTGGAACACACTTGTGCCAGCTTTAAGTTTTTATACAGTAAAACCACTTCCAGCATTATTCAGGTGCCAAAAGCAGAGGGGACAAACACTGAAACTTTCTAATTTGAAAGAAGTACAGTCGAACCCACTTGTAGCAATACCGGTTTTAGCAATACTCAGATGCAAGTTTGAGCAGCTCTGGCACCTTGAACTTCTTGTGTGTCTGTTCTATGGTAAAATAAACCGCATGTTATAAAATTCCCAAGCCGCATTATTGGCTATAACAATTACATCTGGCTGCTGGATGTCTGTGCTGAAAGGAGAAAGAAAGCAAAACCCCGAAAAAAAAATGCGAGAGATGCGTCACCTGTCTTGACAGTGCCGATATTGAAGGAGTGGAAGGGAGATGCGCGAGGGTGTGACGAAGGCAGGCACACAGGCGGGTACAGCGCTTCACTTTTCTCCACGAAGGATTTAACTTTCCTTTTTCCGGTTTTTGGCAAGTTCAACCAGCAGCCCGATTTCATTGTTATAACCAATAACATGGCATGGGAGCATTGTAGTAAGCGGTTTATTTTACATGGAACACACAAGATATGTGCTAAAATGACTACAGTGCAATCCCGATTGACTGAGAAAAATCGTCGTAAAATGTGGGCGTCGTAAAATCGTAACATAAATTATGCCTATAAAAATACTACTTACTTCACCCAACAGATTTACGAGAAACTTCCATGTAAACTACTAACATACTCTGCAGGGCTTGGAAACCCAAATTACCAAAAAAGTAAATGCGATAAGAATTAATGCTGCAGTACAGGTACCAATCATGCTTTATTCAAACGAACCTTTATGCCCCTCCACTGCCGCGATTCCTGCCAGCCAGTGTGAACTTTAAAAAGAAGTCGGTAAGTTTCTTTTGAACCTTGTTTGATCCTTGAACCAAAAGCTTTCGCTCAAGTTCGGTAACGTCCAAAAGGAGCTCTTCTGTGGCGGCGCGCTGAAGAGATGAAGTTCTGGATGCAGTCTATGTGCCTTAGCACCTCGGCGAACGTGGTAGGCACAGGCACAGCATCTGTGGCATCGTCATTGTCCTTGTCCGATGTCGCAGTGGTGTCGGCACTAGGCAAAGCCTCCTTGATGGCGTCATCTAGCGACACCTCACTGCAGATCGCAATGTTGTGGTTGGCCTCCACGTACTCAGCGAAGGTCATGGTGAGGTTTAAACCCTCGAAATCATAGTCGGCGAAGCCTGCATTGGCCTCGAGCGGCATCGACGTTGTTGCGTCCCCAGCAGAGGGGGCAGTCTCTCACTTAAAGCCACAGTGCTTCAACGAATTAGCGATTGTGACACTGCGTTCCATGAACTGGCAATAAAATGCATGGCGTCGAGCACAGTGATCTTTTTTTCCCGACTCGCTGCACTCCATAGCCGTCAGCCGACGCTGCACTAACCGTTTCCGGTACCCTTGCTCGACACACTTGATGCCGGCATCCAGCAGCTGCAGCCGGCTTGTGCAGTTGGGCGGGGGAAAAAACCTTTATGTTCCTTATGCCGGACATATCGGGTGGGTGGCATGGTGCGCTGTCCACAAAAAGCAATATTTCTCTCGCCTTAGCACCCATTTTGTTATCCAGCTGCTGCAAAAAATTGCTGAAGAGCAAAGATGTCATTCACACCTTTTTGCTGAAGTTGTAGCTGCACGGCAGTGTCTTCAAGTTCTTAAAGCACCATGGCTTTGCAAACTTTCCAACAACGAGCACCGGCAGCCTCTCGGAACCATCCTTGTTAGCACAGAATAGTGCTGTCACCTGCTCTTTACTATGCTTGCCACCATGACAGCTATCACCCTTAAAATGCAAGGGTTTGTTAGGCTGCATATGGTAAAAAGTACTGCTCTCATCGGTGTTGAAAACGTCGCAGGGCTTGCATGCAGTAATTGTCTCCTGCAGTGACTCCATCCACTCGTTCCCCATCGAAACGTCTACGGAAGTGCTTTCTCCGCAGGCGCGGCTGTAAACAATCCTGTTTGGAATTTAAAGTGATCCAACCACCCGTTCGATGCCTGAAAGTCGTCGATGCCCATATGCAATGCCACAAGGTCCGCCTTTTCTTTTAGAATGGCGCCGTCAACATTGATCGCAGAGCTCCGTGCTTGATGCAGCCACTTGACGAGAACTTTTTCTAACTTCTCATGCTGTCCTTCTTTTGCTGCTTTCCGCTTGAGCCCGAACTTGTTGGCATTCTGCGATATCACCGGTTTGTTTGCCAGGATCGTCTTCAGCGAAGATTTGGGTATCTTAATGTCCCCGGCAGTGCTGGCTTTCATGGTTCCATGCCGCTTTTCCGCTTCCTTGATAATATTCAGCTTATCGCTCAGCGACAGAACTGTCCGCTTTCGGGACGTCGTGCGTCGCGTTGCTCCACACAACTCAAAACCTCCGCTGAACGCTGGTCACTAAGATTACGACAAACACGTGCGATAAACCTAAGCCTATCCACGCTACCTTGTCGGCGATCTGCTGCTGGGAAATTGGAAAAAGAGAAACTCTTCCCCAACGCGACGAGAGGCGATGCTGCTGATAAGAGAGGAAGAAAGTGATTGCGGAGAAGAAAAGGCGCTATTTCAGCACAGCGGGTGTCGCGGGCGGCTGCTGGTGGTGGGGAGAGAAACACCTCCCTAACGCGATGAGAGGCGACGCCACCGAGAAGAGAGGGAGAAAGTGATTGCGGACAAGAAAAGGCACTATTTCAGCACAGCGGATGTCGCAGGCGGCTGCTGGTGGGGGGGGAGAGAAACACCTCCCCAACGCAACGAGAGGCGATGCCACTGAGAAGAGAGGGAGAAAGTGAATGTGGAGAAGAAAAGGGCGGCCGCTGGTGGGGGGGAGAGAGACACTTCCCCAACGCAACGAGAGGTGATGCCACTGAGAAGAGAGGGAGAAAGTGATTGTGGAAAAGAAAAGGCACTATTTCAGCACAGCGGATGTCGCAGGCGGCTGCTGGTGGGGGGGAGAGAAACACTTCCCCAACGAAAATTAACGAGAGGCGATGCCACTGAGAATAGAGGGAGAAAGTGATTGTGGAGAAGAAAAGGGCGGCCGCTGGTGGGGGGGGGGGAGAGAAACACTTCCCCACGCGACGAGAGGCGATGCCACTGAGAAGAGAGGGAGAAAGTGATTGTGGAGAAGGAAAGGGTGGCCGCTGGTGGGGGGGAGAGAAACACTTCCCCACGCGACGAGAGGCGATGCCACTGAGAAGAGAGGGAGAAAGTGATTGTGGAGAAGGAAAGGGTGGCCGCTGGTGGGGGGGGAGAGAAACACTTCCCCACGCGACGAGAGGCGATGCCACTGAGAAGAGAGGGAGAAAGTGATTGTGGAGAAGGAAAGGGTGGCCGCTGGTGGGGGGAGAGAAACACTTCCCCACGCGACGAGAGGCGATGCCACTGAGAAGAGAGGGAGAAAGTGATTGTGGAGAAGAAAAGGGCGGCCGCTGGTGGGGGGGGAAAGAAACACTTCCCCACGCGACGAGAGGCGATGCCACTGAGAAGAGAGGGAGAAAGTGATTGTGGAGAAGAAAAGAGCGGCCGCTGGTGGGGGGGAGAGAAACACTTCCCCACGCGACGAGAGGCGATGCCACTGAGAAGAGAGGGAGAAAGTGATTGTGGAGAAGGAAAGGGTGGCCGCTGGTGGGGGGGAGAGAAACACTTCCCCAACGCAACGAGAGGTGATGCCACTGAGAAGAGAGGGAGAAAGTGATTGTGGAAAAGAAAAGGCACTATTTCAGCACAGCGGATGTCGCAGGCGGCTGCTGGTGGGGGGGAGAGAAACACTTCCCCAACGAAAATTAACGAGAGGCGATGCCACTGAGAATAGAGGGAGAAAGTGATTGTGGAGAAGAAAAGGGCGGCCGCTGGTGGGGGGGGGGAGAGAAACACTTCCCCACGCGACGAGAGGCGATGCCACTGAGAAGAGAGGGAGAAAGTTATTGTGGAGAAGAAAAGGGCGGCCGCTGGTGGGGGGAGAGAAACACTTCCCCAACGCAACGAGAGGCGATGCCACTGAGAAGAGAGGGAGAAAGTTATTGTGGAGAAGAAAAGAGCGGCCGCTGGTGGGGGGGAGAGAAACACTTCCCCAACGCAACGAGAGGCGATGCCACTGAGAAGAGAGGGAGAAAGTGATTGTGGAGAAGAAAAGGGCGGCCGCTGGTGGGGGGAGAGAAACACTTCCCCAACGCAACGAGAGGCGATGCCACTGAGAAGAGAGGGAGAAAGTTATTGTGGAGAAGAAAAGAGCGGCCGCTGGTGGGGGGGAGAGAAACACTTCCCCAACGCAACGAGAGGCGATGCCACTGAGAAGAGAGGGAGAAAGTGATTGTGGAGAAGAAAAGGGCGGCCGCTGGTGGGGGGGGAGAGAAACACTTCCCCAACGCAACGAGAGGCGATGCCACTGAGAAGAGAGGGAGAAAGTGATTGTGGAGAAGAAAAGGGCGGCCGCTGGTGGGGGGGGAGAGAAACACTTCCCCAACGCAACGAGAGGCGATGCCACTGAGAAGAGAGGGAGAAAGTGATTGTGGAGAAAAGGGCGGCCGCTGGTGGGGGGGAGAGAAACACTTCCCCAACGCAACGAGAGGCGATGCCACTGAGAAGAGAGGGAGAAAGTGATTGTGGAGAAGAAAAGGGCGGCCGCTGGTGGGGGGGGGAGAGAAACACTTCCCCAACGCAACGAGAGGCGATGCCACTGAGAAGAGAGGGAGAAAGTGATTGTGGAAAAGAAAAGGCACTATTTCAGCACAGCGGATGTCGCAGGCGGCTGCTGGTGGGGGGGAGAGAAACACTTCCCCAACGAAAATTAACGAGAGGCGATGCCACTGAGAATAGAGGGAGAAAGTGATTGTGGAGAAGAAAAGGGCGGCCGCTGGTGGGGGGGAGAGAAACACTTCCCCACGCGACGAGAGGCGATGCCACTGAGAAGAGAGGGAGAAAGTGATTGTGGAGAAGGAAAGGGTGGCCGCTGGTGGGGGGGAGAGAAACACTTCCCCACGCGACGAGAGGCGATGCCACTGAGAAGAGAGGGAGAAAGTGATTGTGGAGAAGGAAAGGGTGGCCGCTGGTGGGGGGGAGAGAAACACTTCCCCAACGCAACGAGAGGCGATGCCACTGAGAAGAGAGGGAGAAAGTGATTGTGGAGAAGAAAAGGGCGGCCGCTGGTGGGGGGGGAGAGAAACACTTCCCCACGCGACGAGAGGCGATGCCACTGAGAAGAGAGGGAGAAAGTGATTGTGGAGAAGAAAAGGGAGGCCGCTGGTGGGGGGGGGGAGAGAAACACTTCCCCACGCGACGAGAGGCGATGCCACTGAGAAGAGAGGGAGAAAGTGATTATGGAGAAGAAAAGGGCGGCCGCTGGTGGGGGGGGAGAGAAACACTTCCCCAACGCAACGAGAGGCGATGCCACTGAGAAGAGAGGGAGAAAGTTATTGTGGAGAAGAAAAGAGCGGCCGCTGGTGGGGGGGAGAGAAACACTTCCCCAACGCAACGGGAGGCGATGCCACTGAGAAGAGAGGGAGAAAGTGATTGTGGAGAAGAAAAGGGCGGCCGCTGGTGGGGGGGGAGAGAAACACTTCCCCAACGCAACGAGAGGCGATGCCACTGAGAAGAGAGGGAGAAAGTGATTGTGGAGAAGAAAAGGGCGGCCGCTGGTGGGGGGGGAGAGAAACACTTCCCCAACGCAACGAGAGGCGATGCCACTGAGAAGAGAGGGAGAAAGTGATTGTGGAGAAGAAAAGGGCGGCCGCTGGTGGGGGGAGAGAAACACTTCCCCAACGCAACGAGAGGCGATGCCACTGAGAAGAGAGGGAGAAAGTTATTGTGGAGAAGAAAAGAGCGGCCGCTGGTGGGGGGGAGAGAAACACTTCCCCAACGCAACGAGAGGTGATGCCACTGAGAAGAGAGGGAGAAAGTGATTGTGGAAAAGAAAAGGCACTATTTCAGCACAGCGGATGTCGCAGGCGGCTGCTGGTGGGGGGGAGAGAAACACTTCCCCAACGAAAATTAACGAGAGGCGATGCCACTGAGAATAGAGGGAGAAAGTGATTGTGGAGAAGAAAAGGGCGGCCGCTGGTGGGGGGGGGGGAGAGAAACACTTCCCCACGCGACGAGAGGCGATGCCACTGAGAAGAGAGGGAGAAAGTGATTGTGGAGAAGAAAAGGGCGGCCGCTGGTGGGGGGAGAGAGAAACACTTCCCCACGCGACGAGAGGCGATGCCACTGAGAAGAGAGGGAGAAAGTTATTGTGGAGAAGAAAAGGGCGGCCGCTGGTGGGGGGGGGGAGAGAAACACTTCCCCACGCGACGAGAGGCGATGCCACTGAGAAGAGAGGGAGAAAGTGATTGTGGAGAAGGAAAGGGTGGCCGCTGGTGGGGGGGGGGAGAGAAACACTTCCCCAACGCAACGAGAGGCGATGCCACTGAGAAGAGAGGGAGAAAGTGATTGTGGAGAAGAAAAGGGCGGCCGCTGGTGGGGGGGGGAGAGAAACACTTCCCCGCGCGACGAGAGGCGATGCCACTGAGAAGAGAGGGAGAAAGTGATTGTGGAGAAGAAAAGGGCGGCCGCTGGTGGGGGGGGAGAGAAACACTTCCCCAACGCAACGAGAGGCGATGCCACTGAGAAGAGAGGGAGAAAGTGATTGTGGAGAAGAAAAGGGCGGCCGCTGGTGGGGGGGGGAGAGAAACACTTCCCCAACGCAACGAGAGGCGATGCCACTGAGAAGAGAGGGAGAAAGTTATTGTGGAGAAGAAAAGAGCGGCCGCTGGTGGGGGGGAGAGAAACACTTCCCCAACGCAACGAGAGGCGATGCCACTGAGAAGAGAGGGAGAAAGTGATTGTGGAGAAGAAAAGGGCGGCCGCTGGTGGGGAGGGAGAGAAACACTTCCCCAACGCAACGAGAGGCGATGCCACTGAGAAGAGAGGGAGAAAGTGATTGTGGAGAAGAAAAGGGCGGCCGCTGGTGGGGGGGGAGAGAAACACTTCCCCAACGCAACGAGAGGCGATGCCACTGAGAAGAGAGGGAGAAAGTGATTGTGGAGAAGAAAAGGGCGGCCGCTGGTGGGGGGGAGAGAAACACTTCCCCAACGCAACGAGAGGCGATGCCACTGAGAAGAGAGGGAGAAAGTTATTGTGGAGAAGAAAAGAGCGGCCGCTGGTGGGGGGAGAGAAACACTTCCCCAACGCAACGAGAGGTGATGCCACTGAGAAGAGAGGGAGAAAGTGATTGTGGAAAAGAAAAGGCACTATTTCAGCACAGCGGATGTCGCAGGCGGCTGCTGGTGGGGGGGAGAGAAACACTTCCCCAACGAAAATTAACGAGAGGCGATGCCACTGAGAATAGAGGGAGAAAGTGATTGTGGAGAAGAAAAGGGCGGCCGCTGGTGGGGGGGGGAGAGAAACACTTCCCCACGCGACGAGAGGCGATGCCACTGAGAAGAGAGGGAGAAAGTGATTGTGGAGAAGAAAAGGGCGGCCGCTGGTGGGGGGGGGGAGAGAAACACTTCCCCACGCGACGAGAGGCGATGCCACTGAGAAGAGAGGGAGAAAGTTATTGTGGAGAAGAAAAGAGCGGCCGCTGGTGGGGGGGAGAGAAACACTTCCCCAACGCAACGAGAGGCGATGCCACTGAGAATAGAGGGAGAAAGTGATTGTGGAGAAGAAAAGGGCGGCCGCTGGTGGGGGGGGAGAGAAACACTTCCCCACGCGACGAGAGGCGATGCCACTGAGAAGAGAGGGAGAAAGTGATTGTGGAGAAGAAAAGGGCGGCCGCTGGTGGGGGGAGAGAAACACTTCCCCAACGCAACGAGAGGCGATGCCACTGAGAAGAGAGGGAGAAAGTTATTGTGGAGAAGAAAAGAAAGGCCGCTGGTGGGGGGGAGAGAAACACTTCCCCAACGCAACGAGAGGCGATGCCACTGAGAAGAGAGGGAGAAAGTGATTGTGGAGAAGAAAAGGGCGGCCGCTGGTGGGGGGGGAGAGAAACACTTCCCCAACGCAACGAGAGGCGATGCCACTGAGAAGAGAGGGAGAAAGTGATTGTGGAGAAGAAAAGGGCGGCCGCTGGTGGGGGGGGAGAGAAACACTTCCCCAACGCAACGAGAGGCGATGCCACTGAGAAGAGAGGGAGAAAGTTATTGTGGAGAAGAAAAGAGCGGCCGCTGGTGGGGGGGAGAGAAACACTTCCCCAACGCAACGAGAGGCGATGCCACTGAGAAGAGAGGGAGAAAGTGATTGTGGAGAAGAAAAGGGCGGCCGCTGGTGGGGGGGGAGAGAAACACTTCCCCAACGCAACGAGAGGCGATGCCACTGAGAAGAGAGGGAGAAAGTGATTGTGGAGAAGAAAAGGGCGGCCGCTGGTGGGGGGGAGAGAAACACTTCCCCAACGCAACGAGAGGCGATGCCACTGAGAAGAGAGGGAGAAAGTGATTGTGGAATAGAAAAGGGCGGCCGCTGGTGGGGGGGGGGAGAGAAACACTTCCCCAACGCAACGAGAGGCGATGCCACTGAGAAGAGAGGGAGAAAGTTATTGTGGAGAAGAAAAGAGCGGCCGCTGGTGGGGGGGAGAGAAACACTTCCCCAACGCAACGAGAGGCGATGCCACTGAGAAGAGAGGGAGAAAGTGATTGTGGAGAAGAAAAGGGCGGCCGCTGGTGGGGGGGGAGAGAGACACTTAACCAATGCAACGAAAGGTGATGCCACCGAGAAGAGAGGGAGAAAGTGATTGTGGAAAAGAAAAGGCACTATTTCAGCACAGCGGATGTCGCAGGCGGCTGCTGGTGGGGGGAGAGAAACACTTCCCCAACGAAAATTAACGAGAGGCGATGCCACTGAGAAGAGAGGGAGAAAGTGATTGTGGAGAAGGAAAGGGTGGCCGCTGGTGGGGGGGAGAGAAACACTTCCCCAACGCAACGAGAGGCGATGCCACTGAGAAGAGAGGGAGAAAGTGATTGTGGAGAAGAAAAGGGCGGCCGCTGGTGGGGGGGGAGAGAAACACTTCCCCACGCGACGAGAGGCGATGCCACTGAGAAGAGAGGGAGAAAGTGATTGTGGAGAAGAAAAGGGAGGCCGCTGGTGGGGGGGGGAGAGAAACACTTCCCCACGCGACGAGAGGCGATGCCACTGAGAAGAGAGGGAGAAAGTGATTATGGAGAAGAAAAGGGCGGCCGCTGGTGGGGGGGGAGAGAAACACTTCCCCAACGCAACGAGAGGCGATGCCACTGAGAAGAGAGGGAGAAAGTTATTGTGGAGAAGAAAAGAGCGGCCGCTGGTGGGGGGGAGAGAAACACTTCCCCAACGCAACGGGAGGCGATGCCACTGAGAAGAGAGGGAGAAAGTGATTGTGGAGAAGAAAAGGGCGGCCGCTGGTGGGGGGGGAGAGAAACACTTCCCCAACGCAACGAGAGGCGATGCCACTGAGAAGAGAGGGAGAAAGTGATTGTGGAGAAGAAAAGGGCGGCCGCTGGTGGGGGGGGAGAGAAACACTTCCCCAACGCAACGAGAGGCGATGCCACTGAGAAGAGAGGGAGAAAGTGATTGTGGAGAAGAAAAGGGCGGCCGCTGGTGGGGGGAGAGAAACACTTCCCCAACGCAACGAGAGGCGATGCCACTGAGAAGAGAGGGAGAAAGTTATTGTGGAGAAGAAAAGAGCGGCCGCTGGTGGGGGGGAGAGAAACACTTCCCCAACGCAACGAGAGGTGATGCCACTGAGAAGAGAGGGAGAAAGTGATTGTGGAAAAGAAAAGGCACTATTTCAGCACAGCGGATGTCGCAGGCGGCTGCTGGTGGGGGGGAGAGAAACACTTCCCCAACGAAAATTAACGAGAGGCGATGCCACTGAGAATAGAGGGAGAAAGTGATTGTGGAGAAGAAAAGGGCGGCCGCTGGTGGGGGGGGAGAGAAACACTTCCCCACGCGACGAGAGGCGATGCCACTGAGAAGAGAGGGAGAAAGTGATTGTGGAGAAGAAAAGGGCGGCCGCTGGTGGGGGGAGAGAGAAACACTTCCCCACGCGACGAGAGGCGATGCCACTGAGAAGAGAGGGAGAAAGTTATTGTGGAGAAGAAAAGGGCGGCCGCTGGTGGGGGGGGGGGGAGAGAAACACTTCCCCACGCGACGAGAGGCGATGCCACTGAGAAGAGAGGGAGAAAGTGATTGTGGAGAAGGAAAGGGTGGCCGCTGGTGGGGGGGGGGAGAGAAACACTTCCCCAACGCAACGAGAGGCGATGCCACTGAGAAGAGAGGGAGAAAGTGATTGTGGAGAAGAAAAGGGCGGCCGCTGGTGGGGGGGGGGAGAGAAACACTTCCCCGCGCGACGAGAGGCGATGCCACTGAGAAGAGAGGGAGAAAGTGATTGTGGAGAAGAAAAGGGCGGCCGCTGGTGGGGGGGGAGAGAAACACTTCCCCAACGCAACGAGAGGCGATGCCACTGAGAAGAGAGGGAGAAAGTGATTGTGGAGAAGAAAAGGGCGGCCGCTGGTGGGGGGGGGAGAGAAACACTTCCCCAACGCAACGAGAGGCGATGCCACTGAGAAGAGAGGGAGAAAGTTATTGTGGAGAAGAAAAGAGCGGCCGCTGGTGGGGGGGAGAGAAACACTTCCCCAACGCAACGAGAGGCGATGCCACTGAGAAGAGAGGGAGAAAGTGATTGTGGAGAAGAAAAGGGCGGCCGCTGGTGGGGAGGGAGAGAAACACTTCCCCAACGCAACGAGAGGCGATGCCACTGAGAAGAGAGGGAGAAAGTGATTGTGGAGAAGAAAAGGGCGGCCGCTGGTGGGGGGGGAGAGAAACACTTCCCCAACGCAACGAGAGGCGATGCCACTGAGAAGAGAGGGAGAAAGTGATTGTGGAGAAGAAAAGGGCGGCCGCTGGTGGGGGGGAGAGAAACACTTCCCCAACGCAACGAGAGGCGATGCCACTGAGAAGAGAGGGAGAAAGTTATTGTGGAGAAGAAAAGAGCGGCCGCTGGTGGGGGGAGAGAAACACTTCCCCAACGCAACGAGAGGTGATGCCACTGAGAAGAGAGGGAGAAAGTGATTGTGGAAAAGAAAAGGCACTATTTCAGCACAGCGGATGTCGCAGGCGGCTGCTGGTGGGGGGGAGAGAAACACTTCCCCAACGAAAATTAACGAGAGGCGATGCCACTGAGAATAGAGGGAGAAAGTGATTGTGGAGAAGAAAAGGGCGGCCGCTGGTGGGGGGGGGAGAGAAACACTTCCCCACGCGACGAGAGGCGATGCCACTGAGAAGAGAGGGAGAAAGTGATTGTGGAGAAGAAAAGGGCGGCCGCTGGTGGGGGGGGGAGAGAAACACTTCCCCACGCGACGAGAGGCGATGCCACTGAGAAGAGAGGGAGAAAGTTATTGTGGAGAAGAAAAGAGCGGCCGCTGGTGGGGGGAGAGAAACACTTCCCCAACGCAACGAGAGGCGATGCCACTGAGAATAGAGGGAGAAAGTGATTGTGGAGAAGAAAAGGGCGGCCGCTGGTGGGGGGGGAGAGAAACACTTCCCCACGCGACGAGAGGCGATGCCACTGAGAAGAGAGGGAGAAAGTGATTGTGGAGAAGAAAAGGGCGGCCGCTGGTGGGGGGAGAGAAACACTTCCCCAACGCAACGAGAGGCGATGCCACTGAGAAGAGAGGGAGAAAGTTATTGTGGAGAAGAAAAGAGCGGCCGCTGGTGGGGGGGAGAGAAACACTTCCCCAACGCAACGAGAGGCGATGCCACTGAGAAGAGAGGGAGAAAGTGATTGTGGAGAAGAAAAGGGCGGCCGCTGGTGGGGGGGGAGAGAAACACTTCCCCAACGCAACGAGAGGCGATGCCACTGAGAAGAGAGGGAGAAAGTGATTGTGGAGAAGAAAAGGGCGGCCGCTGGTGGGGGGGGAGAGAAACACTTCCCCAACGCAACGAGAGGCGATGCCACTGAGAAGAGAGGGAGAAAGTTATTGTGGAGAAGAAAAGAGCGGCCGCTGGTGGGGGGGAGAGAAACACTTCCCCAACGCAACGAGAGGCGATGCCACTGAGAAGAGAGGGAGAAAGTGATTGTGGAGAAGAAAAGGGCGGCCGCTGGTGGGGGGGGAGAGAAACACTTCCCCAACGCAACGAGAGGCGATGCCACTGAGAAGAGAGGGAGAAAGTGATTGTGGAGAAGAAAAGGGCGGCCGCTGGTGGGGGGGAGAGAAACACTTCCCCAACGCAACGAGAGGCGATGCCACTGAGAAGAGAGGGAGAAAGTGATTGTGGAATAGAAAAGGGCGGCCGCTGGTGGGGGGGGGGAGAGAAACACTTCCCCAACGCAACGAGAGGCGATGCCACTGAGAAGAGAGGGAGAAAGTTATTGTGGAGAAGAAAAGAGCGGCCGCTGGTGGGGGGGAGAGAAACACTTCCCCAACGCAACGAGAGGCGATGCCACTGAGAAGAGAGGGAGAAAGTGATTGTGGAGAAGAAAAGGGCGGCCGCTGGTGGGGGGGGAGAGAGACACTTAACCAATGCAACGAAAGGTGATGCCACCGAGAAGAGAGGGAGAAAGTGATTGTGGAAAAGAAAAGGCACTATTTCAGCACAGCGGATGTCGCAGGCGGCTGCTGGTGGGGGGAGAGAAACACTTCCCCAACGAAAATTAACGAGAGGCGATGCCACTGAGAATAGAGGGAGAAAGTGATTGTGGAGAAGAAAAGGGCGGCCGCTGGTGGGGGGGGGAGAGAAACACTTCCCCACGCGACGAGAGGCGATGCCACTGAGAAGAGAGGGAGAAAGTGATTGTGGAGAAGAAAAGGGTGGCCGCTGGTGGGGGGGAGAGAAACACTTCCCCAACGCAAGGTGAGGTGATGCCACCGAGAAGAGAAGGAGAGAGTGATTGTGGAAAAGAAAAGGCACTATTTTTGCACAGCGAGCGTTGCGGGTGGCTGCTGGTGGAGGAGAGAGAAACAAACGATGAGACGATGCAGGAAAGAAAGCGAGCGAACCGGGCGAGTGGTGTCAAGCACTCCGCATGCGGAGAGATGGAGCGAGGAAAGAGACCCGCGGCACTTTTCTTTCGTCTGCCTTCCGTCCCATGCTTCACGAGGGTTGTCGTATAACGCTGGCTAAGCATGAAATTGCGTCGGATAACCGGGGTCTTTAATGCGTTGCTTCTATGGGGACTTCGCCGGGACTATGCTAATCTGTTGTAAAACCTTGATCGTCGCAATACCGGGGGACGTGTAACCATGGCTCCACTGTATTGTGATAAATTGGCTAGACTGTACCATTGTTTCTAGAACGGGAAATTTGCCGGCTCCACATCGATTCACCATACAAAGCAGGCTATGTAATCGATCTTGGACATTATTACTTGCAAAATTTAAGATATTATGAGGGAAGAAATTATTTCTGGATTTTCGAGGGCCTTGAAAACATACTTTTCAATTTCAAGGGATCTTGAAGGCGTGTGCACACCCTGTGCAATGCTCATGCCTTGTACTGGTGCTCCTTAATAAGAGGAAGCTTTACCAAGCCCGTGACATTCCCATAGGGTCAATGGGGCTGTTTATCGCAGGCGACGCTAGCGCTGCCTGGATTCTAACGGTAGTTGCACTGATACCAGAAAAATGTTTACTTACTAATAATAGATAATGTTTTGAATATTATTCCCTTACAATCTAAATTTAGAGATGACAGGTGGCGTCTGAATAATTGTTAGTTGCTTAGAAAGTTACATGCATATCGAAAGCGCAATGACGCTTGTGAGGAATACTGCACAGCAGACGACCGACACCAGCGTCGTCTGCTTCTGCTATTGCTTTTGCGCTGCCCACTTGCTTTGGCCAGGTATATCCCACTATATATATATTCTTATTTACCTTTGATATATACTCACTTATATATATATATATATATATATATATTCATATTTACCTTTGAATGTGGGCACTGCTTCATAGGCCAAGAGAAATCACGACGCTAATCACACTAACTTGCTCCTAATAAACAGCTTTATTATACCATCATCAATGTTTACATGAAATAAAAAGCACATAAATAGCGTTTCAAAGATATACTGGTGCGTAACATGCATAGTTGTTTATGTGCAAACAGATACTACGTTCAGTGTTGCCACACATTTCTGGTGAACACAAGCTGTCCGCCACTGAATGAAGAAACACATCCGACCACATAATGCCGTCACACGCTGGTATATTGATAAAGTTCTTCCACTTTTGTAGCTGAAGATGTCACGTCACTTAGTTCACAATATTCATAAACTGCAACTTGATTTGAGCCAGTGCTTTCTGTTTAAGCAGAAACACGTAGCTCTCACAAGGGCGAATTCTGTTGCGAATGTTCGACTTCTGGTCCATAATGCCTGTTCTCTCGCAGTTAACGATTCGAGAAGTCATGTTACAAAAATTTTCAGCGTTTAAGCTGAATTTGCTTCGGAAAACTTATAATTTCAGATAGAAATGTTTTTCTGTACGTGCGGGTTTGATGCCTTGCAAATAAAGTTTACATAATAAAGGCTTAGCTGGCGTTTTGCATACCGCTGCCGGCGGTGCGCTGTCGTCGTTTCGATGGTGGCGCCACCCCAAGGCTTGGATGTGAAACATGCAACATGCCACAGGCTTGGCTTTACCTAGGGCGTTCCTGTCTGTATATGCATAGAAACAGTTGCACTGAATTTGATTAAATTTGTTGCATGAAGAAAAAAGTCAAATTTAGTGACTGTAGGAAACAAATGTTTATTTAGACCATAAATTTTAAAAAAAGATAGAGGTTGAAAAAAAGCTCGGGTACCACGTTTTCAACGTCATAATAAATATTGATATCACAATTCTAGAAACTACACATTTTAAGATGTCTAAAGTAGACAAAATTGACATGCCACTTTGTAACACACCATCGATTTGCGCGTAGGGCTTCGTAACTATTGTAACAATTTTATGTCCACTGTAACTTAATATGTCATATTTCTTAGCTTTAGGTGCTCTAATAGATGCAGTTTACAAAACTGTGATAACCTTTTTTGGTGTAGAGTACTGAATTTGTAAACGTGCTTAAATATTTTAAAAACTTACCAACGTTCAGCAGGTTTCATAAAATATGAGACCCTAAATCAACATTCTCTTTCGTGCAGTTGTCAAGATGTAACTTTTTCTCTTAAATGCAACAGATTTCACTCAGGAAGCTGTAGCAGTTGTCTCATGGGAGCATCTCTGCGTTTTACATGTGTTAGAGCAAAAATATTGAAGTTGGCACCGAGCTAAAGCTTCCTCTTAATGTGTCTGCTTAAAAGAAACATCTTTGCTGGAAATCGAGCTGCAATTCTGCAGGGATGTACAAGTGTGCTGTTTATTCTCTTTGCTTGCCTGATGTGCTGAAGGTGACATAGCTCTTGCTGCTCTTCTGTATCATAAGAACTTCAATGAAAACTGCAGTGGTTGATACATATAGCACACACTTATGTTCACTGCTGTGCTTATGTATATTACTGTCGTTCGTTGCCAGTTTGCTTGTCTAAACAGTTGTTTGAACCTTTTGAGAGTTCCACAATTTCACATAAATGCAGGAGTCTGAAAGCCTATTTTGTCTTTTTTTCAGGATGTGTGGAAGTTGAGGGCCCGCCATGTTCGAGGCCAGCAGGGGAACCTATAAGTTTCACATGGTGCTGTGGTGGCGGTACATATATAGCTCAAGGAGTCAAGAAGAACCACTTGGTCATAACCAGAGAGCTTAACACCGGCAATTTACAGCTCTATTTTTGGACCTTCTTACCATGTAAGATAAAATGGGGTTGAATGGGATTGTTTTCATTTTTTGTGTCTTTCTCACTGTGAATTTGCAGGAGCACTGTCACAAGATTTCTAAGCTCATGCTGATCAGCTTGGCACTACTCGTGAATCCATTTGACGAGGTACTAATAGACATGTAGATATTGAAGACCATCTACCTTCAGGGTGCAGTGCCTCAGGATATAGACTTCAAAGTGGCACTAAGGCATCTTGTGATGTGGATACAACCATGGAGGCAGAGGACAGAATGCGAGCCTCAATCGAGACAAACACTTGTACCTCTGCTGTTTCTCCTTTGGTAGTGACTACAGTGACGGGGCCCGGCACTTTAACATCTGTACTACAGTGACGGGGCCCGGCACTTTAACATCTGTAGTACAGTGACGGGGCCCGGTACTTTAACATATACACTACAGTGACGGGGCCCGGCGCTTTAACCTCGGCCCTGCAGTGACGGGGCCCGTCTCCTTAACCAGAGACGGGACCGGCACTTTACGTCAACACTGTAGCGACATCAATGGCCGCACTTCTTTCAAACATTCTATGCAAACAACCGTCGGTGTAGTGTTGTTGTTAAAGCGACGGGCCCCGTCACCGTAGTGTGGATGTTAAAGTACCGGGCCCCGTCACTGTAGCGCAGATGTTAAAGTGCCGGGCCCCGTTGCTGTAGTCACTACCTTCTCCTTTGCCTATTATTTTTCTTAGAAATGAGAAGCATAGGCTGTGAACGAAAATAAGCTTGTAATCATGGTTCTTGCCATTCGGTGGCTCGGTGTGGATACTTCCTGTGCACGAGTGCAGTTTACAGTACTACCACCACATCACAACCGGCTGTGGCTACCGGAAACACTAATGCCACTGTCGGGTGCTTTCAATATTCAAACAGAAATGAGCTGTAGTAGAAGAGCATGTAATTATTTGTCACACTCTGAAAAATGAAGAGGCACCATACCTTGGTGGTTGTGTCAATACGTAGCTATTGCAGCAAAAGAGAACTACGTACCATCTGTGCCCGTACTCCTTGAAAAGGGCCTTGCAACAGCTTTATAGGAAGGAGTGCTATTTGTTATCGATGTGCATCACCTTGTTAACTGCCAAAAGCTTTTGAATGTGCCTCGTATGGCTACCATTGCTCATTAGCTATCATATGTTGTTCCTGGCTGGTGTCCCTACTGCGTTAAAAACTGTGCCAATGTGCCAGTGCTGTGGTGTACTGGATTAGGGCAGTGTGTCATTCGATGTTGCAACAATGGCGTCGGGTGCTGGAGCACATTGACCTACTCTGCAGCACTGTCTGTCTTTTTTCTTAGAATATTCTTCTTCACAAACCAGGCAAGTAACAGTGCAAAGTCCTTCATTGAAAGATCCGAACCATAAAATAGGATTTTGCTACAAAAGTTTAGCTAGAACAAAGCAGCAATAAGTTTGAAATCTTCGTAAAAAAATTTTTGACAGAAAAACGCTGGGGACATGCAGGTGCAACACAGGCCTTCTGGGATGAACAGTTGCAGTTCTCGCAGAGGCCTATGTTTATCGTGCAGAGCTCGCTGCAGCTTGTGTTGCCACACTTGTGCATTTTGGTATAAGCGTGGTAGGCACAACTGTTGGCAAAAGCTACTTTTGTTTACCTTTTATTCGTCACATTCCCTTCCAAATGCCCAGTGCAAGTTCATACTTCTGTAGTCGGGGCCCTCTCTGCTGTGTTCCTGCCCTCTGGAGTTCTTTTGCAGAGGGAAATGCCTACGCAACAGTGATAGCATTCGTCCTAGCTGATCACTATTTTTTCTTTAGCGAAACCGCTATGCCGGCTGATGCAGGAGAAAGTATACTCATGGAGCCCATCTGGCACAATCCAGGTGTTATTTCTTGGGCTGCCTCATCCTTGTGTATTTCCGCATATATGCATATTGTTACGGTGAAGTGAAGGAAGACGTTGAGTTGGACTAGAGAAAGACGAAGTCTGGCGGTTGCCTGAACGCCATATCCATCATTTGTAAATATAAGTTATTTTACACTCGTGGGCCTGCTTTCTTCCCGCAACATTTTGGTGGAAGGTGCGGGGTACCACCACGGAACTTCGCAGCGGACGTCATCTACCTGCTGCCACAATGGCAAATCAACCGACACAAGCGACAACGCCTCGGCAGCCCGTGCCCACGGTCATCCTCACTCACCCACGGGACCCGGGAACATTTTGTGGCACGGACAACGTCGACGTCGAGGACTGGCTTACGATGTACGAGCGAGTGTGCGACAACAACAGGTGGGATCCTACAATGATGCTTGCAAACGTAATATTTTATCTGAAGGGAACTGCGAAGCAATGGTATGACACACATGAAGCTGACCTAACGAGCTGGGATGTTTGCAAAGAAAAAATGCGAGACCTGTTCGGCAGACCTGTCGGTCGTCAGCTGGCAGCTAAAAAAGAACTTGCGTGCCGCGCTCAGACGTCCACAGAATCCTATGTCGTGTACATACAGGATGTGCTGGCCCTCTGTCGCAAGGCTGATGACAACATGACCGAGGCAGACAAGATTGGCCATATATTGAAAGGTATTGCAGACGATGCCTTCAATCTCTTGATGTGTAAGGATTGTGCCACTGTGGATGCAATTATTAAGGAGTGCCGGCGCTTCGAACAAGCGAAGGGCCGCCGCGTCACTCAAACTTTCGACCGGTTGCCCAATACCGCCGCGACATCTTCTTGCGAAGACCCGCCGAGGTTCGTTCAGCCCGCAGGACCGGAAGAAATAACGCGCATCGTTCGCCGTGAGCTTGAGGCCATGGCCCCGGCTCCCGTTCGTTCAGACTGTCGGGAAAGCGTACCCGCTATCTCCCTTATACAAGCGGTCGTTCGGGAGGAAATAGCAAGTTTGGGCATTCCATCTCTCTGCTCAGTCCGCCATACCAACACCTACCAAATTTCTCCGACCGCTCGCTCCCGGACGCAAAGCTTTCCACCACTCCGTCGCAACCCAGCTGAATGGCGCACAGCGGATGATAAACCCATCTGTTTTAATTGTTCCGGTATTGGACACATCGCCCGTCATTGCCGCAACCACTGGTCGTCGCCTCCTCGGTGGTCGTCTCCGAGTCACTACAGCCAAGTACCCGACAATCGCACTTTCTCGCCCTATACGCCGACTAGGAACATCAACGCCGACAGTGCTCCACCAAGATCCAGCCGATCCCCGTCTCCGCAAGGTCGTAGGTCCCGTTCGCCTCTCGTTCACCGCTCTTCGTCCCCTTCTGCAACCGGTCGCTTCGCTTCGGGAAACTAGGCGGTGCAGCTCCCGGAGGTGAAGCTGCAACTCCGACCCGGCCCACAAATCCTCTATTGACCCTGCCTACATGTGGAAACCTGCTGGACATTGAAGTCGATGGCGTTCCTGTTAGATCTCTCGTTGATACAGGAGCGCAGCTTTCAGTTATGAGCGCTGCTCTCCGCCGCCGGCTCAAAAAGGTTCTGACCCCCGCCGTACCGTGCACCGTGCGAGTCGCCGATGGGAGTACGTCACCTGTCCTTGGAATGTGCACAGCACGTGTGACCATTGGAGGCCATTATACCGTTGTTCTATTTATCGTCCTTGAACACTGCCCACACGACCTAATTCTCGGCCTCGACTTCCTTTCGAAACACTCTGCCCAAATTGACTGCTCCGCAGGTGTTGTACAGTTGGACCTGCCGCTTCCTGCCGACGCAACCACTTGTGCTCCACACCGCTTATGTGCTGCTGAATTTGCAAGGCTGTCTCCACAGGCTGCTACAAATGTCCTGCTGACGCCCTGTCCTCCCGTACCTGATGGCGAGTACGTCCTGTCGCCGCTTACTGACGTGGTTTTGTCGCGTAATATTGCCCTACCGAGCACCTTAATTCGGATCAGCGAAAACTGCGCTCGCGTGCCCATCCTCAATTTTGGGTTCTCGTCACATGTTTTGCCACACGGTATCGCCATAGCGCATATCACTCCTTTGGAAGAATTTCAGATTTCTTTTTTGACCTCTGAATCCTTCCTCAGTACGAACGGACCTTTGTCATCCACTCCTTCGTACTCGACGCCTGCGGACGATGTTTCTAAGATGATCGCCCCCGACCTTCCTTCCGAGCAAACAACAGCTCTTCGTCATCTCCTGTCATCTTATCGGGACATCTTTGATTTGGACGACCGTCCACTTGGCCAGACATCTGTTGTCACGCATCGCATCAACACCGGTGACGCCAGCCCCATTCATAGGCGGCCATATCGTGTCTCGGCAACAGAAAGGGCCATCATACAGAAAGAAGTAGACAGGATGATGGACAAGGACATCATTGAACCCTCCAGTAGCCCGTGGGCATCACCGGTTGTCTTAGTAAAGAAAAAAGATAACTCGTGGCGCTTCTGCGTTGACTACCGTCACCTCAACCGGATAACAAAGAAGGATGTTTATCCCTTGCCTCGCATTGATGACGCTCTTGACTGCCTTCACGGATCCCAATACTTTTCATCAATTGACCTCCGCTCCGGCTATTGGCAGATTAGCGTCGATGAGATGGACCGCGAGAAAACCGCCTTTGTCACACCGGACGGTCTGTACCAATTTAAAGTCATGCCCTTTGGATTATGCAATGCGCCAGCTACATTCGAGCGCATGATGGACTCTCTCTTGCGCGGCTTGAAGTGGTCTACATGCCTGTGTTACCTCGACGATGTGATTGTGTTTTCGCCGAACTTTGAGAGCCACCTGCGGCGCCTCACAACCATACTCTCCGTGTTTCGCAGGGCTGGCCTCCAGCTAAACTCCTCCAAGTGCCATTTCGGTCGCCGTGAAATTAACATGCTTGGTCATCTCGTCAACGCCGCCGGAATCCAACCTGATCCACAGAAAGTTCACGCCGTGCGAAATTTTCCTGTACCTTGTTCAACGAACGATGTCCGTAGTTTTCTGGGCTTATGCTCTTATTTTCGGCGATTTGTGAAAAATTTTGCGGACATCGCTCACCCTCTCACTGACCTTCTTAAGCAAGACGCCTCTTTCTCTTGGGGACCGCTACAGGAGAAAGCCTTCTCTACCCTGATTGAGCGGCTTACCACTTCCCCGATTCTCTCCCACTTTGACCCTTCTGCGCCCACTGAAGTACGAACTGATGCGAGTGGTCATGGCATCGGCGCTGTCCTCGCTCAGCGTCAACAGGGCCAAGACCGTGTCATCGCTTACGCTAGCCGCCGCCTTTCCACGCCCGAGCGAAATTACTCCATTACTGAGAGAGAATGTCTCGCGCTCGTATGGGCGGTCGCGAAATTTCGCCCGTACCTTTTCGGTCGGAGCTTCTGCGTTGTCACCGACCATCACGCCCTCTGCTGGCTCTCCTCTTTGAAGGACCCAACTGGACGACTTGCACGTTGGGCATTGCGCCTACAAGAATATACATTTTCTATTATATATAAGTCAGGACGCCTGCATAAAGACGCTGACTGCCTGTCCCGCAATCCCGTGGATCAACCGGACGATACCGATGCAGACTCGGACATCAGTATTCTGTCCCTCTCCGGCTTCCTCCACATTGGCGACGAGCAGCGCAAGGATCCTGTTCTTCGAACACTTATGGACCGCCTAAGCTCCTCGCCCAATGACCCGTCCCTTCGGATGTTCACCTTGCGCGATGGAACTTTATACCGTCGTAGCGTTCGTCCTGACGGCCCGGAGCTCCTCCTAGTCGTCCCCAAGCACCTTCGACTCACCGTGCTCCAGCAACTTCATGACGCTCCTACTGCTGGACATCTGGGCGTCACTCGTACTTACGACCACCTGCGGCGCCGCTTCTTCTGGCCTGGCATTTATCGCTCTGTGCGCCGTTATGTCGCTTCTTGCGACCTGTGTCAGCGCCGGAAGACGCCTGCTATGCCTCCCGCTGGTTTGCTTCAACCCATTGATATACCTACAGAGCCCTTCTTCCGTGTGGGCCTCGACCTCCTTGGTCCGTTTCCAATTTCCATCAAAGGAAACAAATGGATTGCTGTAGCAACCGATTATGCCACTAGATATGCCATCGCACGAGCCCTGCCAACCAGCTGCGCTACAGATGTCGCCGACTTCTTACTAAAAGACGTCATCCTGCACCACGGCGCCCCTCGCCAGTTGCTGACGGATCGCGGCCGCTACTTTCTATCGAAGGTCGTTGATGATCTGCTCCGCTCCTGTTCTACAGAACATCGGATTGCTACCGCGTACCACCCTCAAACGAACGGCCTCACCGAGCGACTCAACCGCACACTCACTGAAATGCTCGCCATGTACGTCTCCAACGATCACCGCGACTGGGACGTCGCTTTACCATACGTCACTTTCGCATACAACTCGTCCCGTCACGACACTGCCGGATTTTCACCATTTTTCCTTTTGTACGGCCGCGACCCCACCTTGCCTTTTGACACGTTGCTACCTTCCGCAGTACAGTCACCCAGCACTGCTTACGCTCGCGAGGCTATTGACTTAGCCGCCCAGGCCCGAGATGTCGCCCGTCATCGCCTCACAGTCTCGCAAGCTTCTCAAAAGCGACGCTACGACCTTCGGCACCGAGACCACCATTTTTCACCTGGTTCCCTTGTCCTTCTCTGGACGCCTTCACGTCGTGTCGGCTTGTCGGAAAAATTACTGTCCCGTTTTTCTGGTCCGTACCAGATCTTACGCCAACTGTCCGACGTGACCTACGAGATCGCCCCACTCGGTCAGCCTTCCGTGCCTCCCAACTTAACCAGTGATGTTGTTCACGTCACCAGGCTCAAGCCCTATGTCCCCCCAATAAGTGAGGCTGTTTAACTTGCACCGGGACGGAGCTCCCCCACCGGGAGGGTGATGTTACGGTGAAGTGAAGGAAGACGTTGAGTTGGACTAGAGAAAGACGAAGTCTGGCGGTTGCCTGAACGCCATATCCATCATTTGTAAATATAAGTTATTTTACACTCGTGGGCCTGCTTTCTTCCCGCAACAATATGAACAGAATGAACATGTTGAGCATGTGCTTGCCCTGCTGCAGTCAAAAGAACATTACACAGACAATCAGGGACACAGATCTATAATTGGAAATGTCTAAGCGTAGTTGTAGCCTGATTTCTTGTAATTTTTTTTTTCTTTAATGCATCTTAAATATTGCTTTATTTTATGCAAACTATGGTTGAATTCTGTTTTGACTGTGTTTTAGTTTATAAATGCAGACCACAATGTATATTTTGGGGACTAGGTACACCAGCTACTTGCAACACCCATTTGGTGACGTGATCACGAAAATTACGAATATTCTGCCGTCATTTTGCACTGTGGACAACATACTGCCCATTCCAGCATAGCATACCAATGCAGAGAAATGCCTGCATTGCTCCACTCTTCTTCATGCCAAGCTTTGGTGCTGGCATGGCCTTCAAGGTAGGCGCATTATGCCTCCTGATCTTGTAGCCCGTAGTGTGGGCACAGTGTTCTTCTCAGCCACTGGATGGTGCGAAAGCCTCATAATAGCCTTGCGAGATTTTCCTTCACTTCTTTTTTTTTTTTGCCTGCTAGAGGCACGGTTTTCTCATGACACCTAAAGGAATCCAGTCAGTAGCTGTTGCACTCATTGGCATGTCACAGTAATCATGAAAAGTAATGGGAATATTAAGAGGTTGAAGTAAATCAGCGATGGTCCTTTGAGGGAAATGGTATGTTCCCTGTAGCACGTACTGGAATAAGATTTGGCTTATGTTCATGAGAGCATTGTCTAGTGACTAGGAAGGTGTGCTTTCTATATTCAAAAAGCACTTTAAAGGCCCTTTTAGTACTGGGGGATGTTTAAGTAACAGTTAGTGTTCCGGCTGCATTCAGTAGCATATTCACTGCACTTCTTTGCCTGAACCTTGAAGACATCTTTGGGACCTACTTAAATATGATGCTGTGGGAACAACCCAAGATTTCGTGAAGAGCCATCACTGACGTGTTTGCAAGTTTGACTTTTGTTTCAAAACATTATGCAGTTTGCTGCACAAGTGCCCAGAATGTTTCAACATTCATCATTTTTGTTCCTGGAAGATTAACACAGGAGTTTATACCAGTGTCACATGGTCACTTTCAATTGCGTATGAGCGCGACCCGAATAGAATTTTTTTTATCGCAATAGACAGTGATCGCAGCTACACGATCCAACGATCGAGATAGAGTTTGGGTGAGCTCAAGCGAACCAGCTGCTGTTAGTGGGTCCAAAGCATTTATCAAATTTGTCTAATATGCTGTAAAATTTGTAATATGAACATTTTTTTTTCTATAACAATTATTTTGTTCATCATTGTGGGTAAAGCTAATTATCCCCTGCTGATTGTTTGCAACCCTCAAAACTACAGGGCCATTAGCCTGTGATTGCAATCAAGAGGCTCGATTGTAATGCTCCAATTGTAATTATCTGGATCTGGATCAAGCAAGATCCCATGATTAAATGTGGCCATGTATAGCACTCGATCTGGATTGGCTCTTATCACATTCTCAAGTCACTGTGTGACACTGGTATCGGGCATGATAAGAAAGTTTTGTTCGAGTATTTTTCTTTGTTACTGATGGCCCTATGCTACTGCACATATGGATATACGTTTTCAACATACAATATGTATTTTAAATGAATGTCGAAACTCTCTAAACCTTAAAAAGTAGTACAGTTGAACCTAGATATATCTAATCTGAAAGGGATCACAAAAAAGTTCTATGTATAGGTAATTCGACATACAAAGATATTATACAAACATTTTCAAGGGGATTTTACGGCTGTTTGTTCTACACAATAATTTGTTGTATGTGTGTTCGATATATACGGGTTCGACTGTATTAACCAAGAACTAGAGTGCCCTAAATAATTTACTACAATGCTTGCTTCTACGAACTCGGAAAGTGGATGGATCATGATGTCGTGATCGCTCCTTTCATATGATCGCTGCAGACGCCACTCGCTAGTGCAGTCTGAAGATAGGTGTGCGGCACTTCTATTTTTTTATGAGCAACAGTATCATACCTAGCCTTATTGCTACATGTCAGAAAATTTTGCTCTGTTATGATAATGTTGATGATGCTAGGTCTAGTATTGCGAGTCTACTTTAATATTGGCTTAAAATGTCGGAAGTGTTTCTCAGCTGCTGCCTAAGGCAGATGAATTCACTCAATCTTAGCCTTGTTATAGCCTTATTTCTGGTGTATATTTGTGCTAACATAGCAGGAATGCTGGAACACACGTCAGTGTGCACATGAAGTTTCTGCAGGTGTTGATGCTAGCAGATGAAGCTAGCTATTGTCACCATTGCATGTAAGTGAACTTGCACCATGCCTTTACAGCTATGGCATCTTGCAGGTTCAGTTTTACGTTGCCTAGCCTACATTCCTGTGGGATAAAAATGCCTTCTGGTGCAAATCATAATTAAGCTGTAGCACTCTACTTAGGCATTCCTTGTAGTTTAGGGCTAGAATATAAAAATTAACCAATCACTTGGAGAGAAGTTGGTGATTCAATGCGATTGTAAAGCACATGCTGGACAACCAAATGTTACATTTGTCCTTGCTGTGCATCGCTCTTACAATGGCCTACAGCATGTGTGTATCTCATTCAGAAGTTTGCAGTAGTTCTTAATGATGTTCTTTTTCATATTCTGCATCATATTTAGTTGCTTTTACAGAATCAAATGACACAATGATGTTGCCGAGTAGCCCAAGATATGCAGTTGAGAAACAATTTCGTGCGAAGTGTGAAATTTGGCCGATTTTTAGACCAAGGGCATCCAGCAAAATGCATTTCATGACAACGCAAATACATCACAAAGCAAAGTGCCTTTGTATAATGTTGCGTGCCCATGAGAAATGTACACATTACCAATTTGAAGAGCAATAAAGGTGTTTTATTTCTATGCATTAGTTGTGGTTCCAGACTGTCTACAGTGCCCATGCTCAGTGGTGAACCTGAAAATTAAAAAAAGAGAGCAGTACTTTAGTGCTATACAGTGTGTGCTAGGTATTTTCCCTGGATTGCCATAATCATTCTCGTTCTTTCTGTGCTACTTCATTGACCCTTCCATCAGCTATCTAGCACATTTGTTCCAGGGCTTTCAGCCTGACAAAGAAGATGAAACTGCATGCACTTCTAGTTGCCTCACATGCCAGACATGGCAACTTAGGGATTGCCATGCAGCAAAATCCTTTATTTTTGGGGTGAGTTGTGAAAACAGCTTGCAGCTTCTAACAGGCAACTGTGACAGAGAAAAGTGTTTCCTGTAGCCTCGTGTCATTCAGGCGGAGGCTATCATTAGTGAGAAGCCCAAGATTGCCATTACCAAGCTGCTCTTGGTTGCACCGTCAACACGCAGGCTTTATGTGCACGAGGTCATTGGGCACTACAGCTGTGTAATGGATTTTTCTCCCGCAGCGCCTGCATAATTCAAGAGTGGCTGGCTATGACGTTACCTTTAACTGGGTCTTAAAATATAGTGGTAAGAGAAAAATTGTAAAAAAATTTCGATAGAGTATATTTTGTTTTGCCCTATTTATGGATACTCCACTCGACCAGTAATTGTATTCAAGCGTATGCAGCATGTTCGAATAACCGTGTGGTCCTCTGTCCTTTTATACATCATGACAGCATTTAGTAGCAAGAAAACAAACCAGAATAGCCAGCCTGTTTCAGAAAGGTTTTGTTTTGTTGGCAAGGTTACAGTTCAGCAACTTATGAAACTGGCTATTAACTACTCCAGTAAGAAATGGGTCATTAGCTTTCTAGACAATACTAAAGTTGACAAGATTTCTTCAGCAAAGCATTTGACTGTGTGCTTGCAATTGCCTAACATTGAAATTGAATGTTGCACTAACTGGTCAGTTAGTATCAATACTCTCTCTCGAGAGAAAGATTTGTTGCATTCTGGCCCTCTGTTCAGGGCGTCTAAGCGTTGGGATGGTGGTGACAGATGGCGGTGAGGGCATCATCTTAATTCGAATTGGTCTATAGGGATAGATTCACAGCCTGGCTGTCTACCAGCAAGGTACTCCAAGGGTAGTGTACCTAGTTTGTCACTTTTTCTTTCTTTTTTGATATGTTTGGATAAATGCAGTTGACTCCAGTATTCACATTCAATTATTAGGTGATAGTGTTCAGATACATTGCTTGCCACATCAGCCAAATTGAAGTAAACTACCTTAACAACTTCACACTGGTGCCATACAAGGTATTTTTTTCTTGTGCAGGGAAACATTTGCAAGAATATCACTACTACTAGGCCCCTGCCCTTTTGCAGTGTCGTTGGCAGCAAGAAAATGTTTAACGGTAACTTGTATAATTACATAAATCTACTAATTGACCTTTTAATCTGCTTTATAGCACATGTTGCAATTTTAAATTTGAAGCCAAGCAGCAGGGAAGTCATGTCTACATAGCAGAAAGCCTGAAATTAGCAGCAGTTACAAGATATCTGCCCCCAAAATGGTTCAAAAGTGTATTGGAATTCCAGTTATGATCATCTTGCACCGCTGCAAGAATGCTTTTGGCAATCCAGATGTTACAGACCGATACCTTGAAACTGGTGCCACAGTAGCGCTTGCCCACACTCTTCGACCTATGTGCACAGTGACTGCCTTGTGCTGTCACTGTAGCGTGCGTGTGGTTGAACTCGAAGTACACACGTTGTTAGAAAAGGGCACACATGCATAGTACACAAGTCTCGAAGTCAGGTGTACCACCTGCCAGAGAGGGCATTGATGAAGTTCGGCCACCGCTCCAGCGGCGTTACAATTTTTTCTCGTCAGTAAATTGTGAAGGGAGGAAAACGCAGAGTGCTGAACATGTATGTGGTGTGCTGAGAAGTAGACATGGCAATTTCATCACAATACAGCCCATGAGTGCAGTTCTACACAAACGATGTCAAACTGCAATGAAGTAGCTGTAAGGTTGGGTGTCCACTCAACATTGATACAGCGAACTATTCAAGCTAATGGGGCTAAATCATCTGCTAGTGCTTGGATTGTTATTCAATCTGATAAGCTCTGGCACATGGCACTGGCCGCCCTTAAATGGTTGGCCACGAACGCCTCTGTGGCAAATGTAGAACAGATGTGGCGATTATCACGTGTGTGGCCTCTGTGTATATCCACGCAAAGTCAGGTTACAAAGCGAGACCGGCACAGGCGCGCATGCTTTCTCACTTACGCAGATGCCTACAGCGACATATGTGATGCTCTTCAGTCGCTCCCACGTCGGCAAATTTTGTTTCGCTTGCCACACCTTTGCAACATATTGTTTCGCAGCTAAGAAGCAAGTCTTGTTCTACAAGCCCTCGCTTAAATCGCCTATGTAACACAATCAGTACACTTCAATGTATGTGAATTGCGGAAAAAGAAAACGGCTTCAACGGCGCTTTCAGAAGCTCGACGGCGTTATTTGCTCTGGCTAGCGCCGCGCCGACTAACCACAATGAGGCCAAGAATGGGGGCGCTCTTAAGCTCGGACACCGGCTACTCCGCGAAAATGAACGCACTTTTTTTTTTCAGCAGCTGAACACCGAAATAGTGACTGGAATAAAGCTCGAATGTGCGAACGCTTGAGCCCGGTTCCACTGCTGGGTGATGCACGCGGAGCTGCGACAGCCGGCGACTACCGATAGATAGCCGACAGTCTACCGATAGATCGAACGCCATCAACTGGCTGTGCCAATCGTCGGCACTGCTGCAAACACTGAGCAGTCGTAGGCGAAACGTGAACGTGAACAACGGTAGTAATCTTGCCGTATTCGCCCATCGAGGCACAACCGCCCCTTCGTTTCCACAAGCGGCATCACAATGCCCACCTTTATTTCCTACTGGATGGCTGTGGCATCCGGAGCTTGGACATGTCGGCGTGGATATCGTAGAAGCTGTACGGGTTGTGCTCGAAGTATTCTTTAACCTTGTAACCTTCAGTCGCTCCGCTGACATTCGCTTTCGGCTGCACAGGCGGAGCAGGCGATCTTTTCAAACCTGCTGATTGAGGCTGTTTTTTTGTGTCCTGAGCATTTTTCGGGCCTTGACCCGCCGATGCCATGAAACGCTTCCCGACGTAAGCTGCACCGCGTACATTCGCGGACTGGGACCGCAAGAGGCAGAAAACTGTTTGACCTGTATACGTTGCCATTTTGTATTCCAGTGCCCCACGCCGACGGCGTGCGTCTGTGCGTCTAAACCAGTAGGTCGTAGAGTTTCGGAAACTCTATATATATGGTCTAAACAGCCTGCGAAAATCCCTCACGTGGCCTGATCCTAGGTACCTAGGGACAGGATCGTAGAGATTTTTGAGAAGGCGCGATGGTGGCGCCGAGCGACGCCGTGGCGTTTTCGTTCTCGGCACGATCGTTCTCTGGACCGCGCGTTGTTTTAAATTGCTCATGTGATTGTGCTTGCGATGCTTGTGTGTTGGTTGTAGGTTCTGTGTTACTTGGCGGAAAGCCGTGAGTAGTGGCAGTGCTGCAGTGCGGCTTTGGCCTCCGTGAACTCTGGCAGTACAGAATCCGCGTTTTGTGACCCGTGCTTCCTTGAGAACCCGGCGGTGGCGACAAATGTCGAAGTGGCCTAGCGCAGTTCAGCGAACAGCGATCTGGCGTCGCCGTGTCCGCCTTTGCTTAACGGACATCGAGGGATGTGCTGCTAGCTACAAGTCATGTAAATGCGACTGCGTCGACCGCCCACTGTTCAGTGCTGAATGTGTGGTTGGTGTGCTGTGCTTGTAACGAGTGGTGCAGCCGTGCAGTGAATTAAGGTGGTGGTGGTGGAGCAGAGTGGCTTAGGAGGTTCCATTTGCGCACTCACAGACATGTGCTCCCGTTTTGGCCTCATTAGCGGCTGTCGCGGGATTGTGGGTGTGCTCCTTGCCTAGTATGAAGTTTACGATGCTAACACACAGCATGTTCACGTTTTTCCGTGCCATATGTCATTTGCATGACGACCGAGTTGAAAACGAGGCATATGTCTGTGTTCTGTGCGTTTGTGTGTTGTAAATTACTTTCTGTTGTGGAAATTCTAGCAGTCTTATTACGCAAGGAGTACGAACGTAAACATATAACCATATTTCTCTGTGTCTGAAATTTCGAATTACACATAATTGGAAGGAAGCTTTGTAACATTGGCCTTGAAAACATTGGAAGCCTTCTACATCAAGAAAGCGGGTCCGAACTGTGTTAGTGATACGTCAGTTTTTCTTTACGATGCTGAGCTGAATTTTCTGTCGCGCTTACTCTGATAAAACCTTGTACTCCATGTTGCCTTGTAGGCATGCACGGTGTTTTGGAGGGCTATATATGTCGAGTGTTTTCGCCCTCATTAAACAGTTGAAGTAGCGCCCGTGGTGTCGTCGTCTTTCTTCTTGTGTGTGTTGTTTTTTAACGCAAGATCTTTTCAGTATGCAAGATCACCAACTATAGCCCAGCAGTTAACTCTTCTTTACGACTGCTAAGTGGTCTACACAGCCTGTGCGAATCAGCTACCTTTTGTTGCGACGGTCTTCCGTGTGGTAGACTGATGCATGGTGCGCGTTTATTTCTGTACTGTTGTAAAAACCATTTGTTTATTCTTTTCTTCTTTATTGATTTATTTAAGACTCAATGCACACTCAATACAAATGTACTGCTCCTTCTCCGCAGTACATTTTAGTTACGCGGTGAAGCATACTAAAAGTGGGAGGAGGCCGCCATCATCCAGCATAGTATGTCCAGTTTGGCGACCTGAGAAGCGGCGGGTGCGCGAGTGAATAATTAAAGACCTCTTAATTATGTCCAGTCACAGTAGCCCCTTTACACTTTTAGTATGCTTCACCGCGAAACACTAGTGTATTGCGAGAAAGGTAATCTTAAAGGGACCCTGAAACGATTTTGACGATTTTCTACAAACGTACCGAGTCGTTATAATAGGTCCTTCTGATCATTAACTGACACATCTAAGTGCTCTGTGCGTAAAGCGTGTAATTTATAATAAGGTTTTAAAAATGCACATCGCTGCCGATCGCAGCGCACTGCTCGGCGGAATTTCAAGCCGCCCCTACCCATATGACCGAAATCACCCATATGACGTCAGTGGGGCGAGCTATCCGATTGGCTGACCAGGGCGCATGATCGATAATTTTTCCTACTTTATGGTAAAGAAATTATGTTTGTAATAGTTGGAATGTTAGTTAATTTGTTTTTATAAAAAGAAAGTAACATAAAGAGAATGCACAAGAACAATTTTTCAGTACACTAAGCACTTCCAACAAACAGCAAGTGTCGTTTGCTTGTGTTACAACGTGCTCCGTCTTTGACGAGAGCCCCGCACTCAGTGTCGATCTGTCTTTTCATGAGCGCTATGATTCGACTTAGTTGCGTTGTGGACTGCAAACGTAGCGACTGGCAATATGTCAAGCTGCGACATCGTGTCCTTCTGCAAGCCAAGATGAGCGTACTAGCTGCAGCACATTGGACAGCCGCTATCCGATCGGTGCCAGGATTTGCGCGATTGCGGCTGTCACTTTACACCGGAAGATTACTAACACATAGCGTTTCGTGACTCTGGTATTAGGGTCAACGCAAGCGCAAGGTGACAGGGCCTGGTCGTGTCCCCTTGCGTGTTGTTTCAGGGGATGAACAGAAGCGCAAATGTGAATGGTCTACAAGGTGCAGCCACCTGGTGGCACAGGGCTCAACCACACACAGTAGCAGTAACAAAATGTGTTCTTTGCTGCTGGTGTAAATTTTTCGCAGGAGTGTAATCATTAGGACGTTGTTCTTGTAAATGTTTAAAATGTTTTACACTTGGTTAGAGCAATATTAGCTCTTTCTTTGGCAGGTTAAGCTCTGCGCCAACGTGTGGCTGGACCGTAGAGACCGATCAGGCCGCTCACGCACGTCTACGCTAAGGTTCCTTCATCAGCTTGAGTTTATGCATTCACCATTCCGTCGAAACATTCTGCTAGTGTGTGGTTAACGGAATACCAGACACGTTCGGCGCTACGACAGAATGCTCGCAACGAACGCTGCTTCGATAGCTCTCGCTTGGGATTGACGGCCAAGCCGCTAGCGGAGACGTTTCACGCGGGCGGGGGCGGGCTCCAAAACAACCGGAAGTGGACGATGCGATGTCGCATCGTGACGCAGAACCAGTGAAGGCGAAGCTTAGCCCCGATCGCTCGGCGAACGAGTTGAGGAGGAAAAGCATTACTAGGGAGGAGGGTAACTTGTAATCGCTTGTAGCTCCATTAATACGTAATGCTTCACTTAAATTGTGGCGCGAATGTTCTACTTAAGCTGTACCCTACGCTTCTACAAAATTTGTCTGAACCGTTTCAGGGGCCCCTTAAGAAACCCAATTGTGCAACGTTTCTTTTGTAGCTTGCTATACTGCAATACATGGGTGAAAATAAGCACTGTGCTCCTTGATATTCAATTGTGAAATAATGTGCAAGTGCATCTGTGCTCGTGGTAAGCTTCATTGACAATTCTTTGTACATTACAAATTCATATTGCAAGGAAGCATACTAAAGCACATTCGCCATTATGGAACACGTTATTCACCTTCAATGCAGGAGCACAATGCGTATTCAGGCTCATGCTTTTGGCTGGACTGCACATGCTCTTTGAGAATTGATTCGTTGTTCATAAGTGCGCTGCTACTTTAAACTGGATGGCTGCAGTTGATATGGAAGCACAAATTTTATTAAGGGGACAAGATGTTGCCAAAATGGTTGCAGCACAGCTTTCATTTTTTCTTCCAGGCGCCTTTTCTACTAGAAGCTTCCATTGCAGTGTTTCGAGCCTCTTTGAGCCAGCACATAGTGTATATAAAAATGGGACACTGATTGGGAACATCACCTATGCTCTCTGCAGTAAGCTGTGCACAGAAGTTCATGACTCTATATAGTAAATAAATGTAGCACGGCCAGACAGAATCAAAGAAGGGGGTGGGCTGCAGCAATATTAAGTGTTAAATGGTACTTCATCCTTTCCCTTGAGTTTTGTTTTTGTGCTTTTTATTATGGATCCTCCACAGTAACCACACGAGTACCAAACTTGAGCTTGTTGGTTTCAGGTCTCTTGGTTGTTACTAACAACCGTGTGATCAATGAACAAGGGCTTGGAGGCATTCAGTCACCTTGCTTGTCTCATAGTATCGCTTCACGAGCACCGCGAACCTCCAGACCAACTAGGAAGAGAGGTTTGTTGCAATCGCTTCTGAACTGTATTGCCACTAAACCAACAGTACTCTCAATGACAACTTTTG